>NW_027185229.1:10737636-11057636 GCF_022577435.1 Embiotoca jacksoni | reverse complement strand
AGGACGAGAGCGCAACGTTATCACCTCGCGGATAACGTCATCTGCTGCTTTGGCTTAGGTTTACGGGGGATTTCACCTGTCGGCGCCTGCGAAGTTAGTCGTAAAACTCCGATGTTTAATCTGGGTTCTAGATAGTGATTTGAGAGGCTTCTCATCTCCGCGGACGCGGCGGCGGACGCGGCGGCGACGCCCGCAGCTGCTGCCCGCGCCGCCCGCAGCTTGCGGCGCTCCTACCGGTGACTGATAATGAAGAGGACGCAGAAGAGGAAGGGAGGAGGGAGGGAGGAGGAGGAGGAGGAGGATTAGAAATCTGAGGGGAGGGAAAAAAATAAATAAATAAATAAAGGGGCTTCCGCTGTGACATTTAATTCACAAGTGAGTGGTTGTTATGCACTGGTGTGATTGAAAAGTGCCTTCGCTGCTGCCTGATTATTTTCCGAGGCTTATATGTGGCTGTGAAAACCCGCTCTTCACTGCAGCGGGGAGCCTAATGAGATGTTGAGAGGAGATAGAGCGCAGCGTGTGTGAGCCCCGGTCTTATTTCAGGCTCGGGTGAGGATGGTTGTCTGGCTTCAGGAGCTGGGGTTGGGGGGGGTGGGGGGTGGTGGTGGAAGAATGGAGGGTGAGGAGGGGGGGGGGGGGGGGCATGAGGGATGTAACAATCCCGTTGAAGATGTCAGTACCTACAAGGGTTGCGGAGCGGTGCCAGCCGACGGCACCCTGTTGCCAACTGGCACGACCGGCTCCGCATATTGAACACCTCTCCTGCAGCGCCCACTGAGCATCGCGGGGCCCCTCGGAGTCAGCGAGGCAAGTGAATCATTTATGTTCTCGCTTCGACTTGCCAACGCGTGTATGACACACTGCTTTGCGATGAACTGTAAAGGAGATTTAGGAGGGGGGGGGGGGGGGGGTAAGACAAATATAACAGCAGAACAGGGGAAAGGAAAAAATAAAATAAAATGCCATAGCTGAGCTTTGTCCTGAATTGCAGTCATGTTTACATCACCAGTCAACCCAAGCCTTCTCTCTCTCTCTCTCTCCTCGCAGCCTCGGTCACACTGACGTTTCCTCGGTGTGATTGAGATGCAGGGGGGGGGGGGGGGGGACGACGACGACGACTTAACAGTCGGCAGCGATCGGCTCACCCCGCTCCACGTCACGTCGCTACACGCACCAACACCACCCCAACCAGCCGAGACAGAATGAAGTGAAGGGGGTTTGTCTGTTGGCTTAAAGATAGAAATTGCCTCTGCTCCTCTCATGTATTTCATCAGCGTTGGAACTCACCTCCATTCTCGGGAATTAATGGCTCGGATTTCTATGAATGTGAAAGCAGGCTGCCGTGCTTTTATGCACCTCTGCTGCTTCACCGTGGAAACGGTGAGGCGGCCGGACCACAGCACGCAGACCCTCGACCAACACTCATTCATTCTCTCCCGTCGTCTTAGTGAGTCTACAGTGACTTGATAATGCTTTATGTATTTTACATCTACAGTTCCTCTTATACTGTTTAAATAACATCCACTGAGGCTTTTAGTGGGTTTAGTGGGTCTCATTATGGTCAAGCTCCACTCATGAATTGTATTGTTCACCAAACCGATGGTTTGTCACACACCCAAGCTGTGCACTGGTCAACAGGTGGCCAACAATTCAAGTTCAAAGTGCAACATTTTGGAAAAACCAATGGTAAAGGTTCAGTGTGTATGATTTAGGGAGGGGGGGGGTCTATTGGCTGAAATGAAATATAATATCAATATTTATATATTTTTTTATCAGTGTGTTATCACCTGAAATTAAGAATTACCTTGCAATATCTACAAAGGGAACGGGGCCTCTTCCTCCTCCTCCTCCTCCTCCTCCTCCTCCTCAAAGACCTTCATGTTTTTACAGTAGTGCAGAAAAGACAAACCAAACTCAGGCTCTGGGGAAAGCTGCTCAAACCTGTTCTCATTCCCAGGGTGTCAAATACTGCTTATCAAAGCTCATATAGATGCACAAGATGCACATTTTGACACCCAAAAAAAAAAAACAATTGGTGAAGGTTAGGAAAAGATCAAGGTTTGGGTTAAAAAAAAAAAAAAATTGTGCTTTTACTTACATTACTTAAAATAAATCCACATGGACTTTTTATTCGATCACCCATCTCCCGGGTAAAAGTCCTGGCTTTGTTTCAACCAACCACCCCCAACATTGTTGCTACTCTGATTTGAACTGTCATTGTACTTCGTCACGTCACCTTCTCCGAAGCAATGCAGCTGTATGGTTTTAGATGCCTGAAGGTACCTTGTTTGACGAAAAAAAATGCAAGGAAGGCGAGACGAGGAAAAATCACGACACCGTAGAAAGCCCAACTTGTCATTTTTTATTTCTTATTATTTTGCACACGGGACAAAAATACGAAGAATCTTTGAAGAAAGCTGGACGAGCTGGTTCTCCCTTGTTTTTAGTGTTTACATAGCTAAGCTAATCACATCGTGACTTCAGTTTCATACTTGATACAAAAACAACAACAAAAAAACACCCCTCTGCAGTATGGATGATTGGCAACCTGATACCAAGGTCCTCATAAATCTGTCAGTATCTCATGCTGCCACTGAGTGTGAGGCCAGCGAGCAGTCCTTCTTTCTGACAGCCCAAAGCTTGTGTTCAGTAGGTCAAGGCTTGGAAGTAGGTCAAAGGTAAATCAGGAGCTTTGCTCAATGTCTTTCATTTATACTCTCATGGTCTTGAGCAATGTAAGTGTCGGCACCTACCGGTCCCTTTTACAATGTTAAGAACATTGATACCTCTGTAATGTAATTCTCTTGAACCAAACGCTCCATTCTTGTTCTTGTCACGTTGTAAATATACTCGATTTAATGCCAGAAAACTCAACACAACCAACTTATATTAGACAGGATTACTCTGATCCCCGTTACCAAAAGCCTCTAAAATCTTTTTTTAAGTAGGCTCAGCAGTGTGTGATGCCCTCATTGAGAATGCATGTTGATCTACCGCTGTTGGTCCACTATTATAGAGGGCTGGCCATGTTGTGTGTCAATGAATGTTTTAGAATTTCTTGACATGATTACACTATTTTGGATGATTCGCAGAGAGAGTCACCGTCTCTCTTTTTATGAACCTTAAAATATGAATTTGACAAATGGCTTTCAGTTCAGCCATTCACCGGTGCCTGTATTTGTCTTTGTGTCTGTGTTTTGGCCATTAATAAAGAGATGAACGTATGCAGACCCAGACAGAATACCTGGCAGACGGGGAGGAGTTTCCTCGAACGGGACTTTGTTGGCAGATCTCTGCCCATTAAAGCTTCTAAAGAGGAAGCAGACAAATGCAAGAAGGGCTCAGTGTATCTGTTTCACCGACAGCCAGCGGAAATACAGGCTCATTGACGCCTGCACAGCAGGTGAGCTGGAAGCATGCTCACTTGGGTTTAAGTCTGCAGTCAGAGCCAGGTTGTCCATACACAAGCAGCGTCGAACAACCCAGAACAAACAGTTCAACGTTATTTTAACAAAGTAATTACCTGCACTCTCACTTTTTAGCCCAAATTTGAGAAAATCAGATGCAGCACCTATATTGTAGATGTAATATGAAAATCTTCATCCTTCAGGATGGTGACTTGTAAGAATCTAAGAAGATTGACATTGTTTTGCGGAATTGGAGCTTAAGTGTGAAAATGGTTCAATTAGACGTGCAGTATGACAGATCATAAGGTTGCTCTAATTACATACATGCACGCTTTTCAAGAAAGCCACATATTTCACATTAAGTACATTCAACATCGAGAAGTGAGGGGGCAAAACTTGCTATGCCAGGCCATAGGACGACACTATGCTTACAGATGCACATAAAAAGAGGAAACATCCTCTGCTGCTTTGCTTCAAGCATGATCTTGACATAACAGGACTATTTATATACAGTGGGTACGGAAAGTATTCAGACCCCTTTAAATTTTTCACTCTTTGTTTCATTGCAGCCATTTGCTAAAATCAAAAAAGTTCATTTTATTTCTCATTAATGTACACTCAGCACCCCATCTTGACAGAAAAAAACAGAAATGTAGAAATTTGTGCAAATTTATTAAAAAAGAAAAACTGAAATATCACATGGTCATAAGTATTCAGACCCTTTGCTCAGTATTGAGTAGAAGCACCCTTTTGAGCTCGTACAGCCATGAGTCTTCTTGGGAATGATGCAACAAGCTTTTCACACCTGGATTTGGGGATCCTCTGCCATTCTTCCTTGCAGATCCTCTCCAGTTCCGTCAGGTTGGATGGTGAACGTTGGTGGACAGCCATTTTCAGGTCTCTCCAGAGATGCTCAATTGGGTTTAGGTCAGGGCTCTGGCTGGGCCAGTCAAGAATGGTCACAGAGTTGTTCCGAAGCCACTCCTTTGTTATTTTAGCTGTGTGCTTAGGGTCATTGTCTTGTTGGAAGGTGAACCTTCGGCCCAGTCTGAGGTCCAGAGCACTCTGGAAGAGGTTTTCTTCCAGGATATCTCTGTACTTGGCCGCATTCATCTTTCCTTCAATTGCAACCAGTCGTCCTGTCCCTGCAGCTGAAAAAAAAAACCATAGCATGATGCTGCCACCACCATGTTTCACTGTTGGGATTGTATTGGGCAGGTGATGAGCAGTGCCTGGTTTTCTCCACACATACCGCTTAGAATTAATGCCAAAAAGTTCAATCTTGGTCTCATCAGACCAGAGAATCTTATTTCTCATAGTCTGGGAGTCCTTCATGTGTTTTTTGGCAAACTCTATGCGGGCTTTCATATGTCTTGCACTGAGGAGAGGCTTCCGTCAGGCCACTCTGCCATAAAGCCCCGACTGGTGGAGGGCTGCAGTGATCGTTGACTTTGTGGAACTTTCTCCCATCTCCCTACTGCATCTCTGGAGCTCAGCCACAGTGATCTTTGGGTTCTTCTTTACCTCTCTCACCAAGGCTCTTCTCCCACGATTGCTCAGTTTGGCTGGACGGCCAGGTCTAGGAAGAGTTCTGGTCGTCCCAAACTTCTTCCATTTAAGGATTATGGAGGCCACTGTGCTCTTAGGAACCTTGAGTGCTGCAGAAATTATTTTGTAACCTTGGCCAGATCTGTGCCTTGCCACAATTCTGTCTCTGAGCTCCTTGGACAGTTCCTTCGACCTCATGATTCTCATTTGCTCTGACATGCACTGTGAGCTGTAAGGTCTTATATAGACAGGTGTGTGCCTTTCCTAATCAAGTCCAATCAGTTTAATTAAACACAGCTGGACTCCAATGAAGGAGTAGAACCATCTCAAGGAGGATCAGAAGAAATGGACAGCATGTGAGTTAAATATGAGTGTCACAGCAAAGGGTCTGAATACTTATGACCATGTGATATTTCAGTTTTTCTTTTTTAATAAATTTGCACAAATTTCTACATTTGTTTTTTTCCTGTCAAGACGGGGGTGCTGAGTGTACATTAATGAGAAATAAAATGAACTTTTTTGATTTTAGCAAATGGCTGCAATGAAACAAAGAGTGAAAAATTTAAAGGGGTCTGAATACTTTCCGTACCCACTGTAAGTCTGCTCTTTCTCATATATAATTATCACCCTAAAACATTGATGAAGAGTTCTAAAACCTTTATGTTCTGATATGAAACAAATGTAAAAAAAAAAAAAAAAAAAAAAAAAGAGTAAGCAGCCTGTTACTTTTTATAATCCAACTGTGCCATCTTGTGGTTAAAGTTATAGTTTAAAAAAAAGAAAAAAGAAAAAGAAGGGCTTTCTTGAACTGCATCCTTGCCCCCGAGCTATAAAACTATGATGAATCTCAGAATAAATCAGTGGTGCAGCCTGGCTATCTCCAGAGCCCTGGAACATGTTGTGACAGCGGCCCTGGTCCCAGTCAATTAGGCTATTGATTGAGTTGTCATGGGTGGAGGGGGAAGTGATGATATGATGTGATCAGTGGTGACACCCAGTGGTAACGTGTCGCTCCTGGTGCTTGCTGCGCCATCCAGCTCATTTGGCCCCTGCATCTCCCTGCACTTAATCAGATATGACAAGCTCGCCGGGTCTCCACTTAGGAGACAATCACAGGCTACCGGCCGACCGGTCGCACCCGAGCTCCACTCCTCCTGTTTCTTGTTGGCCATTGAGGGGGGATGATGTGTGCCTCCTTGCTCGTTTGAGCTCTCCTTTTAATTGTAAACACATTATTCTCAAGACATCCTTAGCAACACAGCAGATGTCTAATTGGCGTGTTAATTATCATTACGCGCCACTTATGAGTCTGTCGACAGCACTCTGGCTCTAAACTGGAGCTGCTGTCAGATGGTGCACGAGTTTTTTTTCTGGACCAGTTTTGAAGCTCCCTAAAGCCACTGATTAGAATCATGCCTCATCATCAAATCATAATATCAAACAGGCGGCGGAGATTCCAGCATCTCCAGAAAAACAAAAAAAACAAAAATGACTGATGGAGTGCCACTGGGTATGAAGATGATTCGATGTGACAGAGCAACACATGAGAAGTCATCTCTTCATTTCAGTACCAGTTGACCTGACAGGCACTCCATGTGTGCCAGGCAGGGGTTTGGTCTTCAGCTGAGTGGAGCATCAGGCGGTGCAGGCTGTCTGAGCAGGTTTTACAGACTCCTGTCATCCTGTCTTTCCTTTTCTCACCAGCAGAGGAAGTGTCATTTCACCTTCTGTCTGTCTCCTGCTGGCACCAAAAGTGCATCTGACCTCATGTGTGGAGTCCAGAATAAGAAATGGGCTTGTATTAAGCTATAATAAAAAATAAAAAAAAAATCTGAAAAATAGGACCCTTCAAGGTAACCATACAGCTCCAAAAACGAAATTTGTCTACCCTCTCTTTTACAGATGCAGACCTGTGTTAGTGCTTCTCATCGTAAGTCTGAGGAACTCTGCTGAAAGGAGTCCATATTATTCCTCTAAGGATTTTGCCGTAACCTTTTGATGATTCTGGGGGAATGCACTGTCTGACACATCACTAAAACTTCCCATACTGTGTATTCAGCTCGACTGAGGTGACTGTGAAAGCCACAGGAAATCATCCACATTTCTTTTAAACCTGCATTACTTCTTTGACATGTCATTTTACCTTCGGTATCTCACCTCTCTGTAGTGCTGTCACACCACAGCTTCATCATCACAACTGAATGTGGCACAAATCAGCACATGACTTTATTTCAAATTGTAGATAAAAAAAATGTAAATAAAGTTAAAATAACAAGGCTATATCTGTGATAAAAAAAAAAACTAAACAAAAAAACACCATGATATGGAGGTTGCCAAGTGTGGCACATTCACTGAGGAGGCCGCCTGGTAATACTGTGGCTAAAATGTGTGAAACACTTAGGTTTGATTTCTTTTGTGTCAAATTTGGTTGCAGTTTACATTGTTTTTTGGACGAGCATTAAAGTTATTGAACAAGTGTTTACGGACTCTTTGTTATAAGGCCGTTATTTACTTTCTAACTTTTTGATTAGTCAGTCAATTTTTGCTGTTTTTTTTAATCTTACTGTTGCTTGTCAATACGGCCACCAGATATCACGCTGATATCAACTGACAAAATTTGTTTTTTGGGGTGGAAATATAAAAAAAAAATAATACATAGCCTGGACCTTAAGGGTTCTAAAGATGCCAAATATTTGCACAAGGGGGCAGGGTGAAGGGAATTTCTTTAAAATGATGACACTATTGACTTTTCCAGTTGTGCCAGGAGGTGGACATTTGTTGTTTTGAGGGAAATGTCTCTACAACAACTGGATGGATTTCCATTCAATTTAGTGCATGATCACCTCAGGATGAACTACCTGGAAAACTAAATGACATTTCTATTTGCCTCAGCAAATGTTATGCTTAAATATCTAACTGAGATAGTGAGTCCATCGTGAACATTATAAACATACCCGCCAAACATCAGCAAGCGCTGCTGCTCTGAGCCTGTTAGCATGCCCATATTAGCAACAGTATAGGCTGACATGCTTTTACTAACTTTACCTCTTTGTATTGCATCAGTAATTTAAAATTCGCTCCAAAAATACACCAGCAGCACTGTTTCCTTTCCCAAAATAACTGAAGAATGACTCTACCGTTTTAGATTTCATAACTTGAATGCATTGAATTTTAAATGTGGGCTCTCAAAAAGCCATGTCTTGTACCAGATTAAATAGTGTAATTTTTCCCCAAACATGAAAGACCGGCTCTCTTTAGCGCACGCTGCACTCTCCAGACGTTTGGATGGGTATCTCTTCCTTTTAACCTACTGATATTTATAGGACGGCCATCTGAATAATTGATCTGGAAGTTTGAAGAAGCGGGTCTGCTACGTCAAGAGGGCACAAAGGAAAGCCTGGCAGCTGTGCTGGATGGAATTACTGGAGCAGAAGTTTCTGACAAAGACGGACGAATGAGTGCTGCACTTTGCTCTGCCCGTTGCTGCTGAGCTGACAGCTATTTGGAGCTTGTGGTTGCCTCCTTTCATTCTTCATTATTCTCGCCGATGTGTGCTGAAGAACACAGCTGCTGTTCTGGAGCCTAATTTCAATTAACCACGTTATTACAAATGTTTGAGCTCTGGCACATCCGTATAAATTTACACACATTTGCACATATTAAACTGCTTTAAGGGGAACTGACACTGTAGAAAATGCAAACATGCTGCTGTAGAGAGAGTACAGTATAACCATGATGATACAAAAGCAAATCACCTCTCTGTGTTTTTTTTAGTGACCTGACTTCTCTTTTGTTTTATACGCCCCTGCCGCAGTCACTCAACACCGGTGGCCACTTTCATTTTGTACTAATAAGACCCCTTCATCTCTAATGAACAAAAGAACCAAGGTCATGTAGCTGGTGAGCAACAACACCACCATCATTCGCGTGCAGCAAGAAATTGAAATATTATAAAAATGTCACATGCATATTCAGGCAGCTCCACGCTGCCTCGGATGGACAACAACAGCTGTGCCCTAACATCTTTATCTTCATCTTTCCCCATCATCCTAATTATGGGGATATGTTAATTTGGCATCTGTTGCCTGGAGTCAAATTCATCTTTTTCTCTCTCTCCGCCTCCCTCCACACCTCTCTCCCCCTCTGCGCTCTGCCTCTCGAACTGGCCGAGCTGCCTCTGAGGTGGAATCAGCTCTTTGTCCGAGCGTGCACCACCACCACCATTTCAACGTGCGCACACACACACACACACACACATAAACGCACATTCACACATGCATGCACGGAAACTGTGAGCAGCAGCCAGTAAATGTGTAGTCTATGCACTGCTCTCATGCATGTTAACTCTAGCGATTGCCAAGATGCACGAATGCAGCATATGGAAGTGGTGGCAATCTCTGTCAGTTGTAAGTGGTTGAAGGCGTCAGCTGGAGCTGTGAGGCAAGCTGTGAAACCAAGTCAATTAAGGAAACATGAAATGTTCAGGGAGTGAATATGCAGTACACCGGCTGCTCTTCCTCTCGTCGATGTGGCTATAACAGTAACGTGCTGCCATTTGGTGGTTGCTTTTATTCAAAGTGCCTTGCAGCATTTGAGAGCTTGGATTTCTTTTCGTCAGCGAATCAAACATTTAATCCTGGCTGGCAGTGTTGCTATGTGCCAGGCAGGGAGCTGTGCTCTCTCGTAAAGACTAGTGCAGCAGAGGTTGCTTGAGGATCAGTGTTGGAGGGTAATGTCAGATGGAATTTCACACAGAAAGTCAGTGCTGGACTGTCACTTTTTGATAACTGCTCTTATTGGGTTCTCAATAAGATTCATCCTTCATTCTTCTCCAGCTTGTCAAAATATAGTCACTTCTGGGTTAAAAAAAAAACTAAAACAAACATCAAGATGGCAACGGCCAATACACTTTTACCGGGCTTAAAAATAGATGGGTGGCTGCTTAACATCTTCAAATTTGACTGCAAAGAAAAAGTAATTCATGTTAAGATAGCGAGCCCAGTAAAATAAACATCAATACATACAAAATAAGGTATTTAGTGGTTCCCACTTCCCATTAAGTAGGGCAAATACAATATGGTTTTCTTAATATGTAGTCATGGTAAATAAAAAGTTAATTTAAACCTCATCATGACCGAACTCCAACTCCTTACTTGCTGAGTAGGGGCCACAACTGTAGTGGCACTAAAGGACACAACCGACATGAAGAATAGTTCAGTATAGACATAATCCCCAGTAAAACTACAACCTGGTACCATGGCAAAGCATGAACTCCCGTCAGTCCACTAGAGGACACAGAGTGAGTATGATGTTTTCTTTCGCCTCGGCGAGAAAGGTAAGGTGCCTTTTGTTTAGGTGGCAAAAACCACGGGGCTAGGTCTAGGAAAAGATCATGGTTTGGGTTAAATGTGACAAAGGCACAATTTGGTTAGGTTTAGGCACCAAAACTTCTCAATTAAGGTTAGGAAAAGATCACGGTTATGTTTCAAATAAGTAGTTTAAGTAAGTAATGTTATGTACGTACGTGACGTGAGTTAAATTTCTGTTAACTTTTGCCTTCTCATGGACTCTAGCACCATCATCTGAGTGTCCTGTGTTAGTTCCAACCAGCAACCCCAACCTTATCCCAATTTTATCTTTGTCATTCTTGGTATTGCGTCACACACATCTTTCTGTTGTTGTTCTTTGACTGCAGTGACACTTCTGTTCGCCCCTGGAGGTTGGACAGTGTTTGTTTGTGTCGGTGCTGCATAGGGGTTTGCCCTTGGCACTATCTGACGATATATCCTCCATTCAATTAGCCACGCCTCCGCCTCCGCCTCCCAGAAGATACCTTGGAGGCAGGCAAGATGAAGCAGCACAGGATTTTTAGAAAGCCGTAGGACTGTTCTGAGCTCTCCAGCAACACAAAGGCTCTAAAACCCCTAGGATCTTGTAGACCTAGTTTCTTTTTTTTTTGGTCAAGGTCAGGGTGGTAAGAGAGTATTCTAAATGTAATGTTTTCTTATATGTACTTAATAATTCTCAAAACTATTACTGTGCAGTTTTTTAAATCCGTGAGAATCAACCGGTCAGATTTTCTTCTGTCCCTGAGCATTATGTTAAAATAGTAATCTAGGTGCTTGACAGTATTTTTCAGTTATACAATGGAGTACTGAAATAAGGTCATTTTTTTATTTCGCATTTCACAGAATATAATTTAAATGCTGAGAGAAACTTGACATTTCAAGATTAAAGTTAAACTTTTGAGAATAACTCTAATCACAAGCTATAGCGCATATACTTTTACAAAATGCCTGGCTTTAGTTTAGTTTGTTGGAATTAGTTTCTGCGAAATGTAAATTATTTCTCCTTCAGTGCATAAACACAGTGTGTTAGAATAAGTATTAGAACTCTGAGGAGATTGTGCCATATATTACTTCTGTCCAGAAGGAGAAATCACACAAACTCGGAAGAGGGAGCAACATTCGTGAAAACTGAATTAGTTGGTAGTGGACAGATGCAAGGATATTCTATCGATTGTTACACCTGTGTGCAATACAGAGAGGACATGTTGTACAATAAGTGTAATAAATGAAATAACTAATAATAATAATAATAATAATTCAGGAATAACAAATGTGTGCTTTGTAGCAATCACCAAACATAAATAAAAAAAACACAAAATAATGATGTGCCCATAAGCTAGGCTGCCTTAAAATTGTAAAAAAAAAAAACAAAAAAAAAAAACAAATCCAGGCAAAAATAGCATAATTGAAGAACTATAACAACCCACAAATGTTTACATTGAAACACGGCAGCACTGATGCGGGAAGATTAGACACAGGCTTGCCCTAAGGGATTGGGAAACAATGAAAAACATCACGTGCGAACAAAATAGCAGCAAATATGGTACATAAAATCAGTGACACAAAAAACAGACATATTCTCTGCAGTGCTGAGAACACATTAGAGTCATATTCTAAAAATGGTCTCTTTTTATTAAGACTTTAGCAAAAAACTGACTACAGCTGCTCATCATGTCTCAACAGTGAGCTTTGCTGTACTCACTGCACACACACACACACACACACACACACACACACACACACACACACACACACACACACACACACACGCACGCACGCACGCACACACACACGCACACACACAACCCCCCAGAGGATGCATTACATCTCTGCTCCATATCATGTTTCTTTTCTTTTTATCCCTCTCGCAGTGAAATGTCCAGCTGTGATGTTGGATATCAGTGGGCCAGTTGTTGGCACAACACCAAACAGAGAAGTGCTGTGCAAGGGATCGTAGTCATGCCTTCTGGTCATTTGACTCAGTATCAACACCACTTTACAGTCCAGGAGATGGGAGTCTGCCAAGAACAACGAAATCTCAATCTGAAGACAAAATCAGGAGGACAAGCCAATAATAAGAAGTTCCCCATAATGTTTAACATACTGTACGCGCTGGAATTTGTTGATCAAATAAAATATCTGTTAGGATGGAAAGTGCCACTTACATCATCTCATGACCTCCACCTGGAGAATCTTCTTTCGAGGCCCACCTTCACTTCTTCTATGTTTGAGCATTTAAAGGATGGCAAAAACATCTGGGAGATTTAGGGGTGTGAATAACAACAGTAATCCACCACTGTAAAATAATCTATCTACTTAATCTGTGGGTATCAATAATTACTTTTCATCATTACAAAGGTATCGCCGGGAGAAAATCTTAACTAAAGGGAGTAAATCTGCCGTGCTGTGTCACAATGTTGCATCACATCCAAGAGATGTTTTTGTTTATTCACCCCTTTTTGCTTCACGCTGTGATTCCTCCGAGACTGAAGTCTATTTTACGAGCGAGCTCCATCTATGAATAAATCACCAAAAATTAGTATAAAGACAGAAACGGAACAATTCTCAAAACAACAAAGAGAGAACAAACAAGCTCGGCAAAACACGAACACAGTCACACTGAGGACAGTGAGAATAACGAAGAAGCTGTGTGCTGGAAATGAACAGGGAGAAGAGTAAAGAAGGTGATGTACTGACATATTTTGTAGCTCAAAGTGATCTGTGGACATAATCATGTAGTTGAGAGACTTGAGGAAACTCTTGTCTTTTTTCTGTGAATTTTTGTTTGTTTGCATACTGTATTGTACACTGGCAACTGTAGCAAAAAGGCAACACTGATGACAATGATAAATACTGCACAATAAATTACCAATACTGGATTTAGGCCATCCTGGTATTTTTTTTGTCATACTGCATTTCACATATATTTTCTGGCTTACTAAAAAGTATAGTAATATGGGTATTGGAAGACTGTTGCTGCGTTCAAATGGGGTCGTATTTACCACGTATATAGCCTACAGGAGAAGAGTCCTCATGAACGTCCCCGTTTTGTGGTATTAACGACATCAAAACCCCAAATTTTCTATAACCCTCAAGATACGACGCGTTTGCTCACGTTTACGGAAATGGCGGAGGCCGTGGACGTTTTATAGACTATTTCGTTGGATGTGAAGCTAATATATTGTAATTTTATTCAAGTAGCGTTTGTCTTTATAACTTAGATAATAGCCTACGTCTGAGGAAAAAGTTGATCTCCATAATGGCCTCATCTTTCCCCTCTATGCCTTTGCATTTCCTGCATTATATTACCCCCCCAGTGCTCCCAGTTTCCACATTCATGTGGTCAACCTGTAACGTTTTTCAAGGTGGGCATGACTCTTTACTTCCTACGTCAACCTTCACCTGTTCTTGCTTCCCTGGTTTTGATTTTGTACTTCAGTTTCGGTAAATCTTTTGTTTGCTCTACCTCTTGTGTCTAGCATGCGTCCAGGTCCTTTCTGTTGAACTTCTGACATTCTTTGCTATGTTATACTATGCTATACTATTCTATACTGAAGTACACTAAACTACCTACACTTCGCTATGTGCTGAGATAAAATATACTAAACTACCTTTCATATGTGTTGTTGCCCTTTTACCAACTGATACTAGTCTAAACAGTTAACAGGTCATACACATCCCACAGTAAATGATGCATATTTAAGTAAATAGCAAATGGGATCCACTTAATTTTAAGGGCTCTTGTGGCATTGGGTCAGGGAGTGTAGAACCTGAATATAGAACGATCTGGGAAACACAGCCTTGGTAATAACTTTTTAGAAAGGTGCAGCAACTAAAGTTTTTACTGAAAGCGTCTTGAGTCTCCTAGACTCTGTCTCCTGAGGCACCGGTGTGAGCTTTGAGTTGTCTGATGCATGGATATTCCTTCAAATTCAGTCTTCTAATCCGCCGTCATTTTATCTTGTGTTCAGTATAAGGAACGCTATCGCCATTTATGTTTTATTTCGTTTGGATTTTCATATTGATGCTCGCTGTGCTGCCCTATTCTATGTGTTGTTTATAGGCCACGTCCCTCCATAGCATGCTTTACACCGCTCTGAAAGAGTCAGAAATCAACAGTGGTTATTAAATTAGCAAGCAGCGTGGAGCTCTTGAAGTCGTCATTAAGCATTCCTTTGATTCACACTGACTCCGAGGAAAAAGATCATCTCTGCTCTGTGCTCATGCTCTGCCGTGGCTTTGTAGAATCGCATTTTTGGCAGGAAATTGAAAGCTCAAATTGTGTTGAACCTGCAACCCACAGGCAACTCAGTGGGATGCTGCCATCCTTTTAAACTCAGGGCAAGTAGGGGTTTTGAGAACACCCTTATTTTCCCACAACCTGATTTTTTTTTCCCCCTCACATTTTGAAAATGTGTTTATCTGTGTAGCTTACTGTTTACAACATTCCTCTTCTGGAGCTTTAGAAGAATCTGTCTTTTTGACAACTTTTCATTGAAAGCCCATATTTTCTTTTCCACCGTGTTGTGTGCCACGTCCCCCCCAGAGCTCTCAGCTGTGCGCCCTATTTTTAGAGGAGCACTCAGGCAATTTAGCTGAACAATGTGCTGGAGTCGCATCTTTGCTTCCAAGTGATCTGGTGGGATGTTGACTACAGGCATCACATCTGCATTGTATGTGAATACATGAAGTGTATTTTCAGACATATAAAGCCTCCCTCAGGTATTAATACATTCATTGCATTCACTATAAACACAGGTAAAACATTTTGACTAACAATTCTGAAAAGCCGCATCTTAAATGCGTCAGCAGTAACGCGATGGAAAATAACATTTCTGAAAATGTCCGCCTTATGAACCGTCTCTTGTGGTGTCTGTAAGACTGATCCAGTGTGAAACGGCTGCATATGAAATGAGTTTCCTTTCTAAGGTTCCGTATTCTTGAATGGCATTACTATGTTAACAGCACAGCAGGGATAATTAAATGGAAGCCCTGTCATGTCCTATAATTCAATTGAACCAAGCTCAATTAACCCCCTAATTAGAAGTAAAGCTTCCATGAAACATGTGAACCTTGTGCCCAATCCAATTTATTGATTGATGCCCTCTGCTAGAATTAGTGCATAATGCACTACGAAACAGAGACAAAAAGAGGAGATTATACATTGATCCGAAGACATATTGACGTTCTCGCTCATTATGTTTCCCTTTGCCCTTTAAGTTCTTTTGTTGGCTGAATGAGGACCTGTATCATGGGGTCTGTGTGTTCAGCTGTCCTTGAAGCCCAGGTCCAAAGAAGAGGAATTCAGGAATAAGATGTCATCATCAGTGCGTCATGAAACAGAACACTTACCCCTGAAATATGAAAGAAATACATGACGCATGACATGAATAAACTCAGCGGACCCTTTTAAAAAAAAAAAAAAAAAAAAAAATTCAGGCACATGGCAGATACAAGGGCGCGCAGGGAGAAAGTGAGGAAGTGTTGGGTGGATGCTGCACTCAGAGGAGCCGTACGTGGGAGGAAGGGAGTCTGACGAATGGGACGAGAGCCATTAAAGTGACATTGACAAAAAGGCAGGAAGTCAGATTATCATCTGGAGGGAAGGAAGTGTATTAGACGTGATAGCCTTGCCCTGCGGCAGGTGGAATGCAGAGTCTGGGAGGAGTAAACGGCAGCCTGGGTCTTTAATCATTGGACAGCCGCCCGTGTCAGCTGCTATAGGTCACAGCCAATAGGGCCGAAGAGGAGTCAAGAGCACCTTCTATTTATGCCTGGCTTTACGTGACAATATAGCACCACACACACACACGCACACGCACACACACACACACACACACACACACACACACACACACACACACACACACACACACGCATGTAATGTTTCTGAAAGAAAAGCCTGATAACTTTATCGTATCCCATTGAAAAAAAACAAAAACAAATGGATTCTGCTAACAAATATTTCCTGTTTATATTTTGATTCTCTGATTTTGATAAGCTCCTTCATTAATATAACCATAGGAGCTTACATGCACGTATGTAAGTAATACATATACAGTATCCAACTGCCTACAATATTTATTAATGCAAAACAATCTCCAATTCAAAGTAGCGTCAAATATATTGTTACGTCTTTATGTACAGAGCTATTTAAGTACATCATCAGCAGTCTTTGGTAAAAACAAATGTACGGAGTCCCAAAATGTTTAAAAAAAAAAAAAGAAAAAAAAAAGAGGTATTTTGAAATATCAAATTAAATATAAAAATTGGGTAGAAGATAGTAAAATATATTAACGAAACATAAAATAGTGAACTATTTAATGAGCTGTCTTGATTTTGTTTCTGTTCATTTTTATCTACTTTGATTTTAATATTTTTGGGGGATTTATAAATTTTGAAATCTTGTCATCTTCTCTGTTTAATGTAGCTTTCAGTTCGTCTCAAACCATTAAATAACAAGATATTTTTTTTTAGCCATTAAATGCATGATCTGCATAGAAGTCATGATTTAATCAACATCTGCATAGAAGTCATGATTTAATCAACATCTGTATAGAAGTCATGATGTCATTAATATCCGCTAGAAGTCATCATTTCATTAGCATTCGAAAACTGTCTCAATTCTTAACCTTGTCGTCCACTGGTATAAATGTGTGACTCTTTCAATGTTCTGGGTCGGATTACCGTCTCAGACAGACACTCTGTGTCTGTAAAGCTCACCATATGTGTTTTAATGATATGTATATAGTAGTCTGTATACTAGTCAACTATTATCAATACAGAAACATACTGATTAATATATTAAAGGAATTACTTTATTTTTTTTAATGATATAATTGCTATTGTGTTTTTGGCTTCTCTTCGATTATCCAAAGCCAAAAACACAATTGACAATACAATGATATTGTGTTCAAAGTGTGTGTGAAAACCCGGCTAAATCACCACTGCTTCCCATGAATTTCCCCAGAGGTTCAACATTACAAGTACAGCTGTTTAAAAGTTTGTTTTGCTAAACAAGTAAACTTCTAAACACACTTCTAAACATATGCTTTTCATATTTTTTTGCAGAGTGACAGAGTGAAGACTTTGGTTTGAAATGTTTGCAAGTGTCACATCACCTCAGCAGCAGAGAGGATCGTGTGTGTGTGTGTGTGTGTGTGTGTGTGTGTGTGTGTGTGTGTGTGTGTGTGTGTGATGTCCTGCCGTGTCAAATCCTGGGACATCTGTCAGGAAAAACATAGCACCATTCTGACTCATCCATTTTAAACCAAAGAGCATAAAGTGAAATTCTACCTCTAAGCACAGACACAAAAATATAAATAACTGTCACAACTTCCCTTTCGTAAAACTTCCCCTGTCTAAATTCATATTCCTGACTGTCAGACTGACACATCTGCCATGCAGGCTGCAGCTTCTGTCAGAGAATTAGGACAAAGCAGTCAGCTGTTCCCCTGTAGGTATATACACGCTTAACTATCTTTGGGTTTCAGTGTTGCACTCGAAGGTGAACGTGTGAGTGTGAGAAACAGGGGACAGCACGAGCGTCTCGTCCGGCTATCTCAGCTCATCCAGTGCAAAGTGGACGCTGGACATCTCAAGAAATCTTTGAGGGATGAAGCGTTTGAAAATCAACCTGTGAAATGTGTTCGTAATCTTTGGCTGATAACGTCAATCACTACCCATGCTGATGTTACAGATCCACGGTTATGTGCAAGTTGTCAATAAATTAATGCATTTAAAAAAAAAAATTTGGCCAAGTACAGTATGCGCTTCGTTAAATCGAACAAGCACAAAACTCACAAAGCTGAACAACACAGCTGAAGGTAGAATTAGCTGACATGTCAGTTTGCCACAGAAAACTGTGTCAGTGTTGTCTTTTTTCCTCCAATAGGCGTGAAAAATAAAATGCCTGAAATTGAGCCACCAACAAAAATTGTGTTTGCTGTTGGGCGCAAAAACTGCTTGGTTAGGAAAACAAAGAAATCCACAACACCTCCTCACAGACTTGAACTCTGGTCCGGTCAGTGATAGTCTCGAGTTTGATCCACCCAACCACCCGAAACCTATCAATCGTTTTAGACTTTAACAGTTTTTTACTTCATCAGATGACTTCGGTCATATGACCTCCTTCTACAACCTTCGTGTCTGTACTTTTTTCGAGCCGAAATCTTTCGCTGACACAGTATCCTCAAGTAGACTGACAGAAATCAAAACTCCCCAAAAAATTGTGAGGTGAAGATATTTTTGCAAAACATGCAATAACAATCCAGTAGGAAATGAAAGTAGCTCTATGTGACCTTTGTCTAAAGTGATGGGACCTTGTGATTCCAGTGGGAATGACAGAATGATCAAAGTAGACAGGAAGTGTTTACCTGATACAAAACTGTTTTGTATTCCAAAAATGATTGACTGCGCCATCTCTGTCACAAGACAAGAATATTGACGCTCGTCTTTCCTGCAAACCCTGAGCATTTCCGTTGCCTTTGTCATCCGTGCACAAACAGAGGAGAGACAACATGACAGGAACAAGGTGGAGAGGTGTAACAAAAAGTCCCCAGCCGGAGTAGAACTGGGGGCATTGCAGCTTAACCTTTAAGCAACGGGAGCCCGCGTGGCAAAATTGCTTATAGCTTTTGCGAATGGCAACACTCTATGGAAGGGTGGAAAGCTAACTATTATACAAAGGGGAAAGATGTGAACATTCTCTCTCCTCGAAGACATCCACGGTGTGCTGCAGTACGCAGGCAATTGCTGCACAGACAGTGCATGAGTATGTCATGTGTCTGTCCGATTCATATGGTCAGTTGAAACTTCTCCAATTCCAGCGTACGGATGTGGGAAGAAGAGGTTTTAAACGTGTGTGACTATCTGACAAGGCCTTTGGTTAAAGCAGCTGTGTGATAGTGACTTAATTCCTGACCAAATGAAGAATCTCTGATTACTTTGAAATGCAGAGATCCAGTAATAACCAGTGATGTGTCGACCCATTTGGCAAGAATTTGGAATGAATGTGTTCATCTGTATGTCAAAGCCATGCACCGTAGCTTTAAAACAAAAAAAAGAAGATCCAATGTGACGAAATACATATTCACATTATTGTCTCAACTGTCTCAAAACTGGTGCAATTTACATGAAGTGACAATTCAAAAACAGAGTCACCGGTCCTTGTGGCCCGAAGGTGCAAATGAAGTGATAAGTCTTCAGTGGTACATTACATTACTCGATTACATTTCCGCTTTACCCTCCAGGGCATTAAAGCGTCACGTCGCCATCTCAAACCTGGCGCGTGCAGCGCATGCTGGGATTGCGCAGCCAGACCACCCAGATCAGCTGTACAATAACGGGTGTGTTGATGAGAATTTTGTTTCCCTGTGAAAAACACGATGTATTTTTACATTTTGTTCGACACTCTCGTCTCAAGTGAACAAAATGTGAAGAATTTGATTTCCTGGAAATAGCATGCAATGAATAATCGAATCGGCTGCAGAGATAAAAGGTGAAAGGCAATGTACTATTCCGCGGCATCTTGCATAATATATGTGGTACCCCTCTGCAGGGCGGAAATTGTCTTTCTAAAAATATTAGGCTAATAAAGGGAAACTTATTTGAATGGGCAGCTGAGAATAATTGCATAACCCTTATAACGACAATATAACCAGGGTTTTATTTTCACTTTTTGGGATAGATTGAACAAAATGGTATATTTTCCTCACAATCATTGTCAGACATGCAGCGTTTTCTTTTCAACTCCTCACTAAAGTTTGAACAAAACACAGAAGCACATTTTCAATGTTTGGAGCATTTTATGATTAGAGTTTTATGTTAATGTGCATGTCTTCCACTATCAGCTTAAAGGTACAAGTTATCAAATGAATTATTTTAACATGTCTGTCAAAGTATTTCTACGATGTCTTGGTATTGTGAGTTACTATATACAAGCTACTGAGATTTTGTTGAGATTTTGTTTTCAGAAGTTACAAATCTACTTGCAATAGCTAAAAAAAACAAAAAAACAATGTATTGTAATACAGAAATCCAGACAATATTTGAAAAATACTTTCACAAAAACTTAGTGGTTCTTGAGTTACTATGTTTAGGATAAAGACAGCATTTCAAATAGCTTCCTTCTCAGTGAATTTCAAAAAATAGAGATGCATGCACTAATTGGGCCATACTGTGCTACAGAAATATCGCTGAGACTAGACAGAGACAGCTCTCTAAGACCTCTTTCTGTAAACAGTTTTTTATTCACTGTGTGATACATTCACAGAGACACTAAAAGTCAATTATTTACCAGATAAACTGGTGAGTAGGCTCGTATTATGTAGCTTTATCCTTCTTCTGCATGAAAGTATTTCGTGTCACATAATTATTCTGGAAAGCTTTGAAGAACAGAGGGATTTTTACCTTAGAAAAAAGGGCACACTAAATCTGGGAAACATTCCTGAGACAGAATGTAAAACAAAGGGGGTGAATAAAGATTGTCATTTTCAGGAAACTTTTCTCTGTGTGAAGCCATTTAGCACCCTAAAAATTTTTTTTTTTAAAGCTGTATTCATTGATTTATGGCCACCAGGGACCGAAAAATTATAAGTGCATTTACTGTTACCATGATGATGAAGGTTGCATAACTTTAAGGACACTTTAAAGTCACCTTTAACACACTGCGCAGTTCAAGTCATCATCCTAACTGTGAACCTAACCAATGTTTGTGCAGGAAACGTAACCAGGGGAACTAATTTAGGAAACACTCCAGTGGGTCTTATTTGAGGAAAGGAGCAAACGACTTATTTGATCGAATGTGTTGGGGGACTTGTTGGTTTACTTTGCAGAGGAGTGTCATTTGTGGCTACAAGTGCAACTAAATCTCACATTAAAATGTAAAATAGCCACGTTGATTCACAGCAAAACATGTTCATTTCAAATTAAGGGTTCATAAATTGTGAGAATGTTGTGTTTTTCTTGGCCTTTTCTTTTGGCCTGCGTCCACATCACGTGATTGCTCAACAAAGTCCGCTGATATCTCAGATGCACACACAACGTGCCTCAAGTTTAGCCACCAAAACCATGTGATTAGGAAAAGATGATTGTTTGGGTTAAAATAGATATGTTATGTAAATAACGTTTTGCTTGTAAGTTAAGTTACATACCATAAATTATGTTGGCTAAATTCGTAATATGATTTTTGTGTTTCTCACAGACTTGAACATTGGTCTCCTGGTTGAAAGTCCTGTGTTTGATCCACACCCTTTTCAGGCTTTACACTCTACCCCTGTACTAGTCACTTTACAGTCCATCAGATGACTTTATGAATTCAGCATTTCGAATGTGAGATAATGCACAATACTGTTTGTCCATCCAAGAGTGGCATTGTCATGCTTTAATGTGCTGGTGTCATTTGTCCCACCATACCAGGTGCAACGAGGCCGTAGGTTTCAGAACTGCCAGCAGACTTTTAATGTTGTCAGTTTTAACGTAAACAATATTGATGAATGCATCTTTAGCCACCTTGTCACATGGTGTTCCTGTTGGTTTTTTTATTTTCATTGTTTTTGCAACAAAAAAGACACGAGTTACCACATTAGTTATTGTTTAGCTATCCTAATTTGAGAAGGGGCATCACGAGAAATGTCCAGGAGTAATTTATGATTCATAGAATAGCAGAAATTATGAAGGCAAGAATTCCCAAGCAGGTCTCTCTGTTTTTCGAAGGATTCCTCAGCAACCTCACCATCCCATGCTGCATTCTTCATGCTCCAGTGTTGTTTGGCTCCCATCACAAATGACTGTGCAGTGAAGTGTTGTGTTTCCTTTGTAATTAAGAAGCCAGACCTAGCTGCTGTAATTTTCTACATGAATTACAGCGCTCATTAACACCCAGTGGAGCTATCTATGGACCGCTCTGCATATTTATGCACAGTAACTGCTGCTCCAATTCTCCCCACGGATGCTGTGTTTACTCATTGAGGATGTTTGACATGCAGCGCAACCTCTCAGGATGTAGCCGTGCATCATATTTTCATCCCTGTTTGAGGAGGGATGAAAACATGTTGTAGTGGGGGTCTGATCCAATTACGACAGCGACAGCGAGATTAAAAAAAACAAAAAAAAACAATAATGATGATAATAAAGGCTCCCAGAATTTACCCAGATACACAGGAAGAAACACAGTGTCACGGGAATATCACCCAGTCGCAGGGTTCCGTGCTCTTCACCAGAGACCCGACCCCGTGGACGGTAGCGGAGGAGGAGAGGACGTTACAGGAGGTGTGGAGGGTCTACTTATTTTATGACACTTCTACTAAAGGAGGAAATGTTATGTATTTTGCCCCATAGATTGATCTCATACCATCAGATGCATACATATACATATGAAGAAAAAGAAACAGCATGTACAATTCTAGTTTGAAGTAGTTTGTAATTTTAGGTATTTTGTATTATGAACTTGAATGATGGTCTGGAAAGGTTTTTTCGTTTAAACATTATGATTTTACAATGAAGTTGACCTTTGACCTTTTAGATATAAAATATCATTTGATCCTACTAAACATTTGTGTGACATTTTGTGATAGCTATTGTATGAATTATTTAGTTATGGCTACAAACATCTCTTGTGCGGTCACAGTGACCTTGGACACCTAAAATCGTATTCGTTCATCCTTGAGTCCAGGTGAACTTTTGTGCCAAATTTAAAACCCATTAGGCATTCCCGAGGCATCGTGTTTACGAAAATAGGAAGTACGGACAACCCTAAAAGATAATGCCTCTGACCACAGCTGTTGCCTGCATGGAGGCCTGATAAAAACAGAAAACAAAGATATATCCATGCTCTTGCACAGCCGCAGGTAAACTATGCTGTAGCAAAACGTGAAGCTGTGAGATTTACTGTAGGGTGATGCAATCCAAAAGTTCCCAGCCTCGGTATGAAACCTGTATGTACTTTCTAAACTGCATACATTCTGAAAATCTAAAGCCCACGGGGGAAAAGAGACAGCTGAAATGATGACAGACTTTTAGGGCCCTGATGGCCTTCTCCCAAAGAAGTGACTGACCCACATCGGCGCTTGTGCTCTGTGTTTTGCTGCTGGAAACACAGTGTGTGTCTGCATCCTCAAATACTCTCCCTACACTCCTCTTGCAGCTCAGGCAATCTGAGCCTCCTCTGATGATTGACAAGTTGTTTTTGTTAGTTTTACCTCTGCAAGTCTTACGGGGTGGTAGTTGAGTTATTTTTTAAAGGTTAAAACTTGTCTTTATTGATGTAAAAGACGGTTGATTCTGTCGAAACCTCAAATTGAAAAAAGACATTGGAACCGGTCAGGGGATTGTTGGACATAGAAAAAGTTATTTCTGTAAAGGATGAAAAAAAAAAAATCATTTAGAGGTTCAGGATTTCAGTGGTCGTGGGTTATTATGACAATTCCTATAAGTCCTGCCAAGCTCGCACAGTTACAGCGCGTGGAAATTGCGGTCCTATTTGTGCTGTTACAGTGAACACCATATCTATATGCTCGCAAGTGAAGTAAGTCATGAAGCCCGTGGCCATAATTAGTCTTCATTAGTAATCGACCGTTCAGCTGTGACATCACATCATCAGCTTTCTCATGCCTTACAGCTTATGCACTTGAGTGTCAAAATGTTAATTTCTGTCAGTGTATATACTGAGCCAGAACCTTTAAATGTATTATTTGAAATATGTTGAGTGTTTCAAGCTTCAAGTGTGCTGGTTTGCACCGGTTTGTAGTACTGAATGGTCTCAGCAACAAGAAGCGTGTAGGCCCCGAAGCAAAAACACATATCAGCCAGTCACCAGCCTGCACTGATTAAAGCAAGCTAAACGTTGTCACACACTGCTCAAAGTGAGTTTGGTACTTCTATCTAAGATCTGAAACCTGGAATACACAGTAGTCAGGAATGAGGCACCATGTCCACCCACTTACCCGGGCACCTCCAATGTCCTGGCTCGTGATGAAGTGTGAGGCCCGGGGGCCGTCCGAGCTTCCCGTGCCACTGTGTGTTAGCGTCATGCTGCAGTACACAGAGATACAACATGAACCGCCGGTCTCAGTAACTCCTGTGTTCGCCATACCCTTGCTGGTTTTACTCATACGAAGAACCTAAATACGGCCTTCTCGTGCCTCAAATGAGATCTATGACATTGCACAACAGGAATGGTGTAAACATGGAAAAATGGAAATTCTTATCTTCTACAAACATGACAAAGTGAATGGTGCACAGCGCGTACACTATGTAGTGGATCAGCTTAAAAAAGGCAAGCGCTTGGATGCATTTTGGATTATTAGCCTCGTGATATGAAGGTGTGGTATTTTGCGAATACTTTGTACCCCATCACAGACATACTAATGTCTGCAGAGCACCGAATTGCAGCGAATTACAGCTCATACCAACACTCACTGCAGCACTTTAATGGTATAAAAAAATGTAACTAACTCTGGTGGGGCGAAGAAACCGAGCAGCAACCTGTGCAGTGCTTTTGTATTTGACGCCTTCTCTTGAGCTAGTGTTGCAGCTGAGGTGTTGTTTTCCACAGCTGTAAATAAAATGTTAACAACTGTAAGAAGTCTCTAAATGAATGTTAAAAACGGACATTACACTCACAAACACCTGTCTCTGCATATCTCTGTTAGTCAGACGACGACCCTTATTAAAACCAGTTAACTTATGTCAGTTGCGTTGCAATTGTACTTTGAGAGCAAAGGAAATGGATCAGCGGTCTGGGGCACCATGACATGGAGGGTTTTGTTTTGTTTTGAATCAACAATCGCTTTGAATCTTGAATTCTAATTTTGAATTTGATTCTGAATTACACCAACGATGGCCAAAGATGGCAAAAAACAGGAAGTCATGTCTGAATCAGCACAAATCAGCTCATACATTTGTACACAGGATGAACTATTACACAAATCTACGTTCTCTTCTGTACAATAAGAGAAAAGTCCAACAAGGATTGTGAGTGTCAAGGTGAGACAAAACCAAGACTTTGAAATGTGTAATAGCCGGTTTCTGCCATCTAAACATTTCGGAAGTTGTGTCTCTTACAAAAAAAAACAAAAAAAAAACGGTCCCCCTGCCCAACATGTGATGAGAAGACTGACACCTAAATCACCCTCGTGTCTCCTGTGTCTCGCAACACTTTAAAAAAAAACAGCATGTAAAGCAGCTGTTGTGAGTTAATGAGCATCTGTATGTGCATATAAATATTTAACTGGCTGTCTTTTTTAACTTAATGAGAGATCTAAAGCTGTTGAGCTTGTTTACTTGTTTTCTAAGGATGACAAACACTAACGATGTCTTCATCATCAATGAAAAAAAACCATTATTCTGTTATGAATCTACAGGCCATATGTGACATGGATCTTTGCCGTCACTGTGGGTTCTATTGGCACGAACGAACCACAACCAGTCGACGTCCAGTTTCGACAAGTTTATTGACAAGCAAAATAACTCAGATGATCGTGTGCTCTCCTGCCCAGCCTCCGAGCGCACGTCCAACGTCCTTTCCGCGGCCGGCCTGCGTCCCGGTGTCCTCCGGGAGCTCTCTCCCTCTCTGGTGTCCTCCCGGGTGCTTTTGTGTGGCGAGAGATGATCAGTGAGTCCCTACAGCTGTGCTAATTGAGCCTCTTCCAGGCACCGTTCCCTGAGCCACTCCCCCAATCAGTCCCTCCTGCAGCTGAGCCCAAACCATACCCCCACCTCCACACCATAGAATAAAACCCAAGTGTTAGCATGCCATGAATAAATTGCCTAAAGTATAGTTCTTTAACAAGATATGTATGTCAAAGTAGCAAGAAGAGTTTATAGAGGGCGTATCACAGTTTATAGTTCCTCTGTGGATAAAGGTGTGTTTGATTTGGTATTTTCTCTCCTTAGTTGTAGAGACAAATAACATGACACACCCAGACAGCTGGAAACCTCACTGGAGCGAGGCAGCACCATTCACTTTCCTTCGGCAAAAAAAAAAAAACATTAATCAGATAGACAGAGAAGATAATTGCAGACACTATACTCACATTGAATTTTGAATAGCAGGCCATTTGGTGCAGATGCTTTATGCACACTGCAAAGCTGCAAATCCTTCTTTGTACTCTGAACAGCACCCATTTCCTCAATTAGATGCAGACACTCACACATGTAAATAGGTTGGTGCATGTGATTGTGAATATATGTCATGTATATGGCCATTTCGATAATTCAATTACATTTTAAAAGATTGAAGTGGTGAATAACAATTTGATCAAAGAAGTGAGATTAGATTAGATTAGACTCCGATGATGAGAGGTCAGCTCAATGAGCGATGCCCCAAATAGACACCCAGAGATGTGGTGAAACAGAACATACCGATTTAAACATTTTTACTTGTGTAATGCCAAATCCCCACAGGGCACTTAAGACAGGACCCAATTTAACAATTCCGACATGACAGATAGCTGGAAGGAAAAAAAAAAACAACCTCCTACAGCAGGAAGGAAAACTCCCTTTTAATAGGAATAGAATCTCCGACAAAGGGATGGAAAAAAATTCAGTTCTAACAGGACGAAACCTCGGACAAATCCGGGTTTGGAAGTGAGCGCTCATCAACCTCGACTGATTAGGGAGGGGGGAGCGGAGATGACGAATGGAAACTTCAATTGAGGCTCCCAATAACACCAGATGAATGAGGTGGCGATGGAGTGATGGAAAGCATTATGGTTCCGCAACAGGAGGTCTGAAAGACAGAATGAGAGAATTACAATTATAATTACAGAACAGGGATGAGGAATTGATCGGCTCGGAGCGTTCATTTGTCAAATATAGTAACAACTTATTGAACTTATGCATTAGCTTCATAAATGCTGCACAGAAATCATCAATGCTGAGTTTCAAACTGTCCCGGCTGGATTAGGACTGACTGCTGAGCCTCAATGTCAATAATCATATTTCATTTCTGTGATGGGGCACTTTCATTTTTAATCGCAGCTATTATGTGTCAAGGGTAAACCTCCTACATACTTATGTCTGTTATAACTCCTGCGAACTGCGATGATTATAACACAATCATCAGAGAGAATCATGTCAACACAACACCGTCATAGGTTTGAAGCTACAATAGATGCAGCTGGGATTTACTGCGTCAATGCTGTTTTATGGTTTACAAGATGAAAAAAACAACACTGACCCATTTTATCTCGTTCAATAAAAGGTCAAAGACATATTATAATAATAATGTTGCATAAATAGACACCAATATACCCCCCACACCAATAATGGACAGAACATTAGGAAGGGACTTTACTGCCACTTATTAATCATACATTGGTTAACACTTTTCTGGAACACTACAATTATTAATTCTGGATTACCAGCTAATACTCTTTGATCAAATGAGTTTAACCTTGCCAACACTGTTGCTGTTAGTGAGCAAAAAAGTGAGTACACTCGCTCATTGTGAGTGAAACACAAGATAATGTGGGTATTTGCTCTAAATAAAAACTGAATTTAGCTGATTACAGTTTAATGCCCCTCATGAACTTCATGAGAGAAGCTGAGGCTTTTGGAATGAGCGTCTATTGGAGCCAGAGGCTTTTTTGAAGTCAGGTCCTTTTTGGTGCTCCTCAGTAGAATTGCACTTTGAGGGAATTATGCGTTGGCTTCTCTTTTCAGACCGTGACACGATGTCCTTCATATACAGTCGATTACTTGCTACTTCATATTTACTGAAGTTCAGACCATTTTGATTTGGCTTTTAGGTATAACCACTATGTAGCTAACTAATTGACAAAACATTAAAGAAAGAAATTCTCATTGTTGTTAACACATCTAATTTTAGACTTCATAAAATTATGTTTATTAATAACAGTGTGGAAAGATTATAAATTGTCCAAAAATCATCCAATGCTAATAACAATTGACTTGTTAAATACACCAATCAGATGTTTCAGAAGCGCATATTTCCTAATGAATAGACAAGTACGGTGGCCCAAAAACATTTCAGTAAACACAAAAACATTTGACAGAACACAAAAACATTACAGAAAACACAAAAAATATTTCAACATACTGTATGCAAAAAAAAAATGTCAGTAAATGAGAAAAACGTTTCAGAAAACAAAAACATTTCATGATAAGCAAAAACATTTCACTATAAGCAAAACCCATTTCACAGAACACAAAAACATTTCAGAAAGCAAAAAAAAACATTTAACTATACGCAAAAACATTTCACTATACTCAAAAACATTTCACTATACTCAAAAACATTTCACTATACTCAAAAACATTTCAGAAATCACAAAAACATTTCACTATACACAAAAATATTTCACATCATACAAAAACTTTTGACATTATGCAAAAACATTTCACTATAAAAACGAATTTGCTGTATTAGCAGTATACCACTGCAACAGAAGTGTCATATCATCAACCACTTCACACTCTCAGCATCACTCCGGGCTGTTTTCTCAAATGCTTTTGCATTAAGTGAAATGTTTTCATGTTCTGAGAAATGTTTTTGTACTTAATGAAATGTTTTCGTGTTCTGTGAAATAGGTTTTGCGTTTAGTGAAATGTTTTTGCATTTGTGTGTTCTGAGTAATGTTTTTGCCTTTGACCCTCAGGGTCACTGTATGACATGTGAAAAAGGGTCAAATCTAAGTCGATAAGATATTAGTACATTGTTTGGAATTCCGGAAATCATGTTACACCTAATATCAATGTGACTTCCTGTTTACCTGATTGCTTTTATATGAACAGATACAGTCAAGCATCGGATTTATTTCTACATCTCATGTGATGAAGGTGCTGGACAGGCTAGTCTCGGCCCACCTCAGACCGCAGGTGGAATCATCACTGGACCCCTTGCAATTCGCATACCAGCCTCATGTGGGAGTCCACCATCTCCTGGATCACTGACTACCTGACGGGCAGTGTTCTGATACAGTGGTCAGTGGGACGGGAGCCCAACAGGGGACTGTGCTGTCTCCCTTCCTGACGACTCTGCAGTGGTCGGGTGTATAAGTGATGGACGGGAGGAGGAGGAGTACAGGGCAGTAGTGGAGGACTTTGTGTGGAGTGGGCTGGTAGAAATCACATGTTCTGAATGTGGCCAAGACCAGAGAGATGGTGGTCGAGAAGGAAGACGACGGCTCCATAACCGCTGAGAGTTCTGGGAGAGGAGGTGGACATGGTTGAGGAGTACAAGTACCTGGGTGTTTCCATCGACAACAGACTGAACTGGAAGCCCAACATCAACGCTGTCTACAAGAAGGGGATAAGTCGACTCTTTTTCTTGAGGAAACTTCGATCCTTCAATGTGTGCAGCAAGATGTTGGAGATGTTCTACCAGTCTGTTGTGGCCAGCGCATTGTACTTCGCTGTGGTCTGCTGGGGGGGGGGGGGGGGGGGGGGGCAGCATTGGAGCAGGCGACACCAACAGACTTAATAAACTGGTTAAGAAGGCCGGCTCCATCATCGGCTACAATCTGGACAGCCTGGAAAAGGTGGTGGAGAAGAGGACGCTGAACAAACTATTATCCATATTGGATAATCCTGACCACCCTCTCCACCACCTGCTGCAGGGACAGCGGAGCACTTTCTCCAAAAGACTCCTTCAGCTCCGCTGTCACAAGGACAGATACAGGAGATCATTCCTGCCCACTGCAATAAGACTGTACAATAACTCACCTCTGGCTAAATCTGTCCTCCATCGCTATCACATCACTATGTTCAGTTACCTTATTTGCACTACTGCTGACCGTTTCACAGTTTAAAAAAAAACAAATTATTCTATTATATTTGCACATACTGTGCATTTCTGCTTTTATATATTTAATATTTTTACTACCTCTATTTGTATTCTGCCATTTTTTTTACCCTGTATCTTTCTCATCCATGATGCTGTAGCGAAAACATTTCCCCTTGCGGCATCAGTAAAGTCTGTCTGTCTGTCTGTCTGTCTGTCTGTCTTACAGTAATTAGAGTCAACTTATAGTAAACATTTCAGAAACTTAAGAGCAGGTTTCTCATTGTTTGAGGACAAATCTATTGCCAACAATTGCTTGTGCAACACTTATTTGAACAGAAAGTCTTACATTTCTCATATAAGACTAATTTCTCCCGGACTCGGTTGCCAAGATAATTGTGAGGCCCATTAAGTAGTGATATATAAGCACCATGTGAACAGCTCATCTATTACGGCATATAAAAGTCTCTCTAAAAGCAGAGTGGCCTTTATGTGTAAAGGCGGGATGGAGTTTGTAGATAATGCAAAATGTTATTCTGAGAGAAAAAAAAAAAATGGAAATGAGCATAAGACCGTTAAATAGGTGTTGAAGTGTGAATAGAAGTCGGTTCGTGACTGGAAGCTTTTGTGGAAGAAAAGCATGAAAGCAAAGACAACCCTGAGAATGGCTTAGCTATGACTTTGTAGTAATGCAAGACAGCAATGTTTTTGTCCAAAATGATGGGGGCAAATGACAGGCGAATGTACTCTATGTAAAATGGATTTCATATTGTGGATGCAATGATTATATCTCAGTAGAACTACAATGGTGTTAATGTCAGCAAGAGGCAACGGTATCCAACAGAAGACCTGTTGACAATGTTGTTACGTTCTTCTTTAACATTTGTGATGCATCCAAGTCAATCAGAGAAGATTCAAGATAAACATAAAATTGTTGCTCTAGAGTGCTCTTTTTTTTTGTATTAAAAGCAAAGTGCCATCATCATTGAACTTCTGCAGCTCGAAAGAGTGATTCAGAACAGTTTTACAGACAAGGGTCAGCACCTGCGCTGGTGTCCTTGAATTTTCGTACATCCAGTCCTCTGATGTTATTCTGACAACCAAGGACACAAATTATGCTCTGCTAGAATACCAGTGTATAAAAGAGGAATACATTTGTAGCAAGGTGAGGCATGGCAGACTGAGCTGTTTTGTTAAAATGTTCAGATTGCGAATTGGCATGATGGTGACACTTCTGAAAGAAAGTTCCTAATCTGAATTACTTTATACTATTGGGGCCTGATTTACTAAGATCTTAAGTAAAGAGTACTAAATTGCGTATTTTTTTTTTTCCAAAAGTTTGCATATTTATTTTGCACCCGTTTTGGGGGTGATTTACTAAGAGTATTTGCGTCACTGGTATCAGGTGCAAATCGCTGTATTTAAATGAAGGGTTTGCTTGTGTTGAAGTGATTCCAGCAATGGAAAACAGAGCGACCGCGAAATAGAAAAGGAAATATGATCCCATTGAAATCAAGAAATATAAATATAAGAAGAACAAAATGCTATATAGGAGATTATCTGCAAGAAAGTCAATACAGTGGGAAAAACAAAAAGGCAAAAAAAAAAAAAAAAAGGCTTCATAATAAAACGTCGGTAAATAAAAGAGGAGGGACGGTGGATGAGATCCTCTAACAAACACCGATCAGCAGGTCCAGATCTTTCTGTGATGAGCAGGTGCCTTTTCATTCAGTGCCTCGCGAGTGCTCGGTAGCCTTATGAAGCTACCTGTGAATTCTGCGGGACACATTCAGGACCTGTGACAGCACACCTGTCTAAGGGGACTGGGTGGGACATCCAAGCGGCGATACGCTGGAACGGCCCAGAGGCAGGAAAACGCTGAGTCGTAAGAAGTTTTGTAATTACTGGTATTTCGTGGCTTCTCCTTGTTGCTGGCTGTCAGTCATCATGCAGTTCATTCAATAACTCAGAAATGTCATCGCTGGACAAATGATATGTCTGAATTATTCTATTTTTTTTCTTTCTGATATCTCAAAAATGTTTCCACGGGTGTAAAACCACGTTCTCTACCTCTTTGGTTTCCCCGCGTCTCCTTCTCACTAACTCGCATCTGATGAATAACGTGCCTTTCAGTCGTACTAAAATACACATGCAATCACTTCTCCTGTTTCTACTTTCAGGTTTAGTAAATATCGTTGCGGTTGCTAAATTTTTCTATTTCCATTTCCCCTCCCAGTATTTTTCACCTTCAAGCAGAAACGCCCAATATTACATATGCATGCAGGCAAACACGCAAAATGGACAACGTGTGTTAAATTGCACATTTGAAAGACGCAGTCCTCACTGCACGTCCTTAGTAGATCAGCTTGGACATTTTCTTGCGGGTGGAGTGGAGTTTGCACGTGATTTTACACACGCAAACCTTTAGTGAATCAGGCTCTTAGTCTTTCCGAGGTGGGGGTGGGGCATTTCTGTTATATATGATCCTTTACAGTGCAGGTTTCAATACTAAACACCAGGTAGAGATCACATGCTCACCTATCCTCCTCCCTAATCTCTTCTCTGGGATTGTCCCAGCACGTGGGGGCCTTGCACTACCCACATCCAGCCAGCCTTGCACCTCTATTTAAAATAGAGGGGGAAAAAAAAAACAACCATCAGATTATGTGTGAACGAGTCATGTTGTGTGGTGCAAAACAAGGGAGGAGGCATACTGGGAGTATGGTGTGTGAACAGCAGCAACATTATGTCACCCAAGGAACTGATCCTCTGATGACCTCTGGCAAACAAAAACAAAAAAGATGTTTGCAAAAAACACCCATAATCTACTGCCATGTGTCCTCCCCACATGCTTATGGATGTGGGGCAAATAAGGTTGAAGAGGAGGATAGACTCAGAGGATGAGAGAATGACAGCAGCTCTGGCTGTGCTGCAGCCTGTGAAATCCAACATGTCTGTACATTTCCAGTGGTAAACTACTGGTGATTCCCTCTGAAACTCTGCTATCAGCCATCAGAGGAGACGTCTTTTGTCAAGGATGTTTGTGCGTCTCTTTCCTCACATCACAGGCGGTCAAGGAGGTGATAATCTCTGTTGATACATTGAGGATCTTAAAATGTCAACCCTGAATGTCAGGTTGCCAAACACTTCTGTCTTGAATCCTCTTCCTACTCTTTTAACCAAAGATGCATATGCCGACTTCTTTTAGGACGCTACTGAAAGTAGCATCTTTGCCATTATGCACTAAAGTTGAGTGAATTTGTTATTCCCTCGAATAACAAATTCACTTGCTACTCAATATTTGCACTGATTCAAGAACAAGAGAGCATTTTGATTCTGAAAGTGTTTCTGGTTAAAAAAGACACTGAAGTGACAATTTAGGATCATACTTATTGGAGAAACACGAGACAAAGGTACCTAAAAATAACAATGATAAAATTATATTATCAATCAATCAAGGCAGTTAACAACATCTTATTTGACTGCGCAGCTTCCCTGGAGACCAGATGGATCCATTTTGTTCGAACGGGCAAATTTTTTGGAACACCCTTGGCTCCTGTTCTGTGTCGATTTAACTTTGCTCTTCGCTTCAGAACAATATGTGAAACAGCCGAATACAAATGCTCTTCGAAGGCGGAAAATGACACTACTCTGCAATAGCTGTGAGTGCTTATATAGCTGTAACCTTTTCCTCACCTGTTCTTCACATTTGCATTTTCTGGAACAGCATCTATCCAGTCTGTGACGGCAATGGTGCTATTTTAGAGATGGTGATTTGCAAACTAAAACACATTTTCAATACTTTTTCCAACGGAAAGTCATACTATCCTTTTTATTATTATTGCCACCACAAAAGCAACGCATTGAGATTTATGGTTTTGCAGTTATTTTTCCCAGGGTACTCAGAAGGAATGCATTTCAGCCATTTGCACTTTCAGACACATTTCTGTCCGGATTTAGAGCACACTACAGCGCCAACACTGCACTGAGAAAGGGGTAAAGCTGCAAAACATGAAACGCTGGCACTGCTTGAAATTAACGGCGGGAATTAGCTAAACCTAAAGTAAAAGTATTTAATGTAAGAGCAGTGAATGCACATCCTGCCTGGTGGTCATAAATCTGAGCCGAGCTGTGACTGTGTTTTTGTAGATGAGGAACTCGCTTGTTTTCAATGCGCTGTGAACGGTCGCGTTGTCTTGTTGGAAAAGTGCCATCGCGCCACAGTTCAGGGGCCTCATTTATAACCATTGCGTATGCACGAAACGGGGCTTGAAGGAGGCGTACGCCGTCCCCCACGAAAAAGTCGGGATTTGCAAAAACAAACTCGACGGGAAAATGTGCGTATCCGTGAGAAAATTCTGACCCATCCATAAACACGTTTTGGAGACAGGGAAAACTGGCGACACAGAGGGTGAAGTGTTAAATTGAAGCCAGACTGTAGAAAATTCTATGAGAGGCATCTCACAACGTAGCCAATAATAAAGCCTCTCACACATTTCATTTCACTTCATATCACATTTTATTTGGGCATGGTATATTTCAGTGCACATAGTGCAGAGGATTACTCAACACTTGGCACAAATGTTCATTTGGACTCCAAGATGAACAGGGAAGATTTTGATTGTCATTGGCCAAGGTTGTGGAGACCTCTTGTCCATCCCAATCTTGTGAACTCCATATGTCACAAATGAATTGCGGGTTGGAGACACACAACTGAGGCAGTAATTACATTTTTTTTTTTATATACAAACTTACCTTACCTTACAGGATTTTCATTTTTCAGTCCAATAGTTGAGAGGAAATGGGACATTTGTGCATGCTGGATTCCTTTCTTTCTGTGTGACTGTTGTCAGGGTCAGTCTACCAAGCTGTGATGAAGACAGATTTAGCTCAGTTACTCAGCTGCAGAGGTTATGTCACTGTTCTGAAACCCGTGACTTCAGGCGATTGTGTTCAGTAGTTTCTTCCCAACAATATGTAATATTATATTATTATATTTTAATTACTAATTTACCTTTAATTGTCAGTTGTTTTTTAGTCTAAAATTTGCTTGAAAATCATAAAACCTGGCCAAAACAAATTAGAAAAACATAAGGTAATGTAATCTGCAAATTCTCACATTTGAAAATATTAAACTTGCAACTATTTGAACATGTTTTTTGAAATCAGGACACTAGAGACACCGTCAACTTTACTTGTCCATACTCATTTATTATGTGTAATAGAACTAGTGAGTAGCCGCAACGTTTATTCAACCGCACAAAAGGATAGGATAGGATAGGATAGGATAGGATAGGATAGGATAGGATAGGATAGGATAGGATAGGATTGGAAGGATAGGTGTGTCAAGCTGAACTAACTTAGAATGGCAATTATATAGAATATACATACAGTATTTATCTGTATAATGACACTGAGAACCTGATGAATCTTCTTACATTTATTATAGCATTATTGTGGCTCAGAGCAATCAGAAATCAGTGTAAAACAAAAATACATGGCCTTTACACCGCTTGAAAGGATATTTCAAAACTGTGACCTTGGAGTCTCAAAAGGTGAGAATGGGGGGGGGGGGGGGGGGGGAGGTGAGGAATATGACACAAGACTACTTTGAATATGTTTACATTTATCCCCAGCCAGATTTAGCATATCTGAGTGCAGGCTATGCTTTTGTAAATGTCAATCAATGATGAAGGGAAAGAACATTGTCAGAAAAGATCAAAGGCAGGGACATTGCTATGACAAAGTTTACCTTGGTCTTTTTTTTTTCAGCTTCTGCAAGGCAATGCTGGTGTGAGTGAGTCACAGTGAGTTTCTGAATGGCGGGCTGGGTTTATAAACCTCTGCCAGCCCTCAACACATGAGTTCGGAGGCCACCACTCTCTGCGGTCTGTCACGGATGCACATGCCGCAAGGTCCGCCAGCCTCAGCACCCTTATTTTTCACCGCAGAGGGCAGGGGAACACAAAGGCAGCTCTTCATCATGAGGTCCTTCGTCCTGCTGCTCTTCTCCCTGTTGATGGTGTCCCGAGGATCTTCAGCCGTCATCACAGGGGTAAGTGCAAAAAAACAGGTAGATACCTCATTGGGGATAATCGGCTCTTTGCATGATAGGAAAATGCACAGAAAGTGTGTGCCTCTTCTTTTTTTTTTCTTCTTCTTTTTTTTGCTTCATGCAGTGCACTGCCTAATTTGCCTTGGTATCGATGGCAAATATTCATAATAGTAAATTCCTTTGACACTTCAAACTTTAGACTCTTTAACACATAAAAAACCCTAGAAAGAAAACAAAATATGACTTATTATTACAATAAAAGACAAATATATTAAGTATAAAATGTGACACTGCAGGAAACAGACTTATAATTTCTCAGAATACTGTAAAACCGTACAGTAATATTCTTCTTTCCGTTGTTGGCCACTTAGCCAATTTTCCCCCAAATGATGGCATAAAGCTTTGGTATTTTATTGGTACTTTAAAATTTCAGTAAAGTGTAAAAATATGTTCTGCTCAAATTTGTCCACATATAGCATAAAGTAAAAATATAGTTTCTCATCTTTTACCTGCCAAAATAATAATAATAAAAAAAAGACAGACAAAATCACTAAATAAGAAATAAAATATATCCAGAGAAGCCACACATACAGTGGGCATTTCTGGGATTCTAAAAGCACGAGGGCTGTTCGATTATCGCTTTATCTCCTAACACATATCAATTTATAACAATCAGTGAGGTTGCAAGTTTTTTTTTTATTTTTTTTTATTTTTTTTATGCTTTCACAATCCAAATCATATTTCACATGACACTATAAGCATAAATTACATCCATAACCAGCTAATAAAACAGCCATTTGTGTCAGCACAGCCCTCTCGCACCGTGTTGCTGATGTGAATTGCGAGAGGAGCATGCAGCCGTAAAATAGAAAGCGATTTTCATCCGTGTCTGTCACATGAAATCACTTCTGTTCCTCTTCATTGTGTGCCTCTTCATCTTATCTAAAGTGAGAGCTGTCACTCAGCTTCTCATCCTGACACTCAGAAAAATAAACCACCCCCAATCCTGAAGAGGTACGACTGCTGGTGTAATCCCACAATATCATTAGCACAAAACACTGTTCCAGCCTGCAGTGTGTATCACACCTCTGTTGAAGACACATTTCTCCTATATCTAAAAGCTGTTAATGTACAAATTATCCCATCATAGTATTTAATTACATCTGTTCTATGTGCGTTATATGATTCCATACGTGATTAACGATTCCATCTTTCCTTTGACTGGACAGAGCACCGGCTGCTTACCTTACAACTCATTTAACATAAACTAAAGTACACCATAGTTAATATAAAGGATCAAATAAGTCATCAAGTTAATAATTAGAGGGAAAAATGTAGTAGCTGGAAATTGTTATTACATTTAAATGTCTGCCAGTTCATCCATTGATGTTTATGTGTGTGCAGGCCTGTGAGAAGGACTCTCAGTGTGGAGGAGGGATGTGCTGTGCAGTGAGCTTATGGATACGCAACCTGCGGATGTGTGCGCCCATGGGACAGGAAGGAGATGACTGTCATCCTTTGAGCCATAAGGTGAGAGCTTCCACAGCAGCAGCCTGATCTCTCTGGTGTCATCTGGAAGATGTCAGGTGCTATGGATTTGTCTCCATACTTTGATGTGATGGTGGTGATGGTAAGGGTAACAGCGTATCAACATAGACTACATGTTAAAATGCATATAGTCTCTGGGTCTGAAAAGTCACGCCAATGTGAAAGTGCCTTAAAGTGTAATACAACTGAGGGCCACTAGAGGCTGGTTCCAAAACAACTCTAGTTTACTAGTCTCCCCTTCCCATCTCAATATTTGAATCATGTCATTCCCTTAATTCTCTCCTTCTGATCAGTGTTGTGGCAGTTCTTCTGAAAATTACTTCCATCAATAATTAGAAATAAGGCCTAAAAGAGATGTATGTTCAGGGCCTGTCTGGTTTGATTGACATGCCTGGGGTGCAGTCAGGTTGCCAGTTTGTCCAAATATACACACTTCTAGCTCCAAAAAACAAGATGGTGATGACTAAAATAACAAACTCTGGGCTTGGAAATTATATTTTACAATCCAATGTGGGTTGCCATAAAGCATTTTTTTTTTTTGGTACTGACGCTGTTTATTTGAAGCAGCCAGTATTAGACCATCCCCTTTAAAATGCATTCAGTAGGCCAGAAAAAAACAAGTCTGAGAAGCTATTACAGTAACAAGGACTATACTGCCGTGTGTCTTTTTCATTTCACTACTGCATCAGGGAGCACATCTCATACCAGAGGTGTCTCTTTATCTCTCTTCTTCCAGGTTCCTTTCTTCGGGAAAAGACTCCACCACACCTGCCCCTGTCTGCCCAACCTGTCGTGTATCACCATAGAGGAGGGCAAATCCAAATGTCTCTCACTACACAAGTATCCAGACTACTACCTCTGAGGACCAACACTTGCAGTGACACTATTTGCTACCTGCATTGTAACTATTTCATCTGCCTGTAAAAGTCTGTTTCCACTTTATTTGTTATTCATTTGGAATAAAGAGATATATTTCATCATGCCTCATCATGTTAGTTTGAGTTAAATTTAACTGCAGTATAGATTTAAAGGCTGTTTTTGTCTCCTTGGATTTTAAAGCTAATAAAAAACTGAACATAATAGCAGCTGGGGAAGGACATGCACAGCTTTGCCACTTTACTTTGTTTGTGTCTATATTTTATATTTGCCTGTCTGATTTTATTAGCTGCCCTCTAGGGAGGCATGGAATAAAAACACGTTATTGCACTGGGATGAAATGAGATGCTGAGTGAGATGTGCACGTCAGGTTCCAGTTTCATTACCCAGTCATTACCACAACACAGATGTGACAGCATTTTTTTTTAATTTTTTTTATCATGCTTAATTTCTTTTCTAAAAACACAGTACAAAAAATAAAAATGGTGAGAACATATTGATTGTGGTTAAAAGATGAGGGGAGACATGCCTTTACTCACATTCACCTCAGTAGCGGGTCTTTGTAACGCGAGGAAACAGTTAGACAGCTATGAAATTCATCACTGACATACTGTAATTCTTGGCATTTGTTAAGTCTCAAGGCTATAATTAGATTTGTCCAGTGTGCAAAGCAATGACCCACATCAATCTTAGACTTTAGTAATGGATATCAGCCTGGAGACATGAGATCCTACAAACGGCCTGAAACTCAATGGAGTGAATGAGGCGACGCTCCGGACGATGGAAGTCTCAAAGGGAGACCACATAAAGTAATACAATGTCATTGGGAGCAGACAGTATTAAAATGTTGAAACATTTGAGCCATTAAAAATATGATGGTAAGATTTAGTCACCCAATAAGAGCTGTAACAGTTAAGTTGATAGAAAATGATTTTCAATATGGATAAATTATGACTTTTAAGCATAAATGTCAAACATGAGTTCCGGCATCTTAAATGTGACCTGCTGCTGTTCATTGACATACGGTATGTGATAGTAAACTGAACATTTATTCCAGTGCAGTGAGCAAACTCTGTCTGCTGATAAAAACTGTGATCCTGTCAAAAGCTCCAGAATAAGTGAGCATGTGGACCTTGAGAAGAAAATGTTTTGTTGTTGAGATCATTTGGATATTTTATCTACCTCAGACAAAACAAGCAGTTGGAAGATTACACATTGGTCTGTGGGAATTACTGGAAGTCTTAAAGGGGAACTCCACCAATTTTAGACATCAACATCAGTTTACTGGTCCTGCTTTACTGCACTCTGTGTATAAAAGTGTCAGATAAAGCCATTTGTGGCTTTAGTGGGAGCTGCACAAAGTCTAATAGATTGAGTCAGCACTGGCTAGAGCAGAGTTTGAAAATTAAACAAACCTTCAAAAGAATGACTTTACCAGACTTCAGTGGCTCCGGGCTACATTAGCTGCAAGTAACATAACACACCCCGATCTTTGACCAAACTCCTAGCAGTTAGGGCTGCATTGTGGGCAATGTAGGCACCAGGTTACAGCAAGGAAGAACAATTAAAAATATATATATATTTCTCGTTTTGCCTCATGAACTTTCATCCTTTTTTTTTTTCTTTTTTTTTTTAAACTGTCCCCTATATGAGTCCCACAAAGTACATTTAAAAACAGAGCAGACTCTTTGGGTACGCCATCCAGCCGAACCTCATCAGATGATACCACTTTAAAAATAAAAATGCTACATTTTCTGTTGATCAAACTATGTTTTAGGACGTAAGGATGACTTGAGTTCACCGTTACTGCTTAGTGGTTAGAAAGACTGAAAAGGGGCAATGGCAGGAAAATCCCAGAGAAAAGAATCACTTTTCCCCAGCATCACAACAGAGCCTGCGTGCCCCGGAGACAACACGCTGTACCAAAAAAAAATACCCAACTGCGTTTGCATTGCACGAGAGCACGTGCAGGTGAGGATCTTCCTGCAGTTGAGGAGCCGCAGAAATGACACTGAGAGCTGTGCACGCCAACAGCAGAGCGCAGCCAGCTGTCAGGAACAAGCAGGCATGTTGTGATGCTAATGGTTATAGATGCACTTAAAGCAGACGGTACGGTGAGGAAGCCGGTGTTGTATGGCAGATCAGAGCGATGGAGCTCAGAGACACCTCACCGAAGCACCTCGCTGAAAGTTTGCACTGAGAGAATTGCTCAGTCTGTAAAAGCCGCGGCTTTGCACAATCATTGTCAATTAATGCAACAGCAGTTAGTGAATCAATAGCCTGCTACTGGCTTTAGGGGCGAGGCGGGGAATTTGGGGTTTAATTAAAAAGCCGGTGCCACACAAACAGATATTGAAACATTTGTATTTAACTGTTTGATGAGTGCTCTGTTGAGAACTATGAATATCACACTTTTAAAAGAAAAATCAAACCCCCGATCTTTAAACTAAACAGCCATGACTTGTTTATCTTGTATTTCTGGTAACCATTTTGTTGTTTGGTGCTAGCCAAACACTGACAATGTGACATGACACAGACATTATTTATTCCCACCAGCTATAATTAGTTTTAGCAGAGGATGTTTCATAATGTCAGGCTTGGTGTCAAACTGTCAGAATCAAAGAGCAAATGTGTCTTTCCACATTCTCCACTTTACCTGATGTTCAACAACACCCTAACAAGGAACAGGGCTGTGGGGGCAATTATTCTATCTTATTCTGTATGATCGTACTCAGATTTGAGGTTGTGTGCAAGAGCAGTATCTATGCGCACACATCTGTAAATGTGAATAAGGTTTGTGCACGAGTATCATGCACTTAAAAAAAAAAAAAGGAATGTAAACGCTCTTTAATTGTGAGTTAATTGTTAGCTGTTGGTGTTTCTCAGGTTGGTCTGAGCCTGAGTTCAGAAGAAGAAAAGAAAGTACAAGGAGAGGCATACCTGAGGGGGAAACAAAGTATTATCTGTTTTTCCAGCTCTTGAAGCTCAATAAATCTTTCACTCATAATAAAAAGACATTTACATTGAGGTTTTTTTTTCAGAGGATATACTGTATATCTTGATTTTTGTTTTACTCACAGATTTCGATAAATGTTTATAGTTTCTGTACGCGTTCACACAACTGTGTGTGCACTTACTGTATGGGCTGATACAGAGTTTCACAACTCTCCACACACATTTGCAAGTACTAGTGTTGCAATAAAGCCCAGGATATGATAAATACTGAGGTTATGGGTCCAAGTCCCCTCAACAAACCAAAAGTTTATGTTTTATTTATTCATTTAACACTTCAGTTATATTTTTTCCCATTATGAGGACTAAAGGGTTTTTCAAAGTCACAATGCCAGAAATTTAATTTAAATGATTTCTTTGATCTAGCTAAAAATAATACAATTGGAATAAATTGAGTCTAGAAATATTGGAATCAGCCTAAAATATACTGAGCACACGCACATTTTTTTGACTGTAGAATGTAAACCCCCGCCGGTTTTTTAAAGGGACATTCCACTGATTTTGCACAATGTTATCTCGGCTTGAGTTTGAGCAAAGTGCTTTTTAAACTGGAGGTGTGAGGTTTGAAAGAAGTGGGCATTTAGGAAGCATGGAGGGTTGAGTGACAAATGCTTTTCAGTTGGAATTTGGACCATTTCAGGGAACAGCCTGCTTTAATTATGACCATCTTTTTCAAGCCCCCAGTGCAATACAATGTTGGAAGTGCTATACTAAATTGCTGAAGTACCATTATAAGACTCCCTAATCCCAGAAAAAGTATACAGGACTTGAATTCAGTATCCTCAAAGGTATATTATCCTGAGAAGGAAAAAAAAAAAAAAAAAAAAAAAAAAAAAAAAGCACTCATGCATTCAGCAGCCAGTTTGTTAGAATATGGGTGCAACTCTCACTTCTCCTCAACTGGAAAATCTTTAAATCATTCTTTGCTTTTAAAATCTCCAGCCGAATGCACCAAGCTCACTCCCATTCTCAGGGGAGCTGTTAAGCACTATAGGGAACATAAAACACCAATCAGAGCACACAAGTATAAATACCAATAAAAGCAAAGATTCAAACACTGAACAAAGAGTTCAGTATCTGAGGTTGATTTTTATTTTAAGGGAGGAAGCTTAGATCTAATCAAGTGCAGAACAGTGATGACATCTTGTCGAAAACAGATGATAACAGTCCAAACAACTTATCATCCATTTTTATTTATTTGCTAAGAAATACAAACAATGCAAACATCTTTCCCAAAGCACCAAATTGTTCACATTTGCAGACTCCCAGTGTCCATATCCATAGAAAAAGAATGCTGTCTGTAATGCATATCCTCCAGGGAACATGAATCAACCCACTTCTCAACACAACTCGTGAAGAAGAATTTGCAAAATACTTTCAAAGTGACACCTTGTTCAACACAAAGAATTCTAAGAGGTTATGAAATATACAACAGATCTGGTTAAAAAAGCAGAAGGAGGGGTGGAGGGGGGTTGGGGCTTTACAGTATTTACAAATGTGACAGTAACCTTGTTAAAAATATACTGAGATCTGTATCTCAACTGTGGTATTCAAATGATTAGATATGTCACACATACCAGAGATTATCATTAAGACATTATCAGTCAGCTGATAAAATCTCCAGGTTCTCTAGTTCATTAAGTCTTGTAGTGGGTAAACAACCTCAAAAAGGGTGTGCTGGAATATTATTTCAAAATATACAAACACATAGCCAAAGTGACATTCATGTAAAATATGGTAGAGGAGCAAAAAAGGTGATATAGTCATCTGGCCATAGACATGGAAAATGTCTTCAAAGAAGACAAAGAATGGGACACGTGTTTATCGCATATTTATTATCCTATATTTGGAATGAGTGTCACCTGAAGTACATGCAGAACCATAAATAAAAAGGTTAGCTAGTCCAGTTGGTGAGGCTCAAATACACTTCATCTTTATTCAAACATCACATTCTGCTTTCTTGATGTGCCTCATCAGTCTGGTTAGCAAAAATATAGCATGAAGTTACATCTTTTTTGTCAGATTATAATAGTGGGTAAACCCTTTGCCACAAATAAAACATGTGGGTAAACTGAACTGAGGTTGCCCCTCTTCCCCTCTGAATCCTCCCTGTCTGCTCATAAAAACACATTTTGAGGAGCATTCTGTGTACATTCTGAAATAAGATGTCATTTGTCTTTGGCAGTATTTGAGAGCCAGTGCGGTTCAGATGACACAGTATGGCTCCATGGGTGTCTGTGTTCCCAGGCAGCAGGAGAAACAGGCTCTGAGTTTCATCCGGAGCTCCTTGTTGAACAGGAAGCTGATGATGGGGTTCGCTCCCGCCTGGGCGAAGCTCATCCACACCGCAGCGCTCAGATAGAGCTGCGGGACCGGAGCCCCTCGCACAAATATTCTCAGGTAGCAGGCGCTTATATAAGGAGCCCAAAGAATGAGGAAGGTCAGTGTGATCATGTAGTACATCTTCCCGATGCGTTTCTCCATCTTAAATTCGTCCAGCACCAGCAGCCTCCTGTTGCCGGGGTGCGAAGCTTGCCTGATGCCCACCAGCGTCGGCGGGGTTGGTCCGCGGCCGAAGCCGGCGATCCAGTTGGCGGCGGCCTGCCCGGTGGCTCCGGGACCGTGGAAGGTCCAGTTCTGGCTGATGGCCGGGACGAGCTGAGCCGGCTTCATCTTGCGGTGGTCGTAGACGAAGCACAGCATCTTTATGTAAACCACATGGGTCGTCCCCACGATGACGGCCAGCATCAGCATGAAGCCCAGAGTGTCGTTCGCCTTCACGTAGCGGTGCTCGAAGATGCACTGCTCCTCCTCACGGATGAACTTGTAGGTGCCCACGTCGAAAACCGGAGGAAAAGCCATGGCCACGGAGAGTGTCCACACCATGCAGATCACCGCCACGCACGTACACAGATTCATCCGCTTGGAGTAAAACCTGTGGTGGGCGATCGCCATGTACCGGGTGACGCTGACGCAGAAGAGCAGAAAGGCGACGTGGAAGCAGAAGAGCACCGACATAAAGGCGACGATCTTGCAGCTGAGAGCGCTGTACGGCCAGGCGGAGCCGCCGCTGATCGATGCCATCACGAAGGGTAAACAGACGGCAGAGCGCACCACGTCTGCCAGACACAGGTCCAGCAGGAAATAGTAGGGAGCCTTGTGCAGCGAGCTGTCTTTCAGCAGCAGCAGCGACAGCGACGCGTTGCCCAGCAGGCTGATGCCCATGATCAGACCCAGGGAGGCCAGCTTGACCGCAGAGGCCGTGGACGCATAGTTCTGTAAGGACGGGCTGCTCTCTCCAAACTCACTTGTGTTTGCCATCTATGCAGCCGAACTAGTGTGTATTCCCACATCAATTCACCGACGAGCGGTAGTATCCTGCCAAGGCTGAATAGAAAACCAAATCAACACGATCCGCCCCTTTAACAGAAAAAACTAATAAATTCCATCCCGATGTGCTGTAATTCCCACCAAAAACAAACCAAAATCATTTCATATTTCTTTTTTTCTTCTTATCCCTCATCTCACAAGTGTCCGGTGGAAAAAGCCCTGCTGTCCGCTCCTCTGTTCCTCGGCAAATAGAGGCAGCCTGCTTTCGGTTTATACACCATTTCGGATGGCATCCGTTCAGCAAACGACAAGCGGCTCAGAAAACACATCTCAATTTCCACCGATTGCGGAGCAGGTCTCTCCCGTTCGTCTCGAGGAATAAAAAAAGACAGACGGTGTCGTGCGGCAGCATGGCGCAAAAATTACGCATCCGCCGCCTCACCGAACAACAACAAAAAAATATTAGTTACACGAACGTAAAAATGTTTGTAAAAGCTGAGCGGAGGTCGGAGGCTGTCAGAGAGGTGGGAGCGTCAGTGTGGGTGCATCTCACACAGCATCGTCTCGCCCTATGCGACGCACGTCCGCTTGAATGTAGTGAGCAGGCCTGGGATCAGCCAGGAGTCTCATCTGCTGGTCCCTGTCTATTGCGATCTTGGGCACGTCTGTCTTCACGCACTGGTGAGACGCTCATGCTTATTGTAGGATAAGAGTTCCAGAAGCACTCTTTATTGTTTGGTAATGTCAGACATAAGGTTATAATATCACCTATTATATTGCGAGTATTCATAAAATATGCATTAAAAGACAGAAATAAAGAAAAACAATAAAAACAAAACAAAACACTACGTTCATAGATATATACGTACATTGTGACTTGTGTGTAGGTTTTTCACCAAACATTATTTCACTTCCTGGGCCAAAGAAACTATGTTGGACTTTGGTCTCTGAAATTTAGGATTGAAATAAACATATACACTTGAAACAGTGACTAAATAAGATCATATGAGGTTAACCTTTATGTACAGATTCATGATGTGGTTTTCCCACACACAATTTAGAATGACAGGCACATGCAGGGTCTGATAATGTAGGTCATATTTTATGCATTGAAGAAAAATGATAGAGGATTTGTCAAGTGATTTGAAATCAGAAAATGTTTTCATCCTGGGGGAAGAAAAACAAAAACCTTGAATCAAATGAAAAGGTTATGTGTTGTCTTGAACAGCACCACCTGCTGACTCTGCAGGATAAAGAAAACCCCGTGGCATGTTAACATATTAAAGATTAAATGGAATCTGGCTCTCAGCAGGACTTGTGTGCTTTGAACTCCAGTTACTGTCATGTGACAAGGCTACAGCAGTGATTCAGCAGCACCCCCTGCAACCAGCTCCATGCAGAGCTCAATGAGCATAAAAAAAAACAATAAACAAAACAACAACTCAGGCATAAAAGCCCTCAAAGCTGTCTTACAGACATATGCTTGGCTTGTTAGCAGAATTAAAATTAATAATGGGACCAAAAAATTTAGACTACAACTAAGCAGAACACACTCTTGTTTATCCCTGAGCTCCATCTAAGTATAGAGGTGGTGATTTTGGGGGATTGTATTAAGTGTTGATGGTTATGGTAATAATATGTTAATTTTGTAACTGTGAAATTAATTTCTTACAGAACCTTTTATGTTATAAATTAGAGGTGGCCAAGTGTAGCATGGTTTTGGTGCAGCTAAACTTAAACTTAGGTTAAAGCAGGGGGGGGTGACAGTATACTGCTGAGGTTACTTTAGCTTAAATGCCCACGGGACAAATAGTAGCCTATAAAACCTTTGCAAAGCAAAACAGGATTCAAACACACTATATGAAATTGCAATAGACACCTTTTTCTTGACCCAATTTGAGTCTGTGCATTTCAGGGTATGGAATAACTGACTTGTTGGAGCTTGAATATACTTTTACCAAAGTCTCCAAAAAACAGGCAACAAGAGGCTGAAGACTGAAGATAGTGTAATGTAAAGATGTCCCACTCTGAGGGGAAAAAAAGCCTACCTATTATTGAGTCTGCGCAAATAGGCATCACTATGGCTTTGTTCTAAATGGTGTAGTTCCCTTAGTACACAAAGTACCCTGACCCTACGATATAGTACCCTTACATGTTAGGACTCGTACTTGTGTAGTACTTAAATTTTGACAGGGCAGTGTTGTCTCAAAGCGTACACTGGTGTTCTGAGGTGTTCTGCGCTTATCGGAAATAACTGTGTATGCATCACCTGCCAAAATATTTCCAGCTTTAATTATTTCACCCTGAAATTAATGTGTTTCTGTTCCCTATTTAATACACACAATGAAAATACTGATGACATCTGTCCAACAGCAGTATAGTAGCGGAAAAATAAACACTTTTGGGAGGTGGTTCTTTGCCAGTACAGTTAATAGAGCAAAAGATAAGAAGACAAAAAATACAGCATTTTTTTTTTTTTTTTTTTTTTGGTTGAAAAAAATGTCTACTAAAAAGAGACAGAAGCTGAGCAGCCAATTTTCCCTCTCCTCTTCCTCCAGCTTAAGATACAGCCCCCACACGTTTAATAAAGTCTTGGCTCCCAAAGCTGTAAAACAGCCTTGCTCAAGAGAAAGGAAGCAGTCCCCTTAAACGCCATAAAAATCTTTAAGTCGACCATCTCTCTTAAAAGTGTGTGCCACGGAAAATGAATTAACTCTAAAAAATAAAAAAAAAAACATACTTAAAAGGGGAAAAACAAATGCAAAAATCATTTTAAATCTATTTGGGGGATTAAGCGGGGAATATGGATTTAACTCAACCAGAATCAAATTTATTAAAGTATGTTGAATCCCACAAGGAATTTGAACCCGACAGAATGACAGAAAACATGAGGAGATGAGATCGGGGGAAACGAAGGGAAAAACACAATGGGGGAAACAGGGATCCTGACAATAGCATCACAACAGTTATAATACAACAACTAAGATATGTTGGAGAGAAATAAAACATATCCTTGGAATTAATCAAAACAATTATTTAAATTCAACATGTCAACTAAAACTAAACAGCCTAACTGGCCTGTTTCTCCAGAGTGGGAGGAAACAAGAAAACCCATGAAATTGTGGGGGGAGAAAGTAAATCAGCCTAAAAAAAATTGCTTTGTATTTGGAATCTGTAATTCAATTCAATTATATTTCCACAGCACCAAATCTCAGGGCCTTTGACAGAACTTTACAATATTATAAAGAGGAACCCAAAATTTCAACAATTCCCACATGAGCAACAGTGGTGAGGAACCGGTTGGATTGAAGGGAATAGTGAATAAAAACTACACAAGCTGTCCGTATCTTTTTACATAAATGGGGGGCAGGCAAAACATTAAAAAAAAAACCAATCAATTTAGTTGATTTACCTGCACAGATGAGGACCCATCAAGTGAAAATGTAACAGTGCCTATGATGATCTAGAGAAAGTCTACTTGGCTTGATAAATATGGGTCTTTACAATACTTACCTTGGCAAAACTTACCTTAAAGAAAATGTAACTAAAAATGATCCATCACCCCCTTTGAGCAGACCTTTCTACTCAAAGGGGCGGAGTTTACCGTGAACCCTAAAACTGTAGAGGCAGGTGTAGTCCATGTTTCCCCAGTTGTTCTCAATCTGTAGCCTCACACGAGTGAAAGCGCCGTCGTCTGGTTTCTGGAGGGAGACAGAAACATGAAAAAAAAAAAGAGATGTAGCTTACATTTTGAAGCACCTGCCATCTACAGTGTGTGGACCACGTGGCGTTTGTATGTTTTGCTTTTTAAATAGCAGCTCAATCTTTAAGACGCAGTTCCATTAAAGTAGTTTGCAGTCTTTAAAATGGCACGAAGGATTTGCATATTTGCGTAGGATTGAATATGCCAAGTTAAAAAAAAAAAAAAATGAATAAGAAGTCATGTTATACATACAGGTAGCTCAAAGGTTTGAAATGCCATCCCAGAAAATGTGTACCATAGTCTTGGAGCTACAGAGAGAGACGAGCAGACAGTTTAGGGATTCATAAGGAAACATATCTGAAACTAATCTTTCTCTGATAACATGCTGTCATTACAGGCAGTGCTGGAAGAACTATTCAGATCCTTTACTTAAGTAAAGCCCCTTTTTCATTGGGAGTATCGGCTCGGCTCAGCTCTAATCTACTCTACCTGCTTTTATTTTTTATTTTCCGTGTAAACCTATATTTGTGTCTGTAGATTTCTGCCCAAAATGTCCTAAAAGTTATCAATCTAACGCTGCTGCTTCAGGACCTGATCAGATGTTGTGTCCATAAACAATGGCTTCCTGTAAAAATGTATGAAATTTCACATTGAATGCCAATTACTTAAAAATACATCTCATACTTACGCACAACAAACTTTCCAGTTTTATTACATACTGTGTTCTGATGGTTTTAGTTTGTTCGTTTATTGTTCATAGCCTGATTTACATTACATTGATTTTATCCTAACATAAGTTCATTGTGAAATGTATTTGTTTACCCTGTTCACCTGCAGTGTCCTGTTAGCACCATCAAAATAAATCTAAATAACAATTTATGATTATCTTCTTTGATTTAGTAAAGTCATGCACATTTTGTTTTTCAGCTAATGCGTAGAATCTTCCATTTAAGTTTTCCATTCTCATCATTTTCATAACACTTTACCCAAGTGTTTTCTTTCTGTTCAATGTTATCAGTCTCTGAACTGATTTCTTCAGCTAATTTGAATGCAGTCATAAGACTAAATACTTAGAGATGAAAACTTTCCAACCAAGGCTTTTTAAGCCCAACTCGTCCACGGCGGCCCTGGGTAGTCAGTCCCACTTTCGTGATACAATGTGCCCGTCTGTGTGATAATTCTTTACCTATACACGGTATAGCCCAATCGAAAACCAATTCCAATATTTGAGTGTAAAAGAATATAACAGTAATACTGGCAGCTAAACTTAAATGAACACAAAACATGAAATTAAAATAAAAAAAAAGATAATGATAAAAAATATATAAAATGTCTACAAAGAAAACTCAGTGTCCTCTGGTGGACCAATGATGTAACGTAACACTGTTTCAAAAAGACACACCATAGGCTACTGTAGCTATTTGCTATTTCTGTATAGTGCAAGCTCTTGTTATTTAATAGCCAACATAAACATACATAATATAGACCCATGTGAGATGGGCTGATATATTTACACGACTCGGATCGGGCTCTAATATTGAAAAAAAAATTGTCACTGTAAATGGTGTATACATTACCAGTTTGTGACCTGGTTTATCCCATAAAAGTAAACTTTTTTTTTTTTTGGTTTTAAATTCTGCCAGACTTTTACAGTTGCAAACCTTCAGCCTGTTTGTTTAAAACCATTTAGCAACATCCCCACAGAACCGGTTCTATTGTGCGCTTCTTTGATGGATTTGCGAAGCAGGTCGTTTTGTGCGGCTCAAAAATGAGGTTCGAGTGGGCCCTCGCTTCTTTTCCCCGATCTGTGCGGTGGACCAAACGGGGGACGTCTGTGCCCAGTGACGCAGAGACGTCAAGCAGTCGGTGGGCGGAAAAGCGGCAGTGTGTTTCTGTATGTGGACAAAAAAAAAAAAAAAAAAAGAAGCCAAACCGGGCTGTTTTACTCAGATAATTCATACAGGAAGAACGTACAGGCTTTAGCTGCTCGCCTGCAGAAATGGCGGTTCCAGCGGGTCAGGCAGACGTGCGGATGGACAGAGGCGCCCTCAGCGGCCAGACAGTTTCCTCTGACAGCAACATTGACATCGACGAGAGAGAGTTAGACAAAATCACAAAGAAACACAGGGAAGACGACGCGATAACGCTGCCTTTGCATTCACCGTGGACGTTTTGGCTGGACAGGTAACGTTTTGTACCGTCTTCCGCTGTTGCCTTTGAGCTTCCGAGTCCCGGGACGGGCTGGGGCGATGGAAAGGGGGTGCGGGTGGGGGTGGGGGTGTGTGTGCATGTCGTTCAAGGCCACAGCTCTTCCAAAGGCCTCCGCGAGCCAAACGTAGCTGCAGAAAGTGTTCGCGTTTAACGTGACACTTTCTTCTGTTTACACATTCCAACACCTCAGACAGGTTATGCGTTTCACTGCTCAAGACACGACTCCTCCGCGACCCGGTGGGACTAGTTTACCGCGTCACTCCGCCGTTCGAACATGCCACTGACGTGACTCTGAAATACACCCCCCCCCCGGCAGGGGGGCCCTCAGAGGCTTTGGGCTGAAACGGGCACGGTTATTCCATTTTCCAAAGACTAAAAGAACACAAGGCCTCACTTTTTCCAGCAGCTCCATAATGTTTAGTCTACCAGTTGGAACACTTTTGTTATTTTTTTAATAAGGTGCAAGAATCCTCACCGGACTGTCATTTCAAATGCATCCTAAACGTGACTTTTCTGACGTCATGGGAACATTGCTCCGTCACCTGATGGTTTGATCGTTTTCCTTGTTGGCACACCGTTTTCCACAGATTGGACGGCATTTGTTACGAGTAAGTGTTTAGCTGGGCGGGAGCGGCGTACGAAAGAATTCAAATTTTTCAAAAGACTGAAGAATACCGAGACCTTAAACCACAGTACAGGGTTCCCACTGCTCATGGAACTCCTGGACTATCAGGGAATACAAAAAAAAAAAAAAAAAAGTCTGTTCCAGACATGGAAAGTCAGGGGATTTTATCACTTTTTTGGGCCAAGTCATGGAATATTGTTTGCAACGTTGGCATATTTTTCTGCTATTTAGCAATATGTAATATTTTCCACGAAAGTATTTCTTTTTATATAGTGTTATTTAACTCTAACAATCATTTCAGTCAAAATATATACTTTTCCTGTGCTGCTAATGAAGGCAAGCATGCTACGAAAGGTTGAGGCTGTGGCTCAGTCGGTAGAGTGGGTTGCACACCAATCGGAAGGTCGGTGGTTCAATCCCCAGCTCCTCCTTGTCCACATGTCTAAGTGTCCTTGAGCAAGACACTGAACCCTAAAATTGCTCCCGATGGTGTACCATCGGTGTGTTGTAAGTCGCTTTGGATAAAAGCGTCAGCTTAGTGTAATGACTTCAAAGACGAATGAAAACTACTATTAATCTATTAAAATTCTCCCATTGGAGAATACATATTTTGTTCAGTGTATTGTTTAAGCAGTTAAAAATACTTTTAAGTTTTGTTCTGCAAATACCTGCAAACTAGTAAATAAAGCTCAGAAAGGCCTTGGAATAAAATCATGTGGCTGTTTTCTTTTCTTTTCTGATTAGCACATAGGTGGACTGTTTTTCTGTTCATTATGGGTCATTGAAATGGAACTTTTTAGTGAGAGAAAGTCTGGGAACTTGACTTAGAGTGGGAACCCTGACATTTACCTCTGGGGTCTAAGGGCAATTTCTCAATCTTTATGGTCCTATATCTTCTTAAATTTACCTTTTTTTCAGGGCGCTTGCATATGACATAATACCCACGTATTTCACGTCACAGTTTTCAGGACGATCTCGGCTATAACTACCGTGAAGCATCCATTTCAGCGACAGTGCTGCGTGAGGTTTTAGAAATATTTCAATCTCTAGTAAAAAAAAAAAAAATATAGCTTTCCTCATTTTGAAGAATTATTTTGGGGCTTAAAATGGATTTACCAAAGTCATAGGTTCACACAAGTAGTGGAATCAATGAAAAGAATAGTAGATAAATTCATGATAAATGTCTAAGATATTATATTGTTTTTTTGATGAAAATTATTGTACTTTCACCAAATGTTAGAGGGACTGAGATCAAATAGGACTGAATAATTACTTAATGCTAAATATCAAGCTTCATGTGTTGTGTCCAAATGAAAAAAAAAATTGCAGTTTTACTCACCACCCATACTAACGGAAAACAACACACTATTTAGGGTCTACAATATTCACTGTTTTTTTTAACTGTCATCAATGCTTCTGGAGAGATACTACATGCGCTTCACTAGGCGCAGGCAGGTGTGAATCCTCTGTAAAAAAAAAAATATATATATATATTAATAGTTTAGGGCATTTATTACTACTAAATTCACTGACAGAAGGTTCTCGCTCACTTTCTCCTTTTCTTCTCCTCCCCCCCCGCGCAACAATTTACCACCAAATAGTTTCACATTGAAGATTAGATCACAACGTTTTTGTAAAATAAACACACTTGCCATTTTCAAATGGATCCTTTTTTTAATTTATTTTTTTTATTTTTGTAGTCACGTGAATCAAACGCTTCAGGCTCTAAAAGCTCCGTCATCCTCGTCACTATTTCCCAAAACCACTGCAGAAACTTCAGCAGCTGCAAACTTCTTAGCCATCTTTCTCCAACACCAGCTGAGTGAAAACCGACCTGCTTGCGGGGGGGGGGGGGGGGGGGGGGGGGATGGGCGAGACCTTCGTGAATTCCTGAGTGTCCGTCGGTTAGTTGTACTCGAAATGCAGACGGACCGCAGGAGTCAACCGATTGAGCATGGTGAGAGGCAGAGGAGGAAGCGCTGTCGAGCTCCCTTCTGAATTTAGCCTTTCGGCTTCTGGATGCGAGTCCCCAATGATCTTGTGATGAGGGTGAAATAAGAAGCAGAGACTCTACAGATTCAGAACCACGTTTGTCAGCTGTATTATAGCAGAGATGTTTATAGAAACGTCACGTTTGACCGGCGGGCTCGCTCATAAAGCGCAGGAGTATGTATATGCTCGAGTGTGATGCGGAAATTCAAAACATCCAGTGCACAATCAATGTGAATGGGACCTTACAGTGAAGTGCGAGAGAGCTTGTGTTCAGCAGTTATCTCTAAAAAATAAAATATATTTGTATACATTCTGTAATGAGAGAGAAGTAGGTGATATTTTAAAAGTTTTTCCATAATATAATTTCTGTTATCTGGAAAAAAAACACAGATCGAGCTTTTGTTTTTACAATGGTCTTCCAGGTTTTCCATGATCCTGGAAAAGTGCAAGTCCTGATTTATAAAAAACTAAATTAAATAAAAATTACGATAATAAATATAATCCAACTTCCCCAAAAGTTGGATTATATAGGCAAGTATTAAAATTGTTTATTAGGCAGTTTTTCTTGGTATTATTCCATAATATTTACAACACATTATCTACTTCTAATACATTACATATACAGTTGTATATGCATCTCCATATCTCCAATTACATATGCATGAGAATTTGCTGAATGACCATTATCTTTGACCTCTTTTCAAAAAAGTTCAACACCACGGTGCTTATTAAAACGTTAAAAAAAAAAAAAAGAGCCCCAAGCTTGTTTGTGTGCGCGTGAGCTTCCCACTTTGTTTTCATGTTCTGTTAAGTTTTGGCCTCACAACATATTTTCCCTTGTCCTTCAAGGTCATTACCGGGCACGACGGCGGCAGAATGTGAATCCAACCTAAAGAAGATCTACACCGTGCAAACTGTTCAGGTGAGATTTGGTCGTCAACTTTAAAGAGCTTCATCTTCCTAAGAGCAAAGAGATCAGGTGCATGACTCGGCTAAAAGTCAGATTCGTTTGAGAAGAGCTTCTATGATGCAAGGGAATAAGTGGTTAGCCGGCACTTAAAGCTACAGTAAGCACGACTGGTGGGAAAAAAAAACAAAAAGCCTTTTATCATGAAACATGAGCGTGTAGTGGGAAGAGTACTGACGCCGTATTACATCAGCTTTTTCTGATCCGATTCAAACCGTTACGACTCCAGTGCGTGTGTGCGTGTGTGCGTGCGTGTGTGTGTGTGTGTGTGTGTGTGTGTGTGTGTGTGTGTGTGTGTGTGTGTGTGTGTGTGTAAGTGTGTGAAGTTCTTAACTTACTGCTGTATAATGAAGGGTAGCTCCTTGTCACCTTTATGTCTAACATGCATTCTGTTACAGTACTTCACTGCCGTTCGATATACTGCTCTGATGGCTTGTAATGCATAAAGGGAAAGTCACTGTGTTGTTGTCCCATCAAGTTACGCAAACGGGATCAAAAGCTTAATATCTCTCAAAAATTGACGGATCTTTTTAATTTAATCACACAACAGCCGGATCTAAGTGAGTAATATTGTGTTTAAAGTTTGTGAAACAAGGTTCTAGTTTCAGTTTGAATAATTTGAGGTATCCAAAATACAGCAAGCCCCTTTGATTACACTGTATGTTGATGTGATGATTATTAAGATATTAAAGCTGAAATCCACAACTGAAATACAAACAACTTTTAGATCCCATTGCATGATGGTTCTGATCAGACCTGGCTTTTAATTCAGCATTATTGATTGATCGATTGGTCCATTAATCAATAAGGCAATCCATAAAGAATAATTTTGACATCAGTTTAATTTGCGGGTTGTCAGATTTCAACATTTAATGTTTCAAATATGATAGTACGTTTAATAACTTGACGCAAATTAAAAACGTCCTTTGGAAATTCAGGTAGAAGGTACATTTGAACTATTTTCTTAAATATTATAGACAACGCAATTAATTAGTTCTTCAACAAAATAATCTTCAGACTAATATATCATGATAAAAAAAATGGATCGTTAGTCACAGTGCAGTCATTTTGTAAATAAACCGAATACAAACTGGATGACAGTAGCAACAGTTTTAATTGAAGGACATATTTATTATTGTATTTGTCATATGTATAAACTCTTTGAACATGTTTATGCATTAGAGGTAGACAGATAAATGGAGCAGGCTAATATATTGACACTGTATATCAGCATTGTGTATACTGTTTGTTGGCAGAAAGATGAATTGTAGTACAGAAATACCAAACTACACTTCAGTGTCATTATTACATAGTTTGTCCAGCAGGGAGCACTGACAGATTGATTTTTTTTTTTCAACTGTTCTCAGAAAGTACTGTCGTATTTCTAAATAAAAGCATCTTAGAGGGATCTGTATAGCAGCCATATACTTTATATTGTTATTGTTTTTGTTTTTTTTCTAAGCCCCAAAAATCGATATTAGTATCCAGGACAGGTCAAGCAAGAGTGGCCATTACATGACTGTTTTTTGTCTTGTTGTCTGCTTGCAGATGTTCTGGAGTGTGTATAACAACATCCCTCCAGTCCCAGCTCTGCCTTTGAGGTGTAGCTATCACTTAATGCGTGGAGAACGAAGGCCGCTGTGGTGAGTCCGTTTTTATTATAAATGCCGCGGTTTTATTCCCCATCACCGGAAGTTGGCAGCTAGAGCTGGAGCAGAGGGAAATTTAAAACGGTTGCGCTTGCAGTAACTGCGACGTACTGCAAATGTTCTCTCTGCACATTAAAGCGAAACTGGTCGTTTGAAACCCCTTCAGTCAGATGCGATTGTGAATTCAAAGTGTTTCATCAAAGCTCGAGTTGTTACTTTGCTCATTACATTGTTAACACTATAAAAGCTTAACAGCATGTAACCTAATCATTGGCAGTGCGCATATTAACAGGATGCTGTTACTGTGTTGTATTATATTTACCGCCCGTTTCGATGGGCAGTTTTGTGTTTGGATAACTTCTTACATTATCCAACATTACATTAGATGATTCATGTATTGTTGTCTGTTAATTTTTTGGTAAAATGGATCTATGATGTAAATGTGTTTTATGATCTTTTACACAAACAGGGAAGAAGAGAGTAATGCAAAAGGAGGCGTGTGGAAGATGAAAATACCAAAAGAAAACAGTGTAGGTGCTGCCCTCTGCTTATCTGCTTTAATTATAATATCCTAGCTCACTTACTGATTAGATTTTCTGTGTTTCAGTCTGCAGTTTGGAAAGAGTTGTTACTTGCTACCATTGGGGAGCAGTTTGCAGATTACTGTGCCTCAGGTACAGTTTGCTTTTTTTAATTTCATTTTTTTTTATCTTGTTGTATGCAAACTGATTTATTGATAACACTGATGCTGTTTTGATTCCCAGACGATGAGGTGGTCGGCGTCAGTGTTAGCATTCGAGATCGGGAAGATGTCGTCCAAGTGTGGAATAAAGATGCATCTCTCGCTAACGAAGCAAATGTCTTAGGAAAAGTCTATGAGCTGCTCCCATTCATATCTTTTAAAGCTGTTTTTTATAAGTGTAAGTATACCCATTTGTTTTCCAATTACATGTACTGTACATTTTTTGTGCTTTACATGGTAAAGAATCTTTTGTCTCGCACGATATGAGGCAGATTATAAAAAAAAAAGAATAAACTATGTGTATTTGAAGGACACTGCTTCATCCAGAGCACGTGAGCATACCAAAGGATGTTATAAGGAATACATGTGGCTGTAAACTAATCAGGGCTTTGTTGACATCACGAAGAAGGCTGCAAGAAAAAAACACCCCAAATGCCTTCATACCTGCTTTACACAGCACATTTACAAAGGCCAGTTGTGTCAACACTTTTCAAGTATTTGTTACCAATATTTTAATGAGCTACAACATTTGATTTTGGGTTTGGTACAACTAATTATCCTCGGCCAGGGTTGCTCCCAAATAGTCGAGTAGTTGATGAGAAAAGCCGGACATGTATGTGTAACAGCTATCTGCATGTTGTAGGAAAGTGTTTAGTTGGAGGCAGCCTGAACTTAAACTTGTACCTGAGATTATACAAGTTTTTTTTTTTTTTTCAACTGCCAATCCACAAATTGTAGCTGTTTTTTCTTTTTTTCTCTTTAATAATCAAATCTGTCAATGTTTTTTTTCTCACTCAGTTATATTTCTGTATCCAAGCTCTAGCTGTACTGTAATCTTTATTTATGTCACACAGATCAAAGGTTTATAATCACCATGAATCACTTTGACTGTTTCAGCTCACATGGAACATCATGCCTTTGAGGGAGGACGCTCAAGACATTAGATTGTACTGCACTTTTTTTTTTTTTTTTTTTTTTTTTTTTTTTAACCTGAACTGTACCAGCCTTGATGTAAAGGTGCTGTCCACAACCCAAATCGAGGATATTATTTTGCTTTCAACAAGGAAATGTTACCGATATATTTTTATAGCTTTTAATGACTGATGCCTTGTTTCATTTTGACGTGTCCTGAGGCTCTGAACTCTTCAGAGAATGTATATCCAGCGTAATTTTCATCCAGAGGTCATTAGTTTGTGTCAGCTCTGACTTCCTGCTGCACTAGCTGGACTGTCACGGTCCTGTCCTCCGCACCGTCTCTGGACCTCACAACTTATCCCTGGTATAGAGGTAGCAGCTGCATAGTCCGGTATGTTTTAATTGTTGAATATGTTAGACGTCTGCATTCGCGTCATTGAGTCAGTTTTTTCGGTGCCAAAGCACTTTTGTTCCGCCATTTAAGAAGTTTACATCTTAATAAAAATATTTTATTGAGCTGGACTTTTTCCCCACTCTGATGGAGCGAATGTCCCACTTGGTTTCTTGAATCTTCATCATGTGTACGTCCAAGTTAAATCAGGGTAACGCTTGAAAATATTGCACATGACTACCTATTCCGGTCACAATGTCCTTCAGTTATAAAGCCATCACAGAGAATCAGAACATAATCCTGCACAGATATGGCCCTCAGAAATGTTATTTAAAGAGGGAAATCCATCCTGAAAGATGCCTGTTGGAATGTTCTCAGCCACACCACCACTATAAAAGTCTTTTTTTTTTTTTTTTTTTTTTTTTTTTTTTTTTAAATCTTTCTTCAAAAACATGTTAAAAGCAGACCGCCTGCTCTCCTGAATGGGAATTCTCCTGGATTGTTCGGGGTGTTACTCTGAGGAGATACTACACGTTTTCGTGCTCAGCTGGCAGCACTCTTTTTTTTTACTTGTCTCAACTTGTTTCTCCCACCAATAACTCTTGTAGTTTTCCTACTGGACTGTGTCCATGTGACCATAACAAAGAGAGAGAAAAAAAGCAGCATTATTTGAAAGGATGTAACATGAGGTTATGCTATTCCCACATTCAGCAGTATGCATGTCAGATGTCATCATGAAGAAGTCCAATTAAGTAGTGCCATGAGTTCCACTTGTAGACTGCTGCTTCAAAATAAGTACACTTGTTCCACCGCAGGTTAGAGTGACCGAAAACATTTGATTCCGTCAGATCCCTTTACAAATCTGCGCCATTTTCCCTTAATCTTTATGACTGAATCTGAGTTGCTGTCACTAACCCTTTAACATACGGATGTTTTCGTGCAGTGTAGGCTACAGTAACCCGAATGCTTCTTATTGTGTCACACCACTTTCATAGTTCAACTTTGGACTGGTTGATAGTAATAAGGGGACAATATTTCCTCTGTAAACGTGTTTTTTTTGCAGTGACATGAACAAAGTAAATAAAATTGGAGCTGAAAATGCAGTTTTTATATCGACGTTTCTTTTTGCATAGTAAAGTTGTCAACAACAGAAATTTGGTCAAGGACAGTGTTGCCATTTTGGCGTGAGGTGCATCTTCATATGTTGTTGCGATAAAACCTCCTATTTATGCCATTTTTTGCTGACTCATCCCAGTTTCACCTACTTTTAAGGCCGTCTCATCTAAGACAGGCTGGAATACACATCTCAAAGAATAATGTGTAGTAATGGCTCTCTAACTAAAGTCTTGTGTTTGAGTAAATACATGACGGACAACTTACTCAACCTTTCCCCAAAACTCAAAGTTTGTTATTTATAACATGAACGCTGGCTTTTTTTTTTTTTTTTTTCTGATGAATGAGCCAAAGGCAGTTAAGCCTGAAAAGAGTCGCCTTCGGCAGTTGGAAATATAGTTGGATCAGAACAAGAAGCTAAAAGATGCCAAAATGCAGCAGATAAAACTATGGGCTCATCACCACACGCGACCCCTATCACAAAACACAAATATAGAAATACAGAAGCTTTGATTAGTGCCTCTTTAAATCCAAAGACGGCTGAATTCACGTACGTGATTGAAATAGTTGTTTTGATCCAAAAATACAATAAACTTTCAGAGACCAGAACGCCTAAAGGCCAGATGATTTAATTCACAAAAATATTTGCACGTTTTTACAAGTGTACTGAAGTACACATTTAAGGTATTTGTATTTTAATTGAGTATTTCCATTTCATGCAACTGCTCCACTAAATCTCAAGGGACAAAATGCTTTGTTTTTCCGATCTTCTTTACTTTTTAGAGATACATATTTTACAGAAGAGAAAGGATACAAATATAGTCTTATGGAATATGATGCATTGCTGTAGATTCATCTTAAATACATTCAGGAGTTCATTCCCCTTTACTCTGCACTTAGCTGCACGTACACAGCCCATTGAAATGCTAAGAAAAATTACTTTTTTTTTGTTTTATTGTGGTTTTTTTTTTTTTTTTACTCACCATCTCTCAAACTTGATTGTATTCACAGTGAGACATGGCAGGGATTTATCAGGCAGCAGCTGGTGCAGTTTAGAAACATTGCTTTAATGATCAGAGGGAAAGAATAGCTGACCCTGCTAGCAGCAGCTACAAAGAAAAGCTCCTTGAAGGGGGGAAATGCTTCTGTTCTTCTATAATCTGTGCTGACAGCAACAGAGTCCAGTTAGACTTGAACCTTAATTAGACAAACCGTTGCATGAAAACTTGTCCAGCGTTCTAAATGTGTTTTTAATGACCATCAAAACCAAATTTTCAGTATAATTGTTATTTTCCACTACGGTCTCCTACTTTAAAATTCATCAACTTTGTAAGAAAGGTATAAATGCCAAAAGAAAATCAAGTTTATTTCCTGCATTCTGATAAAATGAGGTAAGTGTTATGATTTTACTTGACGCATCTTAAACAGACTACTCAAGAAGATCAAAGCTTGTTTATTAGTACCTATCCTGCAAGCAGTGACATCAGACCTGTGTTATCAACACTGGCATTCAAATCTGACAGGACTTTTCTGGGTTCGTGGTTGGACGTGTTTGAAGACCTTTTGAAGTGTTTCTAGTTAGCATTGACTGTGCCAAATGAGAAAAAAATACTGGCATAATGAATGATACATTAGAAAGGTTGCATACGCACCGCTGTGTAAACTAGCGTGCTTGTTTTTTTAATTTTTTTTAATTTTTATTTTTTATAAACACACTGTTGGTTGGTTTTAACTTTATGTAACTTAAAGTATTTATTTGTTTTTCATGTTTTTTGTTGTTGTTGTTGTTGTCTCTATATCAAATAGTGGTTAAAAAAGGAAGCACCCATGTAAAAATTATTATTATTCAATTCAGTTTTATTTAAAGCGTAACATCACCATGCAGCGTGGTCTCGAAACACTCTACAGTCATAGAAGAACAGACAACAATAAAACAAAATGATGAACACCACATTAAATACATCAAAAAGATAGAAACCCAGGCTGAGCAGCATGACTAAGAAATAGCTCAGTCTCTAACCATACCTTTTTTTTTTTTTTTTTTTTTTTTTAAATAGGAAAGGTTTAAGCTGAATCTGGAAAGTAGAGAGGGAGCCCACTAACTCACTTGAAGTAAGTGGGAAAGTGGACAATTCTGCACAGAAACTTTCCCTATGTGCCACGTGTTGTGGTAGAGAATTGTTAATTATGTAGATAATTGAATAGTTAAGACAGTGGAATATTTCTATGCAAGACTTTCTTATACTGTGACGTATCATTTGTGTATATATACATGCACTGTTTGTTTTATTGTATTGGACAAATGTTGAACAGTTAGCACTGAATCAGATGCAGGTGCAACATGGTAACTTAGTTTTAGTTTCATGATGGAAATATTATAAATAGTTGTGTACAAAAGTCAAATATCAAAACAAGTGAAAGTTGTTCAAGCGACACTTCTAAGATACGCAGCTGCAACATGCAATTCCCTTAAGTCTGTCATTGCTTTGGAGATTTACTGTACATGACCGCACACATAGTGTATATAAAATAAATCTATTCAACACCCAGCATGTCAGCAACATCTCAAACAAAACAAGAACCCAAGGAAAACAGTCTAAAACATTAATCTTACCATACAGAACATACAAGGGCAGATAAAATGATCACATTAAAGTAAGACAAACACATTTAAACATTAATGTTAACATACAGAACATACAGCGCCAGATCAGATTAAAATAAGACAACCACGTAACAGCATCAGTGTTAAATAAAATGTTAGAATGACATGCAGTAGTGGCATACAAATGGATGAAGAGCAAAAGAGACAGCAGAGGAGAGGCAGTGCATCATGGGAGGCTCCCCAGCGACCGAAGCTTTTTGCAATGCTCATTTCATTTAACTTTTATAGGTTTTTCAGTTTGAATGGAAAATCATACTCTTAGACATTTCTGTTTGGAGACAAAAGCATAGTCAGTCCTACCAGATGTGTTTTTCAGAATCAAAGCTGCAGCCCTCGGTAAACTAATCCCGGGTTTCTCTTGACTTCTCATCTAACAGCTCTTTAATGGTCATTATCTGAACTCTTCCTCCACGAAGTCCTCCTCCTGTCATTACATGTTCAATGCTGCAGCCCCCAGCAGCAAGGGGGGAAAGGGCCGTATAAAAGCCATCCATCCCCCCTCTGGGAATCAAGAGGAGCTTCTATTCATTTGCTTAATTACCTAATTAACAGAAAGCTAATTACTTTGTTGTGTGCAGGCGTATGTGTGGAGAGGCTGTTACGTAACTGATAGTGATCCTCAATTAATTTGTAACTGCACTCCCATCAAGTCGGGGGCCTTAATCCATGCAACACATCACTAGCGTGACACCAACAAATACATGATAATACATTGAGACACAGACACACTTAGCTGCTGGGCTCCGCTGAGCTCGTACATCCAGTATTGACATGCAGATCAAGCCAGTGAAGAATTAGGAAATTTAGATTATGTGTTAGATGAGGCCGTACACACATTTGGATTTTTCTCATTAATTACACCATACAATCGTGTTTACAACCTTATGTAACAGTAATCCCATGAAAGGCTGAAGAATATACAATTAAAAGTGAAAGTGAAAATCCTTAAGGAACACTGTGGAAACAATGTCGTTTTATCATAAAAGAATGGCATCAGGACCACAGAGACATTCAAAAGTCAGATATAAATATTCTGGACGTCAAAGTTTTTTTCTTGTTTGATTGCAGATTTCCCCCCAAAAATTTTTTAGCCTCAAGTTCAGTTGTTGGCCAAATGTGTTGTGCTGTATTTGAATGGGTGGGTGTTCTGTGTCTTTATGCATATGTGTGTATTCAACTGCAACTTTAAGCTCGGAGGACAGATGTGTGTGGCTTTGGCTCCATTTTTGGGCCCTGGCGTCATCAAACACACTGATTAGCTGATGTGTCGACCAAGTTAAACCTTAAATACATTGAATTACACGTTGCTTTATACTGTAATTCCTCAATAAATTCTTTAGGTCACAACATCGGAATGTTCATAGGTCTTTATAAACCTGGTGTATGTACGGTGTTTTAAAAAGAAACAGGAAGTAGATGATAAATTTGTATGTTCCTGTTTGTCACTGTTCTTATGAAGTAACACAGATAATGTGAGTTCGCTGTCACATTTGGTGCAGCGTTGTCAGTGTGTCAGGTTCACTGCAGCGCAGCAGACAGTTATTTGATAGGAATGTGTTGATAGTGATCGCTGTAGCTTTGAAAATGAGTCCATTGTGATCAATCGCACATTTAGAAGTAGAACTCTATGACAATATAAACTCAAGAGGTGTGTTGTGCGCTGGGCAGAAATACATCCACCTGCTGTATGAGGTATATTGTAATGACTATACAACAATGATGTCATATGACTGTTAGTTGTGATTGATCTGTGTTTGATGCCTGTCATTGAGCAGTTACAGGAGCTCAAGTATCATGTGTGCAGCATGTACATAATCATCCAATAAACCGTGAGCTACAGTGAAATATAACAGTATTTGGGCCCCACAAATGACAGGATGAAATGAAAAAAAAAAAAAGTTTTAGCAGTTTATTTTACCACGATGTTAAAAAAAGGTTGACATGCATCATCATATCAGTTTGAAGCTCAATCTACTTTATGGCTACTACATGGCCTACTGTGTGTTTAAGATTTGATTTGTATGTTTATAAATGACAAGCTAACAGTGACATATTCCCAATGTACATACTGTAAACAAGTAGCCTGCCAGCGCACACAACACATCGGTTACTGTGTGGCCCACAACCACAGCGTTGTGTTTGATGACACCGGGGCCCAAGATGAGACCAGAACAACACACAGATGCCCTCTGCGCCAATAAGTCCAAAGCTGTAGGTGAAATCAAACATAAGGGCACATAACTCATAGCCATACGTGTGCTATATCAGAATATTTACAAGTACCCATCCAGTGAAGGGTAATATAAGTGGTGGAAAGTTACAAAGTACACTTACTCAAGTGCTGTACTTAAGTATAATTTAGAGGTACTTGTACTTTGTTGTAACTTTACTCTTCCACACCACTACATTAATCTGACAGCTTTAGTTATTAATTTTCAGATCAATATTTTATACCAAAGATATGTGATCAGTGGCTATATGTACAGATTCATATACATAGATTAGAAGCTTTGATAGCATTGTGTGTTGAAATTAGCTCCACCGTGACAACATTAAAATACTGCTCATCTTTAAATCTCAATGAAGTAACATTCCAGAGATTTATATAGCATATAACACTCTAAACTGGCCCATTTTGCATGATGAGTATTTTAACTTTTGATACCTAAAGTACATTTTGCTGATAATACTTATGTACATCTACTTCAATACGATTTTCAATACAGGACTTCCACTTAAATTGAGTATTTTTTCATTGTGGTATTGCTACTTTTACTTATAGATATCTGAGTACTCCATCCACCAATAATTAATATTATCGGACAAAAAAATGTTGATGAATTGAATAATGTGGGTTGTATTAACAGGATTAATAGGCTAATATTAAGTCATAACATCATAAACTCGTGCTACAGATGAAGTAGTTATTGAGTGGAAATATTATCGTAGTTTCTTTTCTTTTTTTTTTACGTGGCTTGGTCAGAGGGTGGCGCTCTCTACTAAGAAACAGGTTTTTTTTCCACATGAAGTTTCATCAGGCGCATTCCTCTCAGATGCAGCCATGATATATGTAATGTCGTTTCTGGCGAAATGAGCTGTGCTTCTCGGACCTTGATCAAGGACAAAAAAAAAAAAAAAGAAAAAAAAAATTAAAATATTTTCTCTTGGAATTAATGTTGCTTTACAAAGCGTGTTAACTGGACTGTTGAGCCCATTCCGTTCTTCTGGGGCAAGTGATGCATATTGTATAATGTTTTTCTTACACATCTTGTGACGGAAACTTTTTTTTTAAACTACGGCATAACATGCAAAGGAGAGATATTCTTAATGACTTGGTTGACATTTTTTGGTGCAGTCATTTTCCTTTCAAAAATCCAGGAAGAGCTGGCACACGTTAGAGATTATAAATACACTTAACTAAAAGAACCTGCACACTGATTATCTACACTGTTCTTTTCAAAAACCAGAACACCACCCCTTCTTTAATGGTTAAAACTCCTCACAGCTGAGATTAAAACATCTTTGATGATCATGTCAAAGCATTTCTTTTTTTTTTTTTTTTTTTTTCTTCTTTTTTTTTTAACAGTGAAGCTTTGGAAGACTTATGATGAACCCCAGATTCAAAAAAAAAAAAAAAAAAAAAAGAAAAGAAAAAAGAAAGAGGAGAATTTTCTGAAATAATAAAGTTAATTCTGCCTCAGTTGTAATTAGTCAGCTTAGACATTTTAGCTTTTCTGACAGCCCCCTCTCTCCTGTCACACTTTCTGCTAAAACTAATGCATATCATTACATTTCCCCGTAGAAAGGAGCCACTAAGTGCTACTGAATTTTACTTGTGACTATGATGTTTCTATGAAGGATCTGCAATTGAAATGAACCTTGTTTACCCAAGCAGGTGGATATGACGTCACGGACTTGGAACATCAAAACAACAACATCCTTCCTTTTTTTTTTTCTCTCTCTCTCCTTCTTTTCTCGGCGTGTTTAAAAAAAATCTAATAAGAACATTAAGAAAGGAGCTCGTGCTTTTTCCCCCCGCGAGACGGACAAGCGTGCAAGCGAGTGTGAAACTCCACGTTTCGCTTTATTTCGACGCCCTCGGTAAGATGATCTCTTTCTCCTTGTAGTTAAGTTAGTTAGTTAGTTCCCCCTCCCCACCACCTCCTCCAGCACCACCACCGCCAGCACCACCACCGAGACGGGCGGAGTAATATGGTGTTTACGGTGTGATTTGTTGTTGCACGCGAGCTTGTGTGCCGAGAACGCGTGTTCGTTATCTCGTACTAGCGAATCGGTACCCTCCGCGTGCGCCTCTTAGCTGCCGTTTTTCCATCCTGGTAAGTTTCACTATTATCATAATGTTAACGTTGGCTTTTGTTGTTTCGTATCTTGAGATACCTGCTGCAGCTTTGCTGCTCGCTGCTGCACTCGGAACACAACGCGGAGTTTGACTTCGGTTTTAGCCGCTGTTTTCTAAAAAAAAAAAAAAAAAAAAAAAAAAAAAATGGTTTCAAATGGCGAAATAAACAAACAAACAAACAAACACCTGTATTATTCTTATTATTCTTATTATCACGCAGGCCGGTCGGTAGCGCCCGTTTCGCGTCACTTGTAACGAGCGGTCTCTTACGAGAGTGTCTTTTACGAGCGCTGTGTCCTCTACTGTTTTGAAAAGTTTAGTTTCTAACTTAGTCAAGGCTACTCATGAGACCCCGGGGGGAAATGCACCTTTTTTTTGGGGTGGGGGTGGAGGAGGAGGAGGGGAGGGAAAAAAAAAAAAAAAAAGAAGCATTTTCACAATGAGTACTAACGTGTCGGTTAGCGATGGCCCCTAAAAGCCCGTCATTTCAAATATGACCTGTTAAGTATATATAAGCGCCGTAAAAGTTTATAACTTTAGGTGGTGAAAAGGGAAGTTTTGAGTGCCGTGATTTCTTTGGAGTGAGACCAGGGAAGGAGCTTCTTTTTTTTTTTTTTCTTCTCCCCCCCCCCCCACGTGTTAGCTGTCCTCCAAATTCCCGAAAAGAAGCGGAGGAAGGCATCCGAAGTGCCCCTAAACTAAAGTTATCGTAACCGTCAGCTTAACACGGAGCCTACTTTTTACCAAGCTGTCCATCATTTGACTTTGACGAAGGGCTTGGCTCTTTGTGGCGCTACTTGCCCGCTCAGCGATAACTACACATGTGGGACGGACACTTGATAAGTTAACTTTGTATGAACACAATGTGTCTACTAAAATCATTTTTAATTACATCTTTGGTTACTTATAGAAGCGTTCTCACAATTATTGTCTTAAACATGATGTTTTTTTTTTTTTTTTAAACTGTTTTTGTGGGTTATCCTCCCAAGTTTAAATGACATGGTTTTTTTTAGTGAGTGAGCTGTGGTGTGGGTTACAGTGAGACATTTTCTTATATGAAAATTGGCTTATGACTTCACTATCGCTTGTGAAAAATACAGTTGATTTTTTATTTTGTGTGTTAAATTATCAATTACAGTCATCATTATGGATGAGTAAGTTTTTTTTTTTTTTTCTTTTCTTCTAATATTGTTATCCGTATGTCCAAACAAATGTTCTCCGCTATTTCCTTTCACTGTAGATGAACAAAATAGCGATATACTCATATTCAAAATGTTTTAAATCTTTTTTTTTTTTTTTCCTGTTTTAAATAATATTTCATAACAGGTGTATTCCGGAGAAAAGGGCTCTAGAAACGCAGTAAACAATGGATTTGACCGTGCAACTTATAATAGAAATATTGTCGATAGATTTTTTTAAAATTTTTTTAAATTTTTATGTACTACTCAGTCCATGTAGGTTTTTAAATTTTCACAATCAGACAGAATTAGTCCTTGCCCTAAAAAATATTTTATAATTTTGTTAAAAAAAAAGAAAAAAAAGAAAGAAAAAGATACAGAATACGCAGCTGTCTATTTATAGTGAACTGCATACATACGGGGGGGAGAGGTGGGGGGGGAAATATTGCCCTAATGTTTTATACAGTAAGTTTGCAGCTGGCAACAGCAGGACTAAAAACCATCTGAACATTTACAAAAAGGAAACTGCAGCTTTAACAACTATTGCTGGCAGTTCTCCCTCCTTCTTGGTTTTTGGATTAGTCATTGTCTGGGGGGAAAAAAAAAACACTTTTTTGTAGGAGAAGTAAAGTAAACAGCCTCCAACAAGCGAACCTTGACAACCCAGATTAAGGAAAACATTGGAGATCAAACAGTGCTGCTGCTGGGCTGTTGTCATGAGCTGCCTGAGAGAGAGCTGCAGACTATTTGAACAGGCACTGGGGTTTGTGTGCTCACTTATGCAGAAATGGACCTTCGCAAACGCTGACCCAGGTTTTAAAACACAGGATGAACTTTTCTTTGCAACTTTTTCAGGCCTGCTGTTTGAAACCGCTATTACACGCAGACATTCAGATTTCTGCTGTTTCTGATGGGAACAACCAAACACCGTCCCCCGCGTCTGCCTCTAGCAACAAAAATGACTGTACTTTCTCTGCCCCATACTACAACTGAATAAATTGAGTTGGCAGGAGGGAGTGGGAGAGTGGGGGTTACAAAAAAAAAAAGAAAAAAAGAAAAAAAAAAAAAAGCTTGAAATTTGAGGAAGACCAGCTGTATGCATTGTAATGGCGCAAGATGCTTACTGCACCAATCTGTGATTTTGTATTATTTGGAAAGCCCTTGTTTCTAGTTTGGCCTCTTCAGGCTGGGGCTAAGGCTCTTCTTTGTAGAGAGCTGAGGTTCAACTGGTAAGAAAGTAATCAGTCACTCATGCATTCAGTGTGAGGACCCATCCCTGAGTGGTGCGGTCCTCTCTTTCATCTGACGGCTCAGTATTTGTGAACACACATTGAAATACCCTGTGCTGGGTACAGAGGGGCTGTAAACTGGCTGTGCACCCTTGCTTGCAGCTGAATGATAAGGAGAGTTATTTTCGCTCCAGTGTGGGAATAAGGTTCTGCATTTGCTATATTGTTTCTTTCAGATTTATTTGCTGGCTTCCCCCCCCTTCATTTGATTTAAGATACAAGACGCCCTCAAGCCAGTTGCTCGAAACATTTTGTTTTTTTTTGCACAAAGCAAGACAAGTGACAGATGAATAAAGGGCATTTTGTGGTAAATGAATTTGTCATGTGATTTTTGCATGTTTGATTCGCACGACACAAAGGGGAAGAGGACCGGCAATATGAATACGAGTGCAGCACAGTCATTAGTGCTGTTTTACATGAATGGAAGCGATAACAAAGGAAAGCAGAACAATATTTCCAGGGTAAAGGTTAGTGTGTCCCGGCCCCTGTGGTGCACCCAGGCAGACGGTTCTCCATGCCAGGGGAAGGCGATTGGTCAGAGAGTGGACAGCTTCAGGTGAGCCCTGCGCAGCTCCTCAGTCTCTATGGAGACTGCGAAACGCTCAGGACGGCCATTAACTCGTGCAGCCATTAATTACTGTCTTCTACCGTCATCTGTCCTTAATAAGGGGAGGGATGCTGACAAAAAAAAAATGTCATCCGCCTGCACGGAAAGAGAGGGAGCATGCAATTACAATCAATTAACTTCACTTACAACCTGAATTTACTAGTGGTGTTGTGTTTCAGTACAGTAAACACGGGAGCGCAGCTTGTTTAATGTTGGGAAATATCAAAGTATTTTTTTTTTTGTCTGGTAAGTTCTATTTGTTAGCTTGGTGTTGCCTCTCACTGTCAATGTTGTACTGCTATTATAATAAATAATTACCCTGCGCTACATGTAGTTGAATAATGCTACTAAAGGTGCAGAAAATGTTTTAGCAGCCTCTGCTATATCACTACTTTCACATGCTAAGCCATATGACTGGTGCAAGTAATGAAAATATTTGATCAGTCCCCTTTTTTTTTTTTTTCACAATTTGTAGAAATGAATATTTTCTAATAATACAATTTGTATATTCATAGTTTACCTTGGCTTTTAAGGTCAAATTTGTTTTGATATATTAATCTGCGAGTTCAACAACAGGAAAAAGCAGATTTCACTTCGTGTGTTGCTGATGGATAGAAAAATGAAAAGGAGTTGGCTTTGCACTTTGACACCTTTTATTCGGGGAGTACTAGACTAGAGTAATATAACCTTTCTGCATTCTGTACTTATTAACATTGTACTTACTTTTTGGATTTTTCTTGTTTTAATAATCCAGATAATGCCATTTGGAAAATTATTTTACAATTATTAATTGTCACTGGTAGATTTAGTGCAGTTTAGATCCCCTCTCTAGTTTAGGTCATCCAAACAGTTGACTTTATGTACATAATCTAAAGTAATAGTACGCTCATTCATATAATTCCCTGTTCTCATTGTCATTGAGCCTAACGGCATGGAATAACTTCAAAAATCCGAGTTTCTTCAGTAACACAACACTTGTCTGTTTTGGGAAGGACGCAGGTAAACTACAAACATTTTCTTCCAGACATGAGGGGCTCAGACATATGCTACAAGCTGTGCTCAGCTGCCAGGCGAAACCTTAGCACCTGTTTCTATCAGCTGTCCAGCCTGTGTGTGTGTGTTTATGATGAGGCGGTTGGATGTTGGTACTCTCTTTTTTTTTTTTTTTGTTGGTGGAGGGGAGGGAGGGTATATTTTTTTTTTTCGATCAAATACGCATCGACTAATATTTGGTTTTAAGTTTTAGTTTTCGCTCTGACCTGACGCTCACGTGCTGCTTTGTTTGTCATTCCAGGGCAACATGGAACGGAAGTGAACTTTGAAGTGCTTTGAGAACCATCTAAAGCCACGAGTGAAAGCCGGTTACGTCAGAACTGTAAGTCATTCTATTCTCTGTTATGTTCGCAACTTTATGTTCAAACGCCGGCATATAATTTGAAGCCTGAATCTCCTTGTTGTCGAGACTAAAACTTTACGCAAACGCCGTGCGATGGAGATCCGGATGTTTATTCTTTTGCCCATCATTGCAGCTTGCAAAAAGTAATTCTGCCTCCTGGCAATTTGGGTGAAAATGAATGTGGTGACTAGTTGCTGGTTCCATTGGGCTGTTGTTGAACGCTTATATTCAAAGGTGTGTGTGTGGAAAAAGTTGCCTGTTTCACTGATGTGGGATGTGATAGTGATCTAAAAAAGACAAATGTGACTAGATAACATCAGAGTAGCATGATTCAGTAATCATAATTTGTAATGGGTAAACTTGTGTTGTCGGTATTTTGATGACAAGTTGTGTGGTTTGATGTCTTCATGCTGCAGAAATCACTTGTCAGTCAAACGGTGCGGTTAGATCTGTGATGTATTTTGCCTTTCTTTATGAACATTCTTGTATTGCCACTCTTCTGTTCCTTTTCAGCTGTGGTAGCTTCACCTGCAATCTCACAGGTTCCTCTTTTCATGGCAAAAAAAAAAAAAAAAGAAGAAAAAAAAGCACACTTCAATTGCATCAAAGTGTTTAGCTCTTAAACCTCTGCAACGCTGAATATTTAGTGTTAAAATAAAAAAAATAAAATTTAATAGCCTGGCTATAGATTAAATGATCACTGTGCTCTATCAGTGTGGGAATGAGAGTAGGATCACTTGACATTTACTAATATGAAAATGTCACCGACTATTACTTAAACCGTGGTGAGTGGAGCAGGCAGCGTGATGTAAAGTAAGGTTGCAGGAGACATTTTTTAGGGCCTCATCCTTGACTTCCCGGCTCTGTTTTCAGTTGGCAGCCACGGCCTAATCAGAAACATAACATGGCAGGGCCTGCTCTTCCATCATCATTGCTGGGTGGAAAGTTGGTGCGCTTTGATCATGTCTTTTGGGTGCATCACTCCGGCTTAGCCTGCTGCTCGCTATGTGATAAGCCATCAGAGTACTCAGATCTGAGCCGGCAGCTCCGTGGGCTCGAGGAGAGACAGGAGAGAGTAATGGAGATGAGGAGAGAGCAGCAATGCAAATTTTGTTGACAGACTGTTACTGCAGCTGTTCTCTCTGCCTTTGAATTCAACAATGTTGCTGTCCCTCTTCAGTCATCTGTGAAGAAAAGGCCATGTTTCATTTTGAAGTCCTTTCTTGGTGGAATGCACTGTCCCCATGTTGTATATTTTGCCCTGTAGGCAATTAAAACACCTTTAATTAGAGGCACATATTAATTGCCTCAAAAACACGTGATTTAATTATGTTACAAACTGTTATGTTCCGATGTACTTTTAACCATGGCTAACAGATACAAGTTCACTTTGAAGTTGAATGCTCTCTTCTCTCACTGCTCTCCTTAGTCTGTACATAAAACATCATTTTGAACCCCCCATTATGAAAGGGTGCTCCTAATTGACGGGTTGTTGCTTGTTTATTTGATATATATTTACCAGCTGGGAGGTAATTGGGAAGCAGTAATTACCCATGATGCAGTGCAGTGCTTAAGCAAAGGTGCTACCATGCTGATGAGTCTGGAGCACAGATGAAAGTACGCAGGTTACTATTATCATCCTAGCAGGCTGTTTAAACACTTGACAGCTGAAGAGCAGTATTGGCTAATTGGGCCCCGTGTCCCTTATACAGTCTCATTGTTTACTGTGATGATGTACAGCGTGACATCAAGCGCATGATGCTTTTTATCTTTCTTTTTTTTTTTGTTGGTACGATTGTTAACCGCATACCTGAGCAGTTAATAGCAACAATAAAAGGCCAGTGGATGTAAGGGCCTTATGGATTTGGACTCTCTCCTGGTGATGCAGTTCCTTCACTGATAATGGCCTTGTTAACTGAGATTCATTACTTCTTCACTCGGAGTCCCCTGGATATTGAGGGAGAGTGTTCTCAAACTGCTGCGCTTGCCTCGGTGAAGTCATGTACTAATGTGGCTTCGTGAGCTATTCATGGAAGGTGGTGACGGTGCCTTCCCTGACTCCGGATGATTCAGTTGACCTGAGACTGGGGTGGTGCTGGTGGTATTTGACTTTGTTTGCTATTCAATTCCACTTTCACACCCTCTCTCTCTCTCTCTCTCTCGCTCTCTCTCTCTGTTTTTCACAGACGCTTTCTCTCCCTCTACAGCTCACTCCCTCTAACATAGAGAGATGCACACCTTGTTTGTGTGCAGGCTGCTGTTGTTTGATAGCCCGCTCTCCCAGTAGATCTTCCGACATTGTTGTTGTTTGCCTGTATTGGTTGGAGTGTGTGACTTGCATTTGCCTGGGCTCCTTTGAGGGAGTTTGTTTTTGTTCTCGGTGTTGTAAACAGGGTGGGGCTCCATTCCCAAACCACTCAGTTGGAGATGGTTATTTTCACAGGAGTTATTTTATTTTTTTTGGTTGTTTGGTCAATAGATTAGCCTGGAATAGAATTCTGTGCTGAAGCAGATAGTGTGGCTGACTAGATAAACACTATTGTTTTTGTGATTTAAAGAAGAACTGTCATTTGATTTTGTTGATATCTCTACCTTTGTTTGTGCCGGGTGCTAATTTTGAATGTGCCTCGGGTTCTTATTTGTAAACAGATGATAAGGTCAATTTTGCCAGTTCGTGTCGTAGTTTAAAAAACTTTGACATGATCCTTTTTTAAAAATTTTTTTTTAAACAGAATGCAGAGTTTGTCAAAAACATTTACTTCTGTAATTATATTAACTCATTACCAAGTTGTCTTTAGGTTGTTTTTAATTAGAAATAATTTCAGGATTAAACATTCAGGTAAATGTCAAAAAAGTCATAATGAATTCAAGTCCCAGCCCAAGTTTTCTGAAACAGTTTTTGTACATTATAGCCAGATGGCTGAGCATGATCCGGGCGAGGAATGTCCACTGCTCGGGGTGTCTTTCTTAAGCCCACTAGTTTCCAATTGGCCACACCTGTTGATTAAGGTTAAAAGCTGTAAGCACGGTGTCAAAACTACTGCAGCTTCAAAATTTCACAGCAGTGTTTGGATTCATCACGACTTCCGGCTCGTACAGTATTTTAGGTATGTTATTCAAGTACGGGTAAAACGATCCTTGTCAGGTGTGATGTATCTGTGGCTTTCACTGAGTGGCTCAGCATCAGAGGCTGCGGATGTGTGTAAAGTCCCCTTCAGATGGGAGGCGACAGACGCATCGGCTGCTGCTGATCCTGCAAAGGTCTCCCCAGAATCGTACAGCAGCGAATGCAGCAGTCCGCCGTGAAGCGCGCAGCAAGTGGCAAGTTAAAATGGCCAGGAGCAGAAATTGGGAAAGTGTGTGCCCCGTAATGAAAATGGAAAACGTCACCGTGCCGAGCCACCTACATAAAGTTAGTCAGAATGGAAAGGGTGGGAAGCAGCTGTATATTATGCTACATAAATACACTCTGCATCATTGAAGGTATAGTTGTACACAGTATGTGAGGTAAAACGCGAGTTTTAGTAACTCAGAAAACAGAGATAGGAGGGAAAGTATCACAACATGAGCGGTGAAAAGGCTCTGTTTGCTAACCTGCACAGGCCTCATGTCCCCGTGGAACAATTCAATCTAACATATATTTCATAGGAAAAATAAAAACACACTTAATTTAAAGTTAAAATCAATTGAAATACATTTGTACAAATGCAATTGTTGTTGCACTGCGTAACACATTAACTACATTTTTATTTCATTTTAAATCCAGTCTGAGGGATTATAGGAGTCGCTTAAGCAGTGTTTTGTGTAATAATCCAGTGCTGCTAGTATTCCTCTGTTTCCTTAGATCGCTTCACCTGCTTTACCCATCGACAATAAGCATGCACACGTGTACTCGGGTGACATAACAGCAGGCAGTAATAACAGGCCGATATCGCCACATGTAAAATGTGACCTGTCAAAAACAAACTGACTGTTTACAGTGACGAGGAAAAGACAACAGCAAAAAGTAGATGTAAAACAGGAAAGACCTTTTTGAGTTCAGTGATCAGCTTTTGTACACAAACACGCGCTTAATCTCTTGACTATCGGCTTCATAACCCAGCATTTGCAGTTGATCTGAATGTAATGCTGACTTGGCTTCATGACCCTGACTCTGGCCAGCTTCCTTACGAATGGGCAAACACGCTCTTCATAATCGGGATTGTTTCACTTGATTGTGGCTTATGAGACATTTTTGTAAGTCACTACCCAGTTAGTCTAAAAAAAAAAAAAAGACAGACATCCAGACAGATGAAAGACAGGAGCATGGCTGTGTTCCAAATGACATGCTTTCCTCAGTACATTAGTAAATAGTGCTCTTGCGTGTTAGGACTCTTACTTGTGTTGTACTTGAATTGTGACGGGATAGTGTCGCTTCAGTGTTCAAAACGCACACTCCCGTTCTGCACTTACCGAATAACGACCGTAGCATGTGAATGCATCACGTGCGAACGTATCTGCCGGCTTTAATTATTTCAACCACACATTAACATGTTTTTGTGCCCTGTGGTTCACACACGCAGCAAACACACGTATGGCTTTAATTTGAAAATTCTTTACGTCGCTGGTCCCGCTCTTTACACTACAGCCACCGTTGAGTGTGGAACGTATCCAGCGCTTCACACTCATATTCTGGACTGTTTCGAGCGCCTGTGCATGCTTCCATGCTTGTCAGTGTAAATGGACTAATGCACTCAAAATATTGCGCGTTTCGTATGTATGGCACACACCATATGAGTGGGTGAGAGAGAAACTAAACTAAAACTGAAACTTTATCTGGTACCTGTTCTGTTCCAGGCAGGCGAGTGACACACATGAGAAAAAAAAAAAAAGGTCTAATTATGTACTTCAGCACTGATGTGAATCAAATGTCAGAATGAGAATGACTGGTCGGACGACTGCTTGTTTCTTTGACAGCAGTGGGTTATGTGTGGGTCTTATTGCGCCGCTGAAATTCTGTTACACCGTATCAAATAGTGCGTACGATGTGTATATTTATTTTCTTGTTTTCGTTGAACAAATTCACCGTTGTCATGAATTGCGCATGTTTTATTTTTAATGTAAATTGTCACAATGGCTGACACTTTTTATTCTTATTAATTCCAAGTATTTAAAGTGTCTTTCATATTGTTCACTTTTCAAATGGTTGCCTGCATTATGACCACGGTCTACAAGTGCAGAGTTTGTGAAACATAGAGTGACACCGGCAAGCGACATTATAGTGCCTTCTGCTTAATGCACATCGTGGTCCAAAGTTGCTTCCCTCCCAGCTCACCACTGTTAACCATTTACTATTTACTGTTTACAGCCTTTTGCTGGAAATTTACTACACCTGTTGTAAATGCTGTAAATATCCTGTGGTTGAAGCAGTCAGCTGTTCTGAGTTATTGGATATTTTTCTTAAAGCCTTTTCATGTTTTGTCTACAGAGTGCATGATGTACAAGCTTTTAATGTGTTGACCAATCAATTCCTCACACAGAAAACAACTCCTAGTGAGAAATGAGTAAATCAATCTTTTCATATCCTACTACAAAGAGGAGCCGGGCCAGGCTTTTGAGTGCATTTCTGTGTACTTTAGACGCAATTGTATGCAGTGATTGAAGGGCTAATTCAAAGAATTTTAATCACTCCGACCAACCCTCTTGCAGTGTCATCTTTTTTTGCAAATGCCCCATAAAATGAATAGATGAGCAGTCTCTTTTTAGAGCATAATGGCTGCATTAGAATATGAGATGGATAGTAGATGAAAATTCTGTATCCTTCATGCACTCTTTCTCTTTCACTCAGTCACTCTGATCTCTTTTATCAATAGTGATCCTGTGTAAAAGACTTTCCAGGCCACCGTGAAGTGTTCAGTTGAACCTCATATAGACAGAGAAATGGAAAAAGCAGAGGTGAGAACAATTTGAGCGGCAAATTGTCGAGGAACTGGGGCAGGATCGACTGTTTTTTGTACGAGCTCAGCCAAAGTATGATTTCATGCTGTGAAACCAATAATATATTTGTTTTGTTTGTGTTTAAGTCTCTCCACCTTCATTGATTGCAAAGCCACACCCTCCTCCCAGATCCGCTGTGACAGCTCTTTTTCCAACAAGTGAGATCATGCCATCGAAGGCTGCGTGTTGTTCTCATCTGGGTGAACCACATAGTGCCAGTCAATATGTAAACAATAATGGAGACGGTTTCTCACTGCCTAACTGACATCTGCCTGGCTGATGATTCATCAGATGTCATCCCTCCAAGTGTTTTCAGGGGTGCACTGTACTTACAGTGGTTTGAGTAATTCACTGTGATCTGTGTTCACCACATTCACTGCCATATACTGTATATATTAGTAGCATAGGCTGTTCTTGTTTGGACTCTGATCCACAAATATGTTGCAATTTTCCTGATCATGTGAGCATATATATATATATATATATATATATATATATATATATATATATATATATATATATATATATGCATATGTATATATATTGCTTCTTAGTGAAGTTACTTCATGGTTTGTCATCAGCATGCAGACCTGAAAGTTGGTAAGTGTTTACCAGCGAAATTTGGTGGATGATATATTTTACTCATCTGACCTCGACTCATCCCAATTGGTTTGCTTCGCCAAAAGATGCAACCGAAATCCCCCCAAAAATTTACTCCGTTTGTTGAACATAGTGTAGGAAGAGACTCTCATCATGTCCAAAGTAATGCGTGGGATATCGGATCAAACATTGTGTAGATTGTGTTTTCATGTGATCAGAGGCTTCCTATGGATGACTTCTGTTCTTCTAGAATACTTTTCAAAAAATGTCTTCTAATAATTGATGGCAGATTGTGACACACATGGATTGACTTTGGCTATAAAAACTTGGATGTACTCGGGACAATAAAACAAACTGGCATTGCAATATTTTTTTTCTTTCTGCAAATAGACATAGACATTAATAAATCCAGGAATTTTCACCAGATGTCTTTAGGAGCTGATTTGGTAGAGGAGCGCATTTGCATAAAAACTGAACTGAAATAAAATAAAATTTGAATCTGAAAAATGACGTTTTGCTTAGTTCAAGCAGTATCAATCCCCAAAACGGTTTTGGCATGTTGGAGTTTTATTTGTCTTACTTGACATTGCACATCCTACAATGCCACAAATGCTTCAGTCTTTGCTTTGTAGGTATTATAGTCTGGAAACCCTGTTCGCATTCAGGTCCGCTCAGCTTTTCTTAAGAGCCCCTTAAGCAGCGACCAGTGGGGTTGTCTGAGTGCAGTGACGCTGAAGTAGTTCCCACAATGGTGACGGTGGTAGAGTTCATGCACTCAACGTATAGTATATGATGGTCAGTAGTGATTTGTTCAAACTGGAAACAAGCCTCAGGAAGGGTGGCCAGGCCCATATATTCATACAGAACATTACAGTACATTACAGCACATTACAGCTGGTTACAAAAAAAATAACAACGACAAACCAGTCAAAGCATAGCATCAGAGCAACCACTAAAACAATTTCAGGTTTCCCTCCAGCACCATCAAAGTGTTTATCCACATTGGAATTGATATTAGCTTCTATAGATAGATACAGCATATCTTTATTGGATTTATAAAAATGCTGAAATATCAAGGGGGGTGTAATGGTATGTGCATTCATCTCAAACTGTTCCGTACAGGACGGTTTGCTATGAGACATCTGTTTGGGAAGCCCTCTGACCCAAACAAATGCTGTCAGAACTGTGTTTACTAGAGCTGCAACGATTAGTCGATAGACAGGAAATTAACTGCCAGCGTTGGTGTTAATCAAGTTATCGTTTGAGACATTTTTAATGAAATATTTTTTAAGATTGTCTGATTCCGGCTTCTTAAATGTGAATATAGTTTGGTTACTTCAGTCCTAAAGTGAATATCTTTTGATTGTGGACAGTTGGTCATTTTAGGCATTTTGGGCTTCGGGAAACACAGGTTGACAATTTTGACCATTTAGTGTCATTTTAAATATCGAACAGATAATTCACTGATCATGAAAGTAAGTGTTAGCTGCAGCTCTAGTATTTATGTCCCTGCAATGACATGCTCAGATTGAGTTAGTGCAACATCAACCTTGGACGTTTTTACACTCAACCAGTTGTTTTCTATCTGCTATAGCGTGCTGATAGGGTTAATCCAGAAAACTTGGCAGACACTTGTGAGATGTTTATTAATCTTCTATGATGTGTTGAGTTTCACTTGTTAATTGGCCTTCCTGCATGGCCAGAACCTGTGACCTCTCTGTTCACACTGTACAGGCCAATGACCACGGTGACCACGTGGAGATCACACTTTAACAGCAGCTCCAAACCCCTGCTAGCTTTTGTTCTGTGTCAATTTCAATTAAGTTTATTCAAACATGATGACTGTGTCCTCAGTGTTGACAAAAAAAAAAAAAAAAAAAAAAAAAAAAGGAACCATGCAGACTAGCTCAGGATGTAGACTAATACATATTATGTAAAATATACAGTGACAGAAAACTGCTAATGCGCACTAACAATCATGATTTGGCTTAGTATGCTAATTCTAATGCGTTGGAGCTACAAGGACGCAGCATGGTGACACAGAAGAAAAGTCTTCGGCTTTATTGTGGAGAAACAGCCAATGAGAGACGGAAAAAAATATCCATACCAAACAGTGACGTTTCTTTGCTGTAAGGTTTGTTTCTGCCATAGAAAATAAGACAACTGAAAATGAATAATAATGCCAAAAATTGCCACCCCTCTCTAACTTCAGCGATGTAATAGTTTGAGGTCTGTGTTTTTTGCTCCTTTTAGATAGTACACGATTTGGACAGTGGCAACTGAAGCTACTCTTTCCTGTGTAAAGACACCTGGCAGTGAGGTTGCAGGAGTTTCCTTGCTTTCATGACAGTGAAACCTCAGATATGTTTTACTGCTCTCTCCACTCGTGCTAATGTAAATGATTTGCATGGAGTTTGTCCCTGCTGATTAAGTCTGTTTGTACTGTTCTTCTTTGGAAGCATGCCAATTGAATTTTCTGCCTTCTAACGTGCTTGGAGATTGGGGAATATGGTTCTCATCGGGCCTGAGGCTTGATCTCCTTCTAGCCTCCCCCAGTCCTTTCACATCACTTTTACAATTAGTGAGCTCGACCATCCCCAAATGACACGCGTAATTAAAGAGTTGGCATTATAATTACAATGTGTTTATTGTCTGTTTATAGGTTCTGTGCAGTGCACAACGCACTGGGAGATTTCTTTGGTGTAAATGGATTTAGGGCTGTTAATATTCTTACATGTGATTTTATGTGGTTACCATCTCAATATATATTTTTTTCTATCAGCCTTTTTACAGTTGCTCCTTTTGTTGCGCATACAACACAATTTTGGCTGCCACGAGAAACTGGCACAAAAACGTGATTTAGTCATGGACTTTTAACGGGCACAACGGTAAATGCGTGTTAAGTAAATGATGCAATTTATTCCCTTCTCCTCATTGCCAGGCTGGCTGCCACGGGACTTCTGCCAGCTTTAAATAAGTGGTGCCCAGATGGTATTCACATGATGCCCACTTGGTTACAAAACAGTCCCGGGGAATAAAGCTGACTGCCACAGTAACCAATGGGTCAGCTGGTGAGCCTGTTGCTTTTGCCCCCGTATGTGCAAAGGGGTTAATGTTGTGTCACTGCACTGAATTCTGTGGGAAGGTCGCATTTTAGGGTTCCAGAAGAAGGGGGGGGGGATCCCCATTAATTAGGAGGGCGGGATAGAAAGATGGGGGAGACGGACTCGGTGATGAGCTGTGCCTATGGAGTGATAGCAGTTTTTCAACAGGGATTTATTCCCCTTTCTGATTGAAGAAGCAACGGCTACGTCCACCACGAACACGTTCTCATTTCAAAATGCATATCTCTTGCTATGTTTACGGCTAGCTTCTTTGCTGCTCTGGCTCTTTTAAACCCCTAAAATGATGACACCGTTTTCGTTTGAGAACCAAGGGATTACATTGTAGCTCGGATAAGAAGGTACCCGCGTTAGCTTCTCGATTTAGTCTCATTAGTCACAATGTGTCCTTCCAGCAGTCGCCACCTGAACCTTTTTGGAAGAAAACAAACAGCATCAGGCATCACTAGTAACGGCTGATGCTGTTTATGTATTCAACATACATAAGGCATTACATGTGTTGCTGACCTAGTTGTCTACAGTACGCTAGCAGCTCGTGCTGCTCGCCATTATTTTCTGCGTTTCCTAAAGCTACGATTGCCTTCATGCGCAGAGAGCCGAGCTATTCCTCGAGCCGCTTGCGTCAGTTTCTGTGTTCCGCAGCATTACAGCGCCACACGGAGCGCTCCTGTTTACGGACAACGTTTTCATTTAAAAAAAAAAAACAAAAAAAAAACCCCTCTTTTGAAATACTGTTTTAAAATGAAAATGTATTGGCCAAAGCATCTCCTTGCTTCTCCTCCTCCTGTTCCTCCTCTTCCGCCTCCTCCTGCTCCTCCTGCTCTGCAGCTGTGTCGGAGTCTGGGATCGCTGTCTTCTGAAAAAGTGGTGAACTGTGTCATCTCCAGCCACTAACAACCAACAGCTGCAGCACCAGCCACCAATGCAGATCGAGGGACAATGTGGAACTGATTTTCTAACGCAGAGCAATAAATAAACAAAGCCCCTGGAAAAAAAAAAAAAAAAGAAACAATACCACAGACAACACACAGCTTATGCAAATGTGAGGGAAATGTGTTCGTGAATCGATAAGCCTTATTTGTGTGCAAAGAAGACTATAGGACAAGAGTGACCATTTTACACAGAGATGCACAATACGATAGGTTTGCTGTTTTATCTGCAGTAGCTACCCCAAAACATCTGTTTAGTTTGCTCTCCTTTACAGTACATATCAAGCCCACATATTATGATGAAACACGTTTGTTTCCGAGCTATGTCATGAAACCGCTCGGAAGTGCGGCTGCATTTGTTGCTTTGTGTACGAATAAGACACCAGATGTCCGAGGCTAAGTTTTAGTCATCGTAGTGGGAGCGGGGTCAAACTGTCAGTAGGTTAAAGGGTGAACAGCATTAAAAAAAAAGTGCAGCACTCAGTTATTTAGAGATGAGAAATTTATCGGGGAATGGTCAATTTATGTCACCGTTGTTCAGCTCTTTTACTTTGGATGTTGTTTTGCTGCTGTTGAAAATAAGAATGCTCTTTCTAAGTCGGTTGCAAGACAAGACAACTTTGTTTGTCAGATATCTGTTTTTCCAATGAATGAAAAATGTAATCTCAACAGCTCGGCCCATTGTTTAGCTTTGTCTCCCAGTCACCTTGTAATTGTTTCTGTGTCATAAGCAGCTATTAGTATTGCTAGAAAATGGTAATGCTTTGAGAGACTCATCTCTTCCAGAGAATGGCTCTCTATCACACTCTCACATTCTTTTAAAAGGGAAAAGGAAGATGAATTTTGCCCATAAAGGCGGTATCACAAGGGCTTTTTATCCTAAATGGCTCTGGGGATTGTTATCTGTGGGAAGTGTGTCCTGCCTCCGTCGTGTTCAATCAAGTGTCCACTTAGCTGTGACTGGGAGTAATTGTTCCCAAGTGGGCCACACACTGACCTGTTAATGTCTGCGTTGACCCTGTAACCTTGTCAGCACGTCTTAGGGAGGAGTTTAAATCATGTGGATCTCCTCTGCGTCTTTACGCTACCGGGTCAAGTAGGCGTCGGCCCTGAAAGACCACTCTCTTGTAATTGTCCCCAGCAGCATGGGTCAGCTAGGGGTGTTCCCAAAGATCGGCTCTTATTAGATGAGGTACTGGGAGTGCTGTGACTTAATGGGTCAAGCCATTGATCCGATACAGCACCGATGTCCCCTACTGCAGTCGTAGTCTCCGCTATACATGATCACTGGCTTGGATCTGCTTGAGCGGAAGTTAGGCCACACTTAAGAACCATCTCAACTCCCAGATGTCTCCAGCCCTTTAAAAAGCCTTCTATTGTTTTATGTAAAGTACAGTACAAGCGTCTCTCTGACAGGTTTCCTTCATTTGGAAAACTTGATGAAATTCTTTGAGTTCTCTGTTATTGTTGATGGTGTAACAATATGTCAACATAACTCAGATTCAAGGCATCTTCTTCACATGGAAGCACACAAAGATACTCAGGAGCACAGTGAAAAAAGCAAATAACAGAGTTTATGAACAAATAATCACGGCGGCCTTCTTTTCAGCCTTTTCGTTCCATTTGTAACATCAGATTACGGTAGGTGGTAATCTTTATTTGCACACTGAGCAAATGCAAGTGAAAAACTCGCACTGTAGAGCCCTTTCTTCAGCATTGATGGTCATACAGTACCAGACTGTACTTTTGAATGATGTTTGTAATGTGAAATTAAAGTCTTACAAGAGGCAGAATCAATATAATACTTTGCTTCTAAGTATAAGTCACTGTCAACTCAAGACAGTGAGTCTTAATAGTTCCAAGTTGTGCTTTCAGAAGTTATCAAACGTGCAACAGGTGAGCTGTTCAGTTTTGTCACCTACCGGGTGCTAATTTCCGACCCAGCTCATACCCCTCAACAAGGCTGGACAGCTTCAAATACCTGTCTAGTTTGCTTGGAAACTCACAAATGAGTAGCAATTAACACACAAACTTCAGAGTGGCTGGTTTCTTCAGAAACTGACATTGTTTGTAATTTGAGTGAAAAAGGGGAATTAGAACCACATGTTTCCAGAGTAGGAGTGAATTGAGTGTTGAGCAGCTGGCATGCAAAAGGCCACAAAGGGAGAGCGCTTTACAGTCGGAGGTAAAGTTTTAGCTCCATGTTGGTGTCTTCACGTGCAGTGTATCTTCAAGTGTTTTTTTTTTTTTATGGACAGATAGCACTATAAACGTAACCACTTTGTAAGATCCACAGCTTGTTAATTTGCATTAAAGACGCAAAATCAGAGTGAACTCTTAAGTGTACGCAATTCCAGGCTATTTTAACATCTCTTTTGTGAGACCACATAAAATCCATCTCTATTGAATCTTCTCATCAAGTAGTTTCTAAAGCTCTTGTGTTGTGTGCGAGAGACATGGCAGAGAGCACCGCTGAGTCACAGAGGGACCTCTGTCGTTGATCTCCAGAGTGAGAGGACCTTTAAAGTCCTTTTGAGGGGCGTGGAGACACAATAGTGTAGCCATAAATCCACGGAGGGGTGGATGTCTGTTGGGATCAACATATTTTTGGGAGTAATGACAGGCATGCAACCGAGTAATCAGAAGGGTCTTATCTGGGGCTGATGGCAGGCCCAGGAATGTGGACGGGCTGTGGAAACAGCGGCTGCACTAATGGGGTTAGTTGAATTCCACACTGGTGAATTATGAGGAGTTGGGACGTCGGAGCTGCGGTTTGTTGTGTCTGGTGCGAGAGCTACACCGCTACACGCAGAAACAGAGTTATGGATTTGGTTTTTGACACGCTCCCTCATAGAGCAGGCCAATTAACTGGGAGCTGACTTGCTTTGCTGTGCTGTTGGAGACACAACCACATTAAACCGCAAAGTCGTACACACATACATCATGGAGCAACAAGCCACACATGCAGCCGTGACTCTTGTGACAGGGACAGAACCAGAAGCCATCCATTCTTCTGCCTCATTTGCATGATCTGAAATGTATAAGGAAGTCATTAGCATCCTTCCACTTGTTTATCTGGCTACAGAAGAATGCTTTGATGCGCAACACCATGTTTTGGAATAAACAACATGTCCAGCTTGTTTGATATTTTTATTGGTACACATGGCATCATTTATGTAAACGTGTAGTTTTACAAAAGGAAAAAAAAACAAAAACATTTAGGATATATTGTTAGGCTAGCGCCCACTGCAGGGTTTGTGAGTGACTGTATTACTGTGAATCTTTCTTTCAGACCTATCAGACTTCGCGGATCTTTGCCGTCACATTCAGCTTTGTTGTCTGTTGTGTCATTATTAGACCGTTATAAGATCACAGTTATTACATTGTCGCTTGGTCGCAAATATTTGAGCTGACCACAGTCACTTTTTAGGTTTCTATTTACCTGTATAAAAACAGCTGGATAAAACTCAACAGAAATTCAATCACCGTCTCCACGTCATTTTCCACCGTTTGAATTTTGACCGGTGTGCTTTTCATGACGACATCCTGTTGCCCCCCCCCCCCCTTATTCTTCTATGGTCTACTGGCATCTGTGTGGAGATTCAACGTCACCATAGTACATCACGTATTTGGACCATTGGTACTCGTACTTATCAGTCATTTCTTTGTATATTTCAGAAAAATGCTTTTTCATACCTGAAAATGCGCAACTTTTGTTCGGCAGTACAGAACCTAAATGGCAACAGAAATGTAATTTTGATTTATTTACTCCAAAGTTCAATGCCAATAAATGGCTCTTTTTCATCAAGTGTATTATTAAACTATCAGACTTATACTATAACATGACATAAAACGAACAGTAAAAGACAATGAAATTGTTAATTACAATTATTTGTCAGATAATTAATCGTCCGCAAAAAATGTATTATCATGACAGCCCTCATTATCATGTTGAGATCATTGTGTAATTTGGCTTTTATTTCTTATATCAGACTTTAATAGTTGTTATTGGGGAACTTTATAAAATAATACAAGTTGTACATCCTTTAATCTGTGGAAACACAATAAGTGCTGAATTGCTGTAAGAAATTAATGCAGCATATTTGTATGTGGGCATTGCAAATTAATAAATGAAAACACTTTTACTGTTTTAAGGTGAGAAACCAGTTCCTGTGATTAAAAAACACTGTTGCTAAGATTTGACTTTGTGAACTGTAACTGTTGCTCGTGCTTTTTCATATATGAAAGAAAGATAACTTGATCTGCATGTAGGCCAGGAGATGCCATCAGGAATAAATGTGTCATAACTTATCAAATACTTGTGGCTGACGACGATCACGTTTACTTTTACCAATCCTTATGTCATTTCTGTACGTGTGGGCTTTGTGCACCAGGGTAGGGGCTTTCCCCACCTTTAACTTCCTGTTTGTAATTGTTGTATCTTTCCCCTTCCTTCCTTCTCTCTCTCTGTTTGTGTCCTCTGCAAAACCTGAATGTTCCCGCCCTCAAGACTGTGAGCTGAATTCTGATTGGAGGAATGGAGTGCCAGTCTGCCCGACACCAGTGATCAGCGTATGTGGCAATTCTCCCCCTAATCCTTCTCTTATTGCTTAGAGTAATGCGTGTGCATTTTGTCTGTGAAGTGTCTAAGAAACGGTTAAATTTGACTTAGCTGAGCAGATCCTAACATATGTACTGCTAGCTTTTCATCAGTTTTATTGTTAAGCTTTTTATGCCATTGAGAGTGGATGTGAATTTGAAGACCGTAATAGTGCTAAAGAGAGATGATTGTTTAGGGTAAAAATCTTAATTGCGACTTTACTGACAGATGTAAAAAAAATACATTAAATTCCAGGACTGTATTTACATAGACCGGTTTCAGATGTCTGATTTGTTGCCAACATGGTCAGTTTATGCCAGCAATACAAAAAGGTCTTTAACTGCTCTTGTGAGTGGCTGTTTTCCAATTTGGAGAATCATCACAGCCAATCAGGGTGACTTCATAACCCTTTAACCTAAAGGTCTCACTTCAAACCTTTTAAATCAATATACTTAAAACAGTTCTATGAAATCGGTACATTTACCTTTGAGGATCCTGACAGGGATTCAGGCTTTTAAAAGTTAGCTCTTCAAAGCCTGAATGGCAAAAAGCCTCTTTGTTTCTTCAAATATAACCTTGATAAACCAAAGCTACTGCATACTTTTAGGTAACAGTTGTCATTTTAGCCAATTAAATGCTCTCTGGCTAAAACTTCCTCCTCCTTCTGTACATTTGAAGTGTCTTTGTCAATAGGCTACGTACCTGAAATGATGAATCAGTTAGTCCATCAACAGACTATTGATTGCCAACTGTCTCTTAATATACATTAATAGATTCCAGAAATCTTCGAATTTGTTTGGACCTTTGGTGAGACAAAATACGACATCTTCTTAGGCGCCAGGAACGTGATGATAGAAAATTGTTTGCTTTTTGTTGACATTTTATTGGCCACATAGTCAATGGAATAATCAAGACAACAATTATCATTTGCAGTCCTAGTAGTTTATAATTCATATCAGAAAGTTAGACGCTTTCAAGTGTTTGTTGTCAAGAATACTCAAGGATCTTCATCCTGTTGAGCTGAAATGTGTTCGATATGGATGTGAAAGGCATACATTTTTTTTTGTTATGAATACGTTATTATTGCCGGATTTTAATAATAATTAATAACATCTAATCATATTAGAGCACCTAAAATCGTATGAAATATTTGACATCTGTTATACGGCACACTGCCCTCTGCATGAATGTTGCACCATCAGCTGCTTTGTGTTCGTGACTCTCCTTTGTTTTTTAATATCTTTGGCGTACAGTAGTCTTTCTGTCCCTCTGCTCATCTCTGTCTGCCCTGGGAGCCCTGATTGGCTGAACACTTTCTGCATTATAGTCTGGATGCTTGCCAGCTATGCTGCCAGTGGCTGCCGTGCCCCCTGATCAGAAGAGAATGTGACATTTGTGCAGAGGTAATGGAATCTGCGTGCAATTAAATCTCTGACTGTGAAGAGGAGTCTATCTCCTCGCTGCTCCCCCCCCATCTCCTGCCATTCCCAGCAGCAGGGGGGGTCAGGCACGATGATGAAACCGTCCCAGCAGGCCCCTCGCTGTACTCTTGTTTCCCAATCTCCATGTCAGGTTGTATTTTTTAACTTTGCCGCACAAGCCATGCCTCTATCTGGCAATTAATTACAGAAAATGTCCATTAGGAATCTCTCCAGATATTGTACAAGAATTCATATTCAATTATGAAAATTACGTTATGGCGACAACGTTACCACTGCGTTAATGAATTCTGCTGCAGGTGACAGTTGTTATTTTGTGGTGAGTGTTGTTGGCTCGTGAAGCATGTTTTTACTTTTTTGTTTGAGAGGAGTAGCGCATAGCAAGACGGAGCGAAAGAAAGAGAAGCAGAGGGCAGATTCATGCATGGTTAAGAAGAGGGTCATATCTCTCTGCTGCCCTGCCACTACACTTAACGCCTCATTTGTGGGCTTTGTGGCCAATGGCTTGAGTCTGTGATCTGTTGCCATAAAAGGCCGCTTTTTCCTCTGTGCTGATGGGGCACTCACTTGTGGGTTAATATCAGACCCCGCCTCTACAGGCAGACTCATATCTAATGGATATGTGTATCCCCATCAGGATTGCTCATAAACATAAAACTCTCTGCTGCCATTGTACTTGGTGGAGCTGGCTGAGAAGGACAGAGCCACGCCATGCAAGCACTTCCCTTGTACTCGTGTCGAAGTTGTTCCTATCCGTGTTCCTTGTCCACACAGGGTGGATGGAGATGCAGGATATCCAGGTCAAGGTTTGGCTAAGTCCTCCCTGTGTAGGTCTGTCTAAAAGACCCCAATCTCTGTCCATATTTCTCCTCAGTGTACAATATTCCATATTGAGCTCATGTTCCAGTTCATTTAAACAATGAAAGATTACAGTTTATTTTGCACATTGATGGGGCTGAATGTCAGAGCCCAGCTTTAACGTGAACGTTTTCCTGTCACATTCAACTTTCTTTTTTCACATGCAGCTTTCCGGGTAATGTATTTTGTCATGATGAATTATTAATGTCTGCGCTTGGTGAAGGGAGTGTTGTCTCAGAAAATATGAGGGTCACTGTTTCTACTGTTCTCTGCAACCAAGGGTTAATTTGAACCAACAATCAAATGAACCTCCCTATTTCCTCGCCACACTGTGGGTCGTGATGAAAAACTGCTGGGTCTCAACTTTATTCACTAACATCCTGCTAAACAAATACAACGCTATCCCTCTCGGCTCTCTCTGTTTTCCTCTGTTGCAGATGGCTTTAGTGCGTTTTGTGATAAAGAGGAAAAGGCTTTGCTCGGGGAAGGAGAGCAAAAGAGGCTTACTCCATTAGTGTCATTCGAATGGTGAATTAGATCAGTCTGACAGATAGATGCGGAAAATTGTTTTAATTGTATAATTATCTCTGGTTAGCCACTTGTGCGGAAAAGTGCTGTGATGTGGTTGAAGGCCAGGGAAGAGCACATTTTGGCCTTTATGTGCTTATTTTGTCTTTGCACAGGAAATGAACAACAATTGGGGGTCCTGAGGACAAAACATAAACACACCCAAACTCGCAGACACTCACACTCCCCCTGGGCAGGTTGAGACGTGCTCAGTGAGATGCTGCCCTTTAAAGTAATGCGTCTGGCCAGTGAGCCTTCTCCTCAGGCAGAGAGGAAGGCGCCTGGAACCGTATGATCAAGATGGCACAGCTTAACACAAATGTAAGAGCTATGCAGAACACGGCTCGCTTAACACTCCTGGCGTTCAAAAGAGAGAGGCTCATTATATTAGTAACTCGCTTAATCACATTCAGCTGATTCCTGATCAGATGCACAACAAACGACTGCGGACAGATGGCACTAAATCCTTGGCTTCGTAACTCTCACTTGCTCCGTACATATTTTTCTCTCCTACAAAAGTTTTCCGTAAAGGAATTTGTATGAAGTACCTATCACCTGGTAATTAGGTTGAAAAATAATAGCAGTTATTCTCTCCTCACATTTCAAACAGTGAGGAGTTGTTATCGAGAAACAACTTAATATGTTTATTCGCTTTGGTGAATGTTAAATAAATCTATGTATCGATGTTTTGTCTTACTCGTACTAATAATTGCGATTAACAATTGAATTATCTTTAAATGTTTTTATAAATAAAACCTCGTGTTAATAAACCACATGCAGGTAATGAAGAAGATACCATTTTTGTCTGTGGTGTTTGGCTTTGTGGCAAAATCCATACTGTAATTGTCAACAGATGCTCATTGAAATGAGATTAGTTGAATATTGATTGGCTCAAGATTTGGTGGTGCGAATTCTCCACTAGAACCATAGCAGAGGAGGAGGACACGATGCGATGACGCCATTAAAAGAGCACCAGTCGAACCTGCAACTGTGGAAAATAATGTGGGAATATGGGAATGACTTTTATGTTAGTATCACCCAGCTGTTTTTATACAGATGAATGGAACAACTTCTCTGGTGGAATCTAATGAAATCATACTTTGTTACATTACCCGAGTAGTTTATGGGAGTGTATGTACTTTACTTGAGGTTTTACATTTTTGTCAGCTTTCATGTTTATTCCACTAGATTCCACTTGCTTATTCCACGATATTTTCCTGAAGCATCTTGGTTACTTTGTTACTAGAAAAATTAAATTGGAATAATTTTTGACAGCCCGATGATAAAGACTGACTGAGATGAACACCATGATAACTGGGTAACATGAATCCTAATTTTGACTTTAAGCCACAGTGGCCCCAGTTCAGCAAGTGTTACAGGGTTGTTTTATAAAGGAATGCACTTCCTACTTTTGACCACATGCTTTTATTATAACAGCATTTACTGTCACTTTTACTTTCAATACTTCAGTACATTTGATATATAAAAAACAAAAAAAAAAAAAAAGATTTTGATACAGTTAATATCAAAAATGTAAAGACTTTGACTCAAGTAATAACTAATACGTGATTTTAGATCTTACCAAAGTTATTTTCTGGTTAGATATCTGTACCTTTACCCGGATGTGGCTTTTAGGTACTTTATACACCACTGATGATTCTAAGAATTATGCAAAATAGTTGCAGTCAGCCCAAATAATTGCAATCAGGTAAATATTTAATAATTGTGAGTGGCCTAGTCTCCATTTGATTCCTTGAGCATGCATTATAATCACTGTTGAAGCGGTAAACCGCTTATTTCTAACATTTATGTGGAAGAATTTGTTTGATTTCATTGACAATTATCTAACTCCACATTTGATGCCCTGTAAATATATAAATCAATGTATCTAGTTTCATTTCATTGACCATTTATTTTTTGTAAACAGACAAGCACCCATAAAATGTGTCCTTGTGGTTTACAGTCTTCTCTTTGACAGATCAGTTACTGAATTATTTTTCAAGCCTGGTGGGCAAAGCTCAGATCAGACCAAACACGGATGTGCTGCAGTCAGAAGCTGCATGCAATTTTCAGCTCAGCTCATTCAAGTGTAATAAAACAATGCAAGGAGGGCTGGAGGATTGTGGGCCTGGATGCTCTCACTCTTGCAGTAAAAGTTGAAATAGGACCTACTCTGGGGCAACGGCATGGCCGTGAAGTGAAGCTGCTGCTGTTTGAGTTTCCTCCATTGAGTGGTTGTTTCTGTTCCTGCTTTTGTCTACAAATCAAAAACATTTTATTATGTAATCCTCCCAGTGGGTTGTGATCACAACAAGCAGGCTTCTAATATTTAATCAAATAATAGATATTTACACACGCAACACAAAGCAATCCGAGCGCTTGTCATGTCTCAGTTGTTACCTTCGTCATGCTCTGTTGTTCAGTTGCATCTCCTGTTATAATGCACTGGGGATTAGCAGGTAACAAGGCAGCAGCGCTCCTCTGAGGATGTTACGCGTGGCTTTGAATGTCTCGCACAATGCAACATAAATGAGGCGGGGGGTACCACCAAATGGTGATTTCCCAGCAACACAGGGAGCCTCCTCCTGGATAATGTGGTAATGAAAGGTGACAGGAAGGACTTGGGGTCTGGAACGAAGCCGGGGCAGCTGGTCAGAGCGGGAGAATAGGAAGTAGTGTGCACCCGGGCTAAAGTGCAGTGAGAAGCAAATTAAAGCTCATATCTGCCATCTCCCTCGCCTCCCTGCACTTTCCTGTTTGGACTTGAAGGTGATTGGGAGCCAAGGCGGTGACAGTTGACGGAAGCTACGCGGAGGAGAGAGTATTTATTTACAGTGAGATGCAGCGATGCTTGTTCAGGATGCGGTTTCACGCAGGATGTGCCCCCCGCCCCCTCCCCCCCCATGACACACACACACACACACACACACACACACACACACACACACACACACACACACACACACACACACACACACACACACACCTCCTCCCATCTTTCTCATCTCCACCCTCACACTACAATCCCCAGGTTTGATCAAGAATGGGAAGTGGGTTATTGGAGAGGAGGGGTTGGCCTGCTGCAGGGACAGGCAGTCTGTATTGTGTAAGAGGCTGGGTCTGGATACAGCCAGCAGAGAGCTCACTCAGCATGCCTTCCTGCCTGGCCCAGGAGGTGGTCCCAAAGTCAGCACAGGTCACTGAGAAGAAGGAGTGTGAGTCATTGTGTGACAAAGATTGTCTTTAGGTGATGCATAAAGGAAAAGTGAACACAACTGAGAAAAGCGTTGGTGTAAAAGAGAGTGTGTGTTTTAAGAAAGTCCAAAAGGGAGTGTGTACCCTGCCAAGAATTCCACCTTGTAAACCAGGGGCTGGGGTGTGTGTGTGTGTGTGTAAATCCCAATAATTACACTGTACACTGTGGTTGCAGTACAATTACCATTGTCGTCACCCTACAATACGGAATTCACTTTACAGTAAAGTGCTTATTTTAAAGATGCAAGCATGTGCAACATCAATTCATACCACCCAAGAGGAAATACCCAGCAACTGTTAGTCAGGTAAAACTGAACATGTAGCAGGCACCAGTTTTTCACTTATCCAAGTCCTGCCATCTCTGGCTATTATCCAGAGAGATTTCAAATGGGAAGCATGTGAGTGTGCTAAAAGGTGAGCCGTTCTGAACTCTGCTCGCTAGCCGTCATGTCGGCATTAATCCGCCCAAAGTTTCAAAGGCAGGTTTTACGACCCGCCTTACGGCCCCATCTATGTGGACAGCGGCGTCTAAACTCTGGAAAACCTGCCACATAAAATGCACATCTGTTAAAGCCTAAATTGTAAAACAGCCCCCACTTGTCCAGTCAGCGGTGAGTTAATAAATACAGCTTTTAACACTCCCCGCAGCAACAACAGCAGTGATTGTGTTTTAGTCACTTCTTTCAAAAAAAAAAAAAAAAATTTTGCATCTTTTTTCCCAAATGCATTTTTATGGCTTTTGCGAGGTTTTTGACCTTCAGAGGCAATGCACATTATCTTTCTGACAAGCGCAATTTCTCCCAGATTGGATGGTGTCTGTATAGTCTGTAGCCACATTTTTAGCGGTGGGGTGGAGGGATGGGAGATCAATCTGTTTGATTTTGCGGTTATTGTTGAGCTGGCAGTGGCATTCCATCTGCTGTTTGATAATAACTGTCAAAAATAGCGATTAGGGTCCCGTGTAAGTCCCATTTTAAAATCTGTTATGTGTTCGCAATGTTTCAGACTGAAATCTCAACAACAAAGTGCAGAAACTGACCATTCGAGCCCCTTCTCCTCTGCTGGTACCGGCTCGATGTTGGTCCATGGTATCCTTTTAGGTATCACCTCCGTGGACGTTCCAAGCGAGCGGAGATGGCACTGAGGTGATGTGAAAACAAATTAATAGTCTGAGAGACTTGTCAGAATCCCTGCGTCACTGGGTGCGCTACACAGGACGTTCTGAACAAACCTGCCATTGTATAGCTAAGCTACTATAGCAGCCGTAGTTTTTTTTTTTTCTTCTTTCTTTCATTCACCGGATTACTCGATCAACGGCAACCTGCAAAACCACGCTGTGCTCAGTGGAGGGGGGGAGGGGGTTCAGACTGTTTGATTTGAAGGCTCTGTTTGATTGCTGACAAAATGATCCAGTGAGTATGTGCGTTGCGTTGTAGATGACCTACTGGTAGTTTCACATGGTGTCATTCCTGTTGCGAGGGGGTACGATCTGAAGTTGAAAATGTTCGTACCTGTTACTGAAAGCAAGTATAGTCGAGTAGGGTTGAGCTGGTAATGGCTGTTAAACAGAGGTTTTATTTGGATGAAGTTTAGTAACATTTGCTAGCACTGCCGTTATAGTCAAAGAGTAAAATGACCATTAAAGACATTTTACAATAAAAAAATCATCAAGTAGTATTAGAAAATAGTATTCAGCTCACTCTTACATTTAACACCACGGTCCAATATATGAGGTACAGTTAACAATAATCAATTTAAACAGCAGTTGTCATTACGGGGACTCAGTTATTACACACTTTTGCAAGCGCAGTCCCTTTAAGAGGAAGTGCGTCTTCTCCCTTCTGTGTGTTCAATCATTGGTCCTCTCCGTGCGTTCACAAGTCATATTTACTGTACTTCGTGTTGGTACGTGCCCTCCCTGCTCCTTCTGCCTTCTGGACAGGGATTCACCAAATCTGGGAACTTAGCTGTGGACCTGACAGAAACAGCACATGGGGGAGGGAGGGACTCGCAAACACAGCAACATAAATCTCAGGGCTAATTTGAGGTTTGTTCAAAGGCATCTGGCAAATAACCTGAGGGAGAACCACTGTGCAGCAGTGTAGGGGGCCCGGTACTTCAGTGTACCAGTTTGGAGTAGCCATGACAAGCAGACATTGTTGGTGGGAGGGGAGATTTGTAATGTACCAGAACTACTTAACACAAATGCTTTTGTTTAGGATCGCCTATCCATTCAGGATTCCACAAAAGGACTCGATGTTTACTTCTGTTTGAAGTAACATTGACATTATAACGGCAGTAGGGAGGACACTTTGTCGAGCTGAGGCTGAGCTAACGTTGATGACTCGTTGGAGCCGTTAATGTTTGTGGTGTCCACCTCATCACCATCACCTCCGTTTGGCCTTCTGCAAAATCTATCTTAAATTTGTTTTGGCTTTAAGGTTCCCTCCCTGACATTTTTCCTAAATGTCACAAAGGAGGTGTCTCTGTTACCGACTGTTTGGCCGACTAGCTAAGGTTGCTGGGTAATTTTTGTGTGAAACGCTATTCTGCGCTCTTTGAAATACACGAGTTAAAAAAAAAAATAAATAAAAAAAAAAATCCCCAATGTTTAGGCCTGGCAGGGGTTAAACAGAGGAACAGTGGGCTTCTGGGTTTCAAATACTGTGGAATTAACGAGGTAAAGAAAAAGTGTGATTTTACAATGAAATTGTGTGTACTAGTGTGTATATATTTATGTTTAGATATGAGACGAGAGGTGCAGACTTGATCCCCCGTAAGTAATGACAGCCAAGGCTTTCCCTTTGACGTCAGTTTTATGGATTTATTGATAACCATTTAGCACATTTAATGGACAAAACAAAATTGATTTGACAGTCAGTTGATTTGATCTAAATTATGTTTTCAGTCTGACATAATATGCGTATGAATAAGAACTGACTCTCTGGGACCAGTCGGTATTCGTTTTAAATGTGTTTTTAGGTTGTAAGAGGTTTGAGTAAATCTGTAATATTTGTATATGTTGAAGTAGAAGGACATATGAAACTCAGAGCTTACCATTCATAAGCCAAACATACTCTGTTCAAAAACAAGTGAATTTACCAACACTTAGAAGGTCAAATAAATTCCAGACTTTATTGTTAGGTGTTTTTATCGGGTCAGAGGATCCAGCTACAACACCTGTTACTGCTAAAAGCACAGAGGGAACGGTCTTACAGCAGCTGGGATTTTTGTATTCTTTCTTTTCTGTCTTGTGACACAGCCTTTCGATGGTGACAACATGGTTACCTCTTTAATGAATCAGAAATGATTTGCTATTTACTGTGATGGACATTGCTCTCTGTAGTTGGGTCTTAGCCTAATTGATATTTTGGACGATGAGCTCAATTGGATGAGTCATTAGGCCTATTACCAGAGTTTTATTAAATGCCCCCACCCAAGAAGAAAAAAAAAAATCTGCTGTGGAATATTTCCTTCCTAGAATAACAGGCGGTCGGATTGGTAAAAGCCAGATAATATATGTGTGAGATTGATCAGTGAGTAGCGACCCCATTATCTCCTGAGATGTTAATTACACTATGTTCAGCTTGCATGTCAAAAGGCGGATAATTGAAGAAGGTAAAAGATGTGCCACACTTTATTTATGCTTTCACTTGCTGCTAGATCCGCTCTCTCTTGTATGTCCTTTGCCTTCCTCATCTTTATTCTCTCTTTTTTTTTTTTTGTCTACAGTGTATTTATTGTTGGGTAATATCACACTGTCATAGTTGAGAATTTTTTCAGCGTTATAATTCACAGTCATCACTGTGACGAACGTTCTGTGTTCACTGTCACAGCTTTTAACTAAAATCCAAGGGCTTTTAAAGGTCTAATGATCAGATGTTGTGTTTGATAAATACCTTTTCAGATGTTCTAAACGTCTCTCTGTTGCTTTGTTCTGATACTACTTCTTTGTAGCTCGGTTTTATTTTGAAATTCATCTTGTTTTCATAAACATGTGACATGTAAGCCTGCAACCACGCTGATCATTTGCCTTTGTTGCTAAAATCTGAGAGTCTGAAAATAGACAAGAGAGCAATTATTCTCCTTCAAGACCTTTAAGCTGAGGGAAGTTGTAACTCCTTTATATTTATTATTTTATGCAAAGAATTGAGCCATGATTTACTGTGCTTGGGTAAAGTTAGTGTAATAAAAATTTCCTTTACACATGAAATCACCAGTTTTTCAGTAATGTCTTACAGTGACTACAGCTGCTAGGCAATGAGTGAGAGTGGTGGAGCATAACACAGAAATAAGAACTAAAGATGGTGGAAACATTTGTGGTTGAAGTTGCAGTGTCTGTCCAGAGTGGTCCTCTCAAACACACAATAAGGTGAGAGGGTGTGAAAAGCAGCAGAAACCCTTTAAAAGTTATTATTTTTTTCACACCGTTTAGCTCTTGAGTACAGCTCCTCCTCCTAAAGAGCTCTCTAAACTTCCTACAGACAGTATATAAGCGATATGGAACATTTTGTACTTTAAAAAAAGAAAAAAAAAAATCTTGTTTGTCATAGAGATCACATCAAAACTCTGTTTCCTGTGGTTTCCTGTGGTGTCTCTGTGCTGCAATTTACAAGTGCACATGAACATTGTTTGCCCTCCCAAAAGTGATGCTGCAGACACAAATGCTCATGAGTTCTCTTCTTTCTGTGTTGTTATCATCATCATCCTCCCTCTTCATTGCGTGAGGGGGAGCCTCAAGGGAGTGGCTTGACTATGGTCATCAGTCCTCAGAGGCTGATGGACAGCAGCCTAGCAGATGATTTAGTGCATCACCTGGTGGACACTGTTAAGAATGAGCGCAGCACGGTGGGAAACCACATTCAAAACACTTGCGATGTACAGTTTGATGAAATTGCAGTTCGAAAGTTGAAACGTGCACGACTTTAAACAGACAGCCTTTTTATATAGTCTTCTTTTATTTTCAGTTTTTTTCCCTTTTCGAAGTGGGTTCAATTCATTATATCTCAATAATGACGTTCATGGGCACAGAATAAAAATAAATGGACTATTTTAGCTCCTACAGAAAAGAGGAAGAGGATGAATGCAAAGGTCAAGTTGGGATTTTATAAAACTTCACAGAGGGTTTTGTTGGACATTTTGAAACAAGGAAAGTGTTACAATCCCAACTCTTCCAACTTGGTACAGAGATGGAGGGTTTCAGTACATTTTCACCTTTGCTTCGACATCAACCGGCTTTCTTTTACTTCGTCTGACCATTGTTTAAAATCTATTAGCATCTTTCTGCTTGTTTATCTGCAGGCCAGGGAGCTCCGTGAGGCAGACAGTGAACCTCATTGGATTTTCGATTTTTATGGTTTGAAGTGGGTTTATTTTTTTCTCATTTTGGCCACTTTTTGTGAGCCAGAGAAAGACCTCTGCTCTCTCAGAGGCTAGCAAGCAGTATTTTGCCGTGGCAGTGCAGCCTTATCTGCGCTTGAGGTCTGTACTTTAATGGGCTTTATTGATCTAAACAACATCAGGGGTTGCGGTGATGTTATTAAGGCAGAGATAACTTCTGTGTAATTCCACTCCAACAATATATTAGCCTTTTATTGGTCTAAATAACTTTGCCTTTTAGACAGTAATGCACCAGTAAGTCACAGCAGCTCTTCATGTCGGCAGGATCTTAATAAAGCATTTCCTCTGGACATCCTGCTGCGCAGAGAGTGAAAAACGACAGGTTAAAAGGCATGCTGGGAAGTTTCCATGCCATCACTGTAAATTATCTCTTTTGAATACATAAATAAAGCTAGAAGAGAGCTGTGAACAGAAAGGGGTGGAGGTGGAAGGGAATGGTGAAAGTTTGTACAAACGTCTTCTAACGCTTTCTCTGTTTCACACATGGAGGTGCTATGTGCTATAAGGAGGAACTCCGTAGGTTCCAATGGAAAACAAACTAGATGTACAACAGCATGGCGGATGTAGCAGATCAGTGTTGTTTTGTTAACATAGGGTTATAGAAAAGTCAGCCATGACATTGAATTCATTGACAGGTGATGCATGAAGTATAATACGGCAGGACTGTAATGTTCCGTTGATATTAAATCTGACTTGGAGAGGTGTTGATTTGGTCATTTTGAAGACTGTAATTTGTGGTGCTGTTCAACTGCTTTGGGTTCGAATATTTTGTCTACCCAATTCAGTGAAATGGGAGGGGCAAAACAATGAGTTGTGTTCAGGTGCATTGCACCATTGACCAACAAAAACTTGGTTTTAAGTCAATGGTGCACTGTTTATGATAAAGGCAAATCTGCTATTATACTTGTTTCTATACTGTAATAACTATCTGCCAAGGCACAAATGCATCAGACTTTCAAAGGAAATGGAAGATGACACATTTATTTCATGTTATGCTCAAAACACGCCTATGATTAATTAGGGAACCAAGTACCACCCCTTTGAACTATGCGCCTTACTTTGTCCTCAGATTATCCACACCGTTAAACCAGCAAAGTTAATTAAACACGCCCTAAATTCACGCAAGACATGTGCTTTTACATGGTGCGGTTAGATCGTTAACATTGAGCCCAAAACGTTAATGTAGGTAAATGGCAGTGTAAAGGCTGGATGCACCAGGACCGGCTGCTTTGTGTCGCTGCTCTGACACGGCAACCATTCTAGCTGCCATTTTAGTCAATGCTCATGATTCTACCAGACTCTGCAGTGAGTGTCAGTGGTGTCCCAAAAGTGCCTCTCCACGCTGTTTTGCTTTAAATATAATCCAAGTCTATTTGTGATGGAAGTCGGCCGAAAACTGAGCTAATCTGCAGAAAGCAGATCAACCGGGCGGGAAGTGAGATTGAGGAATCTGGTCAATTTTCACAATACAACCCCCCTTTGCAGAATCCAGATTGCTACACCAATGTCGAACCTCTGATCTTTCAGGGAGGACAATAAATGCATTCTCCTCCAGCTATAGGTACTGGATGTGAAATAGTTATGAAATAGTAATGAGGATAAACAACTACAACACAGCCACATAATTAACTTTGTCTGTCGACTACAGCACAAAGTAGGAAATAACATTAAACACAACACAGACAAAAACAAAAGAAAAATTCACTATGTAGCTTAATTGCAGGCGCTAGGAGCACACAAAAAAGGGAAAAGGGAAAAAAAACAGGAAGTCAACAAAAGCGGTTAGACAAAACTCTATCTATTATTAACATTATTATACATAACATAAATCAAATGTGTGATTGAGGTTATTTTAACAATAATAATACAAAAAGTACAATGGCAGTCAAGCACTCTGCTTTGAAAGGGTTAATAGAATATAAAGTAGAACATTGGACAAAGTAGAATACATTATGTATTAGTTTATTTAAAAAAAAACCCAAAAAAAAACATTTTAGCCAGCCCTCAATGAGTTAGAACCAAAGTAAGGGTTGGAATGGAATGGAATTGAGTAGATTTAATAGTTTTAAAAGGTTTATATTTGTTTTTGTTTGCTAGTTGTCTATTTTTCGCTCTCTTATTAGGTGCAATGTGTGTTTGCAAACTTTTTAATGGACAGTTGCAATATTTCCTTCCTTTCAAGGGCAGCATATATCTAATATTTATACGAAATAACAAACCCATTTATCTGGAAGTGTATTTTCAAAGGGTGGTGGTGGTGGTGGTGGTGGGGGTGCTAGGGCTTCATAATTTGCAGCTATTTAAAGCCTTGGTTTTGGTAATGAATTATTTTGTCATCTCGACTGTGATGAGATTCATCTTTAATAACTGTAACAATTATTTTATTAAAAAGAGAAGCCATGCATTATGGCTATCTCGCCAAGGTCTCAAGCTGGAAGGAATTCTCATTAAGAGCATTATATTACCCCGGTGTGCTTTCAGTTGGATGTCCCGCTGAAATTACATTAGGTGTCAACAATGTTTGTGTTAGAAGTAAGCAGTCATATTTACAGAGGCTAGCTTTTTCATTTGCTGGCTGACACTGGGAGATGTATTAAAAAAAGATACTAATGCTCTGTATCTGATTAAATCACTTAGAGAGAAACTCCTTTAAAGTGTTGACTTTTAATATAAAGCAAGCACTGTTCTGTCACCAAGAAAGACATAAATCTCTATTCAGAACTTTTGATTGCTTGAGATTATTTTGTGATTTATTTAGCTGGCACACGCGACTGTTATCACCCCTCATTCCCACAATTTAGATCTCCCAAACTGTAAGCATCAGGTTGTTTGTGTCATGATTGATTTCTCAGTGCATTTTCATCTACATCCTGTGTTTCTTCTGATGGTTCGCGTGGTGTGCAGCATTGTGTTTTGTTAATGGTTCCATGCCCAGGGTTGCGGCTAATGACATGGTTGTAATTGTTTGTCAGTGTGATAATGTGCGATTTCCTATTTCCATGTGAAGTTGGACATTTGATGAAGGAGGGATCTTGTCAGGAAGACAAAGTGCTGTCATTTGTCACCAGCTAAATGAGCTTCTCTCCAGACACCCTCTTGGTTTTCAGTGGCAATATCATACTCACAGATCCCCCTTTTTTGGGCTATTGCCATGATTTTGACATTATTCAGTGCATCGCAGGAAAAAAAGGCAATAAATCTAGACTCCTTCCTTGCTCTTGTGTGTAACACAGAAACTCAAGTCAGAGACACAGTTTGTTTGTGTGAAACTTGACAATTTTTTTTTTTGAAAACATTGAGGTCAGAAACGGAGATTAGGATCAAAACAACAATGAGATAAACCTTTCAGTCTCTCAGTTTGTGTTGTGTGCTGACGTATAGAAATCTTCTAACTGTATTTCCAGAAAGACAGAAGTGAAATTACAGAGTTTGGTAATCTTTTATTCTTAGTGTTTGCTTGCAGTCATCACTTCCTTAAACGTGACATTTTTAAATGGAGAAACTATTTCATCACCTTCAGAGGAAAGACTTTGTCACCGTTTACACTGAATTTCATTGATAGTTTGTATTTATATCATGATATAACATTATATGGCTGATTCTCAACAATATATTTTGTCGATCGTGTCACTCCAGTAATTCATAAACTTATGAGGCACATAATTGCAGCAATTGAAGGTCAGGGCTGTGGGCCTGCCTTCATACTTCCCAAAGTCTTTGATGTAGTTGCCCCCTAAACAGACTGCTTCTGTTTCCGATTAGACTGAGTTCATATTGTGTGGATGGGGCCAGATTCTGCGTAGTTAACAATCTAATGAGCTAAACAAGCCAAACAAAGGAGAGGTGCACTGAATAGGTCTCCTGGGGGAGCCACTTATTGTCACAATTGCCCCTCTGTCTTTTCTTTCCACTCCATATCGATTCATGTCTTCATCGGTTAAGCTCTGTCCGCTGTAGCGCACATGGGTGGTGTAATCAGCTAAATGTAGCCTCTGCTTTCTTATTATTACCTGAGTGCTTAACACAGATTTTTTTTTTTTCCTTCAAGGACAAATGGTGTAGGAGAAGGCAGATCCCGTGTGAAGTCCCTGAGCTCTCGCCGAGCAGCAGATCCCTTTTCAGCGCCAGCTGTTCTCTCAGATACACCAGGCCGTGCTGAAATTCTCTTAATATAATTCTGGGGGCTCAGGAGAATAGTGCAAAACAAGCGTGCCAGCAAGGAGAACGTTGAATTTTTCATCAGTGGGCTTCAACTCACTGAGTTAGTGGGCAGTGCGCTCATTCATGAGCAGATGTTCAGTGCAGTTACACTCTGCAGTTAATGTGAACTTACTGGCCTCTCTGCCATTGGCTGCAAGGACGTTGGCAGCGATCTGGCATCTGAGAATTCCTCCTAGTAAAAGGCGCAAGCCTGGAAAGCGTTGCCCAGGCCTTTTTTAGCCACTTCCCAGCCCAGGAGCTGGATCGTGGACAGGGGAAGGCACTGACAGCCCATCCGTCTTCAGTCCGACAGTGATGAAACACTTGCCACTGTGTGCTGGGGGAATAGCGATGAAATTCCTGCAGATAATTTCCACAAGTTTTATGTTCACTACTAATGACTGGCTAAATATGAACCCACACCACCCAGCAGATGAAATATACTGTGTCTGACATATAAATGCTTAAAGTTACCACCCCCTGTTGTTAAAATGAAACAATCCTACATTCAGAGGAATCATTGCAGTACAATTGAAAGAGGAAATTAATAGAAACCAGGAACCTGTGAGGGGGTAACAGTTTGGCCCTGGTAGGTCTGTAGCTGGAAGCAGCTGGTGCTGTGGTCAGCCTGGTGGGCTGTATCTTCTCCCCAGCTTGGTACTTCAGACATCTGCATGCCCAGCCTGGGTTTGATGTGGCTGTACAGATCCGTAATAGTTTCCTTCTCACCAAGCAAAAGGCTTTTTGATCAGACTGCGTATGTGACATCAGGTTTTGTAGGCAGCGTGTCAGTCATCTTGAGTTTGTGTGAAAGTCATCACAGTAAAGTTATGCATGTGGGACTTAAACAGTGCAAATGACAAGCTCTTGTTTCTTCTGCTCGTCTCATTTTCACTTTCTAATTGGTCGTTTTCAGGTTGGCTTTACGAGAGCAAAACTAATTAGTGTTTCTAAATTCAGCAGAAAAAAAGTCAGTAGGCTTGATTGTTCTGGTTTCCTCTCCTGTGTCAGGCGCTCAACAAGAAAATAAGACTCTAATCATTTTCAAATTGCTCGTATTTTTAAACCCCAGAGCTGAATGTCACTCCCGGTCTCTTGGCATTTTGTTTGGCAAGATCAGGGAACAGCGGTTGCCCTCTCGCCTGTGTGCTCTCTTTGTGATTCGTGGGAAGTTTGGACTTTGGGCCGGTGGAAAAAAAAACAATGCGTTGTGTTTTAGGTGGGGTTGTTTCTGCTTTGATTGGGAACGTCCTGCTGACAGGAGCAGCCTAGCAAGTTTACAGTAGCTGTGACATTGCTGTTACCTTTATTCAAAGTCCTCCAGCTGCAGCGAGCCCTCAGGAAGCCCAGCGCAGGCCCACATGGGCGGCTGGCGGCCCACAGAGAAGAGAATGAGCCCTGTTTGAGTTGGCAGACGCTCCCCTCTCGGGGAACTTTTGCTGCCTCTGCAGAAAGGCCAGTGGCGGCAGCTCTGGCGGGGCGGCGGTGATTCTCGGGGCAGGATGGGCTTTTTCCACCTCTCCTCCCTTTCAGGAAACACATTTTGCCGTTTCTTCCCTGCGTGTTTGCAAATGGAGGAAAGGAGTTAAGACGAAGGGGCATGGGGCAGCGGGACTAAATGACAGAGCTCAGCTGTGAGAGGTTCAGCGCCAATGTGCAAAGGGCAGTTTAATACCATGAACGAGCTATTTCAGAAAGCTGGCGTGTTCCCTTCGTTTACATTGGATAAAAACATTTTGAGAGTGCTGTATGATATAGCCTATTTTTATTTTTCCATCAACACTGTAGGGATTCAGTCTTCAGAAGGCAGTAATTAAAAAATGCTTGATCTAAGGTTAGGGAGGAGCAGTGTTTAAATGCAATTAGAGCAATGCTCAAATTAATTTGGACTCGGTTACAGTTTTTGGAATGTGTCATTATTTGTTTAATCAAGGGAGTTCTTGTTTGAGATGCTAAGTATGTATCCTCAGCTATTTAAACGGGGCTCTGGGAAACCTATTTAATTCTGCCTTGATGAATATTAATTTGAAAGTGACCTGTTTTGTGTCCCTTCACTATTGCTCTCATGGTTAACTCAAAGGTGTGTGAAATGTGTGTGTCCTCTCGCATACACACATCACAGTCATCAACTAAATAGCATCTGAAATGATGCCATGGTTATTTTTAAATAGGGTGATTGTGGAAAAAAACAAGCTTTTGTCACCTTCACGTTTGAAATAATTTGCACCGTTTCTCCCCCCCCCGTCCCCCCCATCCCCCCACACCTCCCTTCTTCTTCCCCTCTCCTCCCTTTCTATCTGCTGCTTGTTGGTCCAGCCAGGAGACTCCAGTGGTGACATCCTGTGGAGCCACAGATCAAAGTAAGTGCTTTACATGCAGACAGTTGTCGACAGTTATGACACACGACTCATCTACCAACTTTTGGACAACTGTCTTAAAAGGTCTCTTTTTTTGTAGGAAAGGCGTTATAAGGAAATTGTTATGCGTTTGAATGCGACAACACGATAAGGGAAGTTTTGCATAGTAACCGATTTACTCATTTCCTGATGCAGTTGTACACTGACATCACTTTGAATGCTAAACACCGATACTGCCCAGAGTCCTGTCACTGTTGACCATCCAACGTGAAAGTAAAGAATATTGCAGACTGTGTGCCGGATCATGTCCGCATCCCCAGACTATCCTAGAAGTCATTACTCCTTGTGTGGTGTATAAACACGTCAAAAACAAACAATGACCCTGGGCAGACTCCATACCGCAAAACAATTTCAAAGCCTTGCAGTGTAGTGTAAACACAAAACACGGCTAACCTTCATGCAGGGAAGACTTCACCTTAAACCCAATGTTTGTTTTATGGTCCCTGTCGACCTTGGTCAGATACAGTTTACATCTCTGCGGTTCTTTTCAGGTCGATGTAGCTCAGCTTCTCTGCTGACATTTAGGTGGAGACTTTTTAGTGGAGCTCTGTACAAGGCTGTAATCTTGTGTTTTGATGCATACAGTGTGCTAAGTATATAATACTTAATACAAAAAAAACATGTTGGTTTTCTGTAGACTTTTTAGGAAAACCATTGACATTTTATTGAACTATTATTAGACATTAAAACTCTCATTAATCTGCTATTTAAATTAAATATGAAACAAAAGTCATCCATCTTCGACAGAGACGTGGATGTCACATATATCACATGAGGGATATTTCATGTTACCCTAAACCAAGTGTAAATACTGCTTTGCGGGACGTAGATTTCCCATACAGGGACCCTACGTATCAAGTAATGAATATTTATTTTCTTCTTTCATGGACTCTTCTGCCTCTGTGAGCTCTTTCACACTGAGCCGGGGGTGACTGTAAGGCGATGTGAACCAGTATTTTTAATAAAGCCCAGCTGCTGAATGATCAAATAGTCTCTAATTAAGGCCTGAGTGTACACCCATGTAAAATTCTCTCTGGAATGCTAACAACCTGTGATATTTCCAGAGGAATTTGCTGTGCAGGTCTCGGAGAAGGTGGGGGGAGGAGGTGGGTGTGTGTGTGTGTGTGTGTGGGGGGGGGGGGGGGGGTCGAGTGTTTGGCGTTCGGAGGGAGGAGGGGCAGCGTTCATGTGGCAAGCCAACATGTTGTTCACATCCGTGTCAGATTGAGGCTAATGAAGGCCAGACTGATCCTTGGATGCAAGCCTTAAGTAAATGATCCCTCTTTGAATATATTAGAGCCCCAAAGCAGCGCTGTGCCTCCCTGCCGTGCCAGCGCCGCTACATGTTGTCTTGTGGTCTGACGAAGCCGGTCAGAAAGGCAGTCACGGTGTTCGATCACGTCGTATACCGTTCAACCCAGTTTGTTTTTACAGCACTATTGTTACGCTGACTTAGTGGGGAGGAACTAAACACACACACGCACACGCGCGCACGCACACACACACACACACACACGCGCACACACACACACACACACACACACACACACACACGCACACGCACACGCACACTGATCGTTTCCAGGTTGGTGTGTCTGTTAAACAGTTTGATAGAATATGGAAAGTATGAGTGTTGTGTCATTTGACAATGTAAATGAGCCTTCTCAAATCTTTCCCCACCCTCTGAAGAGGGATCGCATTTACATAGCATGCCGCTGTTTGACGCTCATGCAAATTGTAGCTGTAGTCTTTCTCAATTTGCAGTTGCTTTTAGTTTAGCTTTGAATGGAGTCGTTTTGTTAATCAAAATATTAAAACACAATAACTAATAGATCATTTAAAAAGTCAAGAGTAAGACAAGAAAATCTCACCGACCAACTTTTTCCACTGCCTTTCATGTTCACACCAGCACTTTGCATGTAAATGAATCCTAAACTTGTAATTACGAGGCACTTTTAAATATTAATTGGAAAGACAAGGGTACAGAAATGTAGCCAGCCACTGTAACATCCCACTAATAAATACCTTTCTGCTTCTTTAGTGCTGGGCTTGCTTTACACTCAGTGAAACAATGTCATTTGATTTTTGCTGATAAAGCATGTGTACTTCATAGATGGATGAGTTGGATGGATCCAATTAGCCATGGTCATCGCTCATGTATTTAAGCTGACAGTGGAAGTCTTGCATAGAATAGCCTTGATTTGGGTAGTTTTGTGAAATGCTCCCGCAAAGTACTTTAAAAGCCCATAAAGAGCACATTGTGAAGAATGCACCTCTGATGCACATTTGATTTACAGCCGGAGCAAATTTTCTCAATTAGACGTGGGAGGGAAATAATTGATTTTCAGTAGGTAGTGTACGATGAAGGGGAATTCTTAGAGGATGATAAAGTGACCAGGAGTCTTACCTTTTTCCTTTTATATTATATACAATCAACACTGCAATTACTTTTGACTTTTACTTAAGATTTCATTGAGGGTTTATTAGCAGATAATGCATCTTTTAACACGGAGCACTCACAATCTACTTGCTGCTCATTTGCAGCAAGCTACGAGGATTGATGGCTCGAGGCACCGGCTGTGCAGGTGCACATAGTGTCTCATAAGGCCTCCTGACCTTCCACACGATGCGTACCATGCTGACCTGTTTGTAAACACGAACGGAGGCACGAGAAGCACATTGGCTGCGGTCGCGCTCAGCTTACAGGCAACCACAACGCAACGTGACAAGCAACAGATGTGTCACACCGGCTGAAATCAAAACAGCCGTCCGGCGTGGCGTCGTGCACATCATCAGACACGGTCGCTGTGATGAGTCGGGGAGGCAGCGAGCGCTGCTGGCAGATGAGACAAGGCAGCGCCTCTGCTGCTCCCAGCTTCCTGTCTAGAAGAGGACAGGCCTGTTTGTAGGCTGCTTTGACACTCCTAGTCACTTTGTCATCTGGGCTGCTCGCTGCAGCTCTGATCATATGTACACACGTTGCATTCAAGGAGCGTCATATCAGCCGCGTGACAGGTAGGCTCCCAATGAGACAACAGCCAAAGGGGATGTCCTTTTCAATACACTGTGCGAGTGCACGTACACAGTGCGCTAAGGCAAAATAACATCATATGACATCATTTTGAATGCTCTTATGTTGTCTCTTTTGAGTTTGGAAAGAAGTTGAGGGGTTTTAGTGCTGCCCTGCAGCAGAACAGAGGCCTGTATGGAGAGACAGGAACCAAAGTCACACAGTCCATCCATAATGTCCACTTCATGCAAACTGATTGTTGTGTTTGACTGGCTGTAGTGCCGCGTGTGTTAGCTCTACACCGGGAACATGTTAATGATATTCTCAGAAGCTTAATCTGCCTATCGCCACTGCTCCCATAAGCAAATAGTGCGGCTCGATGTCGAGCCGTGGGGAGAGAAATAGGCATCCATCATCAGAACAAGAGAATGAATGAAGCAACAGCTGCTTGACTGAGCACGTACTACAGACTGTCACCCCACATCTGTTTACCACTCCGACAGCGACATGAGTGTTTATATTCACGGGTGTAATTGAGCTATTTTTCCGAGGGCAGCTCTAACCCACACTAAGTTATAGCCCAACTTTCCATTAAAGCGTGGGGGGAAGTTTTACTGATAGTAATCACATCTAGCAACACTGCTATGTAAATATGGCTTATCAGCTTTGCCAATTTGGTTAAGTGGCATGTACGTGGGTGATTCATACATCCAGCTCTGTGGCTCTGACACAGGCCACATACAGTAGTCATTTATTAAACCCAGGTAACTTGCATTGTTAACAAGTATGTACGCAGCAAGAACATAATCATGACAATGATGGCGTGTCAAGCCAATATTGTTCAGAAAAGATGCAAATATACTCACAAAGTATTCAACCTGTCATGTGGGCAAACTTAACTGTCTGCGTTCAGCACGTACGGGGTATGGAAATTTCAAATGAGAATATCTAGATCTAAAACGCGCCATTTAAATATTCAAACGTTAACACCAAACAATATGATGCATTATGGCTTTTAGTATTTGCATACAACTCTGTTTGCTGCTGTGAGCTGGGGATGATACAAGGACGAGAGAGGGGGAGAGATAGTGAGGGAGAAGCGCTGCGTGGAGGATGTGTTGCGCACAAACAAAGCCTTTGTCTGCCCGTCACAGGAAAGTGACATCTGAGAACTGTATGAACTTCTTAAACATTAACATTTAGCGGTGTTTATGTATCTTTATTTCATTGCCGTTATTGGGGAACAGAACTTCTGTAAAAAATGGAAAGTTTGAGCTTTTTAGAACAATGCTGAACTTTTTTTTTCTAGCTTAAGCAATCCAAATGAAAAAAAACCCAAAAAAACAGTTTCTATTCCAGTTGGTACCGGTTGATATTTGCTGATTACAGATGTATCGGTGGGTGTGTTGGCCAATATGTGCTGACATGAAAACGTTTTTATTTGCAGAACATAATGCAGAAAAAAAAATAAAAAATCTTTGGGTAATTAAGAAGTTGTTTGATTTGTGTTTTTAAATAGTTGATTATAAGTAGGATTCTCAGAGAAGTTTACTGTTTCAGTGCACCAATTTCCGTTAGGACGATACAATGTAAAATATCATAGGTAACAAAAGTGTTTGATAACCACATTTGACAGATAATTGCAAAAGGTGGGTGTTTATATATATGTAGATGTAGTAAAGTATATCTGTAAAGAATATCGGCTGATACAGCGATATCAGAATGTTTTTTTTTTTTTAATCCTATAATATCGGCATCATACCCAAATTTCCAATATCTGTCAGGCTCTATTGGCAAAAATGTTTGATTGATATAGGGACTGTAATTCAGTGCAAGAAAGTCCTGAACAATGTCACATATGATTCAATTCAATTGTATTTATATAGCGCCAAATCACAACACAGGTTATTTCATGGCACTTAACACATCAACGTCGTTACAGCAGAACTTTACAACATTATACAGAGAAACCCAACAATTCAACAATTCCCACATAAGCTAGGAGGGAAAAACTCCTCTTTAAGGGAGAAAAACCTCCTACAGAGGGAGGGAAAAAGTCCCTCTTAACAGGAAGAAACCTCCGACAGAACCACGCTCAGAGGTGGGCCGCCATCTGCCTCGACCGGTATGATCCTTTTTGGGTATTTTGTAGCGCAATTTTAGAAATTTGAATGACACAAAACAAAAACAAAAAAACATCCCTCTCTTAACTCTCTCGCCATCCTCATCATCTTGTCTGTGATTGTGTAGGTCAAACATTGAGCGGACAGACGCAGAGGGACGGTGCGAGGAGGAGGGACAGAAGGGCAGGGTCGGACAGGGTTAAACATAGTGAAGGATTGCCAGTCCAAACTGTGACATCTGTAGCCACCATCAACACGCACTGCAATTAAGTGCAATCTTTGAGGTTAAATTCTATATGCTTTGCAATAACGGCTCCCCGTAATGAATAATTGAGGTAATAAGAGGGGCTGTTACTTGACGTCTTTTCACTTTGTGTTTAAATTTAGCTGGTGTCATTGTCCGGCAGTGTGATTAATAGTTTATCAGTCTCGACTATACATCTCCATGAAATATCTCCTTCCATCTGTCATCAAACGGCACATGGAAATTGGTAAGATTTTCGATCAGGCATAGTTTAGGCCAAAAAAAAAAAAAAGGGAAGATCACCAAAGGAAATAACCATCAGACTGGACTCGTATGCAGGTAAGGCAGGGGAATACGTATTTCCAGCACTGTGCCTCCGCACAACGCTCATTTGAAAAATTACACTTTTTTTTGGTCTTTCCTTTTTTTTTTGGTATGATAATTAGGTTGAGACCTCTTACGGGGCACCATATGCAGCCTAAATATGGTTTTAAATAAGCCCGAGGTGTGTGGCAGCGAAGGTGAGTTGAGAGAGAGAGAGCGGTTGACCAGTGAGCCAGAGATTGGCTTCCCTGTCAAATAAAGATTAGGCCTTTATTTCACCATCTAATCCCTGTAAATCTCTTATGGAGGAACTCGGGCAGTGCAGGGCTTTTAATGGCGCAGCAGCTTCACTGTCTGCATGTCTTTCTTTAACTCCGGACGTTCACAAGCGGATAGAGCAGCCTGAGGTCGCTGGCTAGTCGCTGCATTTAAATCTGGATTAGAAACCAGATGAATCTGAAGCGAGAAGGTTGCCATCATATTTACACAGTCTTTGTTAGCTTCCCTTGCTAACGAGATGCATTGCACTCGGCTGTACTGTATTAAAGCTGTGTTGGTGCTCCAATGTGACTTTTCGACTTTGATTTTTCTCACATTTAGTTATTGAATATCTCCAGTTTTTCCCCTCAGTTATGCAGAACATTCTTTTTATTGAATTATTAATGCCTATCTTGAATTATTGAAGGAAGATAATTTCTGATCAGATTAATATTAACTCCCTGTGAAATATTTATGACCAATGTTAAAAACGATGAACTTACGGAACCATTAATATAATCATAAACAGACACAGTGGTGGTGTCATGGAGTCAGATGTGCTCGGGCTGCTCCAGCCTCTTTTAATGCAGTTTCCCTCGAGGTTGGTGAATATGAAATATTGCAGTCGTCTACTTTGTACTCAGGGGCTCGGCTAATGTCATTGGCCAGTCCTGCCCCGGGGCTGACGGCGGTGTCACGGGGGGAAGTTCACCAGCATTTGTCTCCAGGTTACCTTTGTCACCTTGTCCACCGATGACCCGAGCTATGGCCAGGGGAGAAGTTACAAAGATGTTTTGGTGTTAATATTGAGCTGGCCCTTTTATCACCTCTGCTGATTGGCAGAGCTCCACTGACAGCTCTAGTATCAGCGCCTCCTCCCAACTCGTGCTTCGGAGGCTGCTGGCTAAACTCACATAAGACTAGTGCTGCCTTCACCATCTTTATTTTTGGTCCTTTTTTTTTTTTTTTTCCACAAGAAGTGGCACAAAGTGAATTTCATCATGTGAGCCTCGAGCAGGTTAAATCCAGCCTTTTGTCAGTCTTGATTAAAACTCTCTTTAGATTAATGATATTCAGCAAAGATTTGATATATCATTTGCCATTCTTTGGTTTGTTATTACGCTCTTCCCATTGTATTTATAAGTATGGAAATCTGACAAAAAATAAACCATTATTCCAATATAATGGTAAGCACCTATAAAATATGGTTACATTAATTATGTTTTAAATGCTAATGCCAGTGTAGAGCATAATAACGAAGACATGAAAGACTCCCTATTCAGAATCTGATAGCCAGGGAGAAGCAAATTATTTCAAATATTTGATATTTAAATTATTTTCAAATGAACTGAGACATGAGTAGAGCAGAGGCGAGTAGTTTCCCCTGGTGATCCTCCAGGCTCTTTTGTTTCCTTGGTGTGTCTCCAGCTCATTAATGTTCTAAGCATGTGAGAGAACCAGACCATACTCCGTAACCCATAGCTGGATGACACCTCGGGCCCCAAAACACACACATACACACCACATGCGCATACATTCACACTCGTACACAAAAAGCCCTCAGTTGTTTAAAGTCCACTGGCTCTTTCAGGAAGTGATGGCCGCCGAGCTTTCCTGATTAAAATGACAATAGTCTAATTAACTCGACCTCAGTGTCAGCGCACTAAACGGCTGATGGCCCGCCAGTTCCTGTTTGAAAACCCTTTGTCTCCTCATCGTGCAAAAATATGACTCTTTTTTTTTTTCTGCAGCAAAATGCCTCAACCCCATTTGAAGGGATTTGCTAATGGCAATTATTTCTCATAAGCTAATTAAATCTAGGCAAAGTTTTCCATTCTTTTTTTTTTTTCTTCTTTTTTTTGCTCCTTCTGTACAGTCCTCCAGGGAGTTACAGTATTATTTGGGGTATAATATCACAAGCACCTTCAAGCAATATTAGTCATTTATATTATATACAATCCTTAAGTGGTGTTTTGGTGATTTTATTTCATAAATGTGCAATCAAATCTTTTGCTACTGGCTGAGTTTTCTTCTACTTTCTCACCGCTGGCCTCCACTGGTCAGCAGGTCAAAGGGCCAAAGATGGCACGTTCAAACAGAGCGTTTTATGGCCAAAATCTTTCAACCTCTGTAGCTAACAATATTTGGAAATGACACTTTACTGGAGCCCCCCCCCCCCCCCCATTACTCTTTTGCATTGTTTGATGGACTAAAGTGCAGAGGAAAGAAAAAAGAACAACAACATAAAAAAAAAAAAAAACCTTTAATGACTGAAGAAGAAACTGCTTTTTGTTCTATTATCCTTCTGTTGGTGATTAAGGTCTATAGGGAGATAATTACGCTTTAGTCTGGAGTTAATGAAACGAAAACTTCTCTTTTCTTGTGAAAAGGAAGGGCAGATCGTTTGTACTGCTATCTGCAGACATCTCCCACCCCTTGACAAGGCACACAGAGAATTGGTTTTGTTTTAAGGTTGCAGCCCCCTCCGCTGCCTGTCACTCTGTGGCTGATATGAGGGATCTGTGAATGAAGCCAGAGTCAGTGAGGTCTGTCTCTGCTGCACTGTTGCATCTGCCTGCCTGTGAACGTGTGCTGGAAAACATCAAAATGAGGACATCACAACAGGTCATCGGGGATATGAGCTGATTTGAATGAAAGAAAATCGGCAAAAAAAAAAGGGAAAAGAAACATTCTTCATTCAAAGTATTATATGTGGTAGTGTGGTTAAAGCTTCCCACTTACAGCAACAAGCATGAGTTCGCCAGCAAATGAGCCCGCTTTGTTGAACATGAAAGGAATGCACAGATTTTAATTGAATCGCACGGCAACACGCGAGCCATATGTATCATCTGACTTGAGACGGCCCGTCTGAAAAACACGTGGAGGTGTCGACCACGTCGCTGTGTGGAATGCTGAAGCCGCGCGCCACAAGTGCTGGCCAGAGAGCACATATTAAGCTGTCCTTGTGGAAGTTCACATCTGTTGTGTGGAGGTTTATGTGCATGTGCGTGTGTGTGTGTGTGTGTGTGTGTGTGTGTGTGTGTGTGTGTGTGTGTGTGTGTGTGTGTGTGTGTTTGACTGTTTGACTGTGGGGCAGCACCCTTCCACCAGACCCCCCCCCCCCCCCCCTCCTCCTCCTGCCCCTCCAACAGCACTCTCACATTTCATCATGTGTTCTCCAGCACCGGGGTGCTCCGGCACAAGTTGGCCGCTCTGGATCCATCTGTTGTTATTATTTTCCACTGATAATTGGCTTGAACAATGGAATGCCTGTGTCCCCCTCGCCTTTGAAACCCTACACCCTGTTTATTTTCCAGAGGTCTCATTTCTGCTCTCCTTTCTCTCTGTCTTAACTCTCAATTTCTACCCTCTCTCCCCTCCTGTCAACTAGTGTCACTTCACTCCTGTCACCCCACCCCCTCCCTCCCTCTCTCTCTCTCCCCCGATCCATTTGAGGGGTTTTCACATGAAAATTACATCTTTGACTGGCCACATCAGTGTGTGTCACTCAGCATCTGACGCTTCTCTACATTTTCTGGAGGGGCTCAGTTTTCAGTCTACCCTGTTTTGTGTGGTTTTTTTTTGGGGGGGGGGACTCTGACTGCAGTTTCTCTCAGATGTTTCCACCCACACCACACACTTCTGGATTTCTGTCCTAAAAGTACAAGAGACAGGTAGATGAACAGAATTAGAAGGAGGGAAATGGAGATTCTTTAGAAAGACAAAGGTTGGACGGTGGATGATGCTCTAATTCAGTTTTTCCACCAGGAGATGTAGACTAGAGGCATATGTAAGGATGAATTAAAGGATCACAAGGTGTACTTTTTTTTTTTTTTTTTTTTATCGAGGACATGATTTAATGAAAACCCACACCAAAAACTGACCTACTTGAATTAATTGAATTTTATATTTTAAATGGTAATTAGCGTTTTACCTTGTAATTAAGCAGTTTCAGGTTGAGGTCCTCATGCTGCGGTCACATTTGTGTTTAAATATTACTTAGTTTTGTTGCATTTTATCAACGACCTCACAACATAATAATATTTGTTTAAATGTAGTGCATTTTCCTTCAGTATCAAAACAGTCACACCAGAGTCAAATATCTTCTTCATTCTGAAGTTGTGCATCCATCTGTCCTGGCTTTTTTTCTAAAACCTTCTGCTCTTCTCATTAAGGACATTTATTTTTTGAGGATTGAGGACATATTTACTTTTCCATTTTAAAAAAAAAAAATTCTCCTCCTTCCTTTTGTTCCGCCTAGTGTGACCGTGTTGATGTTCATTTGTTCTGCCTGCTCTTGTCTAATTAAAAGAGGCCAGGACAGGTAGGGCTCTCAGCAGGCATCTGCTCTGTGCCAGTTCTTCATTTGCTGAGTGTTTGTGTTTATGCAAACGGAGGCCTCTTCCTGCATATTTAATCTGGAGCAACACACCGGCTTTCGTTGTGTTTTGACCACATACCTCCAGTCCCTCTCAACACTGCAGTCTGGGCTCTCTCTCTTTCTCTCTCTCTCACACACACACACACACACACACACACACACACACACACACACACACACACACACACACACGCCAACACTTAACTACCACTCACTACTCCAACTACTCCATACCTGCTACGTTCGCTGGCAGCTTTCTCCTCTTCTTCAGAAGTGGATTTCAAACACTCAGTGCTTGGAGGGAATCTGCATCGCTCCACTGTTTCATGAACATGATGAAAGTCTGTTTAACTGTTCATGGGTAAGTCTGTAAAGATTTCATTATCTTTACACACATTTTTCTCATTTTTTGTTCTCCTCTTCCACGCCTTTCATAGGATTATGGTGGACATGTGAGTTCGTGTGCATGCGGGTGTGTTTGTGGGTGTGTCCTGTAAGTGATTGAAAAAGTTTGCGCATAGCGTAGATTGCAATTGCTTTCACTGTTGGTCCCAATTCAGAGTTACTGCAAAATGTCCAGCATTTAGAAGAAATACCATGTAATGTAAGATTGTTAATAATCAATCATGTATCTGTTGGGTTTTGGACTTGTTTCACAGTTTTCTTACATTTTAAACAAAATGTTTGATCAGATAAAGAAAACATAATCAAAAACATAAATGCGAATTAAGGTAATTGTTTGTTGCAGCTGGTTATGTGACTGAACTTGTTTAAAAAACAAAACAATGCATACAGCATTGAAATGATGTTAAATGCAATGTTGATTCATTTTAACGCATATACTCATTATAGCATTATCGTATTTCATTAAAGTCACGTACGTAAAACAATTGACTTATCTTAACACCAATTATCATCTTTTCCTCAACCTAACCAGGTAGGATCGGTGCCTTAACTTTACCAAATTGTGACCATTTCCCAACATTAACCATTTATTTATTATTGTTACCATGACGACAAAGACCTGGCACACTTGGCGCAGGTACTCTCCAACCAGGATGTGTTGGTCCTCTGGAGGGGCCTGACAACACTCATACATTTGTGACTCATTGTTAATAGACTTGTTTGGTCGCGTCGGTATGAGGACATTGTCTAACCTCATTAATGGGGGAATGTGTTGCGTGTTCTCCTGGTTAAATATTCACAAATTATTGGAAAATGTCGTCCAGCAGTTTCCTTATACTTACATTGTCCGAATGTGGGTGTACATGGAGAGATGTAGGTGTGTGTGAGGGTGCTAGTTTACGCTGTGTGTGTGTGTGTGTGTGTGTGTGTGTGTGTGTGTGTGTGTGTGTAAGTTCATGTGCGCAATGTTCCTTTTTTTCAGTGCAGGGTTGGAGGTGAGAGTAAGTGTTAACCCCATGGTGATGCGCGAGGGTATTAGTTCCTCCGCTCACTCATCGCATCTTGTTCTTCCTTTGTCTTTGTCTGGGGAAATGGAATCTGCAGCTTATTGATATTAATAGCGCACATCTGTGGTTGGAGAGGAGCTGGGACCCTGGCGAGAGTGGAAACCTGATATGGCTGGGTAGAATTGACAGTCCTCTTTCTTGACAGGTTGGAAAGAGGAAAAAAAAAAAAAGCATAATGTTCACTGTGCGTCTGGCCTTTGTGTGCTGTGCCGTACGTGCTGGATCGACGTTGAACTTTCTGATTGAGCTGATCTAATGTCACGTGCTAAGTGTGAAACTTTTTTTTTTTTTTTTTTTTTTTTTTTTTTTTTTTTTTTTATTACTTTGGATCCTGAGCTGATCTGACTGACCTCTCAGCCTGACAGAATAATTCACAAAGTGCAGCTTTCTGATGGCTTACTTCAAAGATCAATAGATTATAATGACCAAAGAGTGGCGTATATACTTAATAGTACAGTTTGTATTTAAGAAGCTCCTTAAAATGTTATAGAAAGGCCTGGCCTTGTTTGTTTTGGGGAAGGACTGAAATTCCACTTACTTGGTTGTAAGACAGCAAAGCTCTGTGTGTACGCTGTGTACTTTGTTCTTAGCTCAGCAAAACGTGAGGGCAAGTCCAAAGAATCTGGGGGATCAGACAGGCCTGACATTCACCAGACTGCACTGTTGCCTTTTAAGCTTAGTAAAAAAAACAAAAAACAATTCTTGGGAAAAAAAAAAAGATGCCAGAATAAGGGCTGGCTCGATTGAAGTTGGGTTTAATTGGTGGGTTTTGAGTCTGTTTGCGTGTCAAAAAGTGCTGTTGTTTACAGTCTGTGTGGGTGTTACAATATAACGCCAGGATCCTGCCAATCACATCAAAAAGAAAAAAACAACGCTTGTTTTTTTCCACTTCTTTAAAAGCGGACTTTTTGTCTTTACGAGACTTAGCCATATTTTTCATTTAATCAAGTCCGTCTTAATAAAAGCCCAAAAGAAAAAAGGGAGAAAATGGTGTGCAGTCAGCCCTTTTAGCAGATCAGATCATACAGTGAGCAGCTGCGTTTGTCGACTGGTGAGTCATGCTTTAGATTTTCCTGTTTCGGAGCGCAGACAGTGACTTGGAAAATCTCCTGCACACACCCTAAAAACAAACACCAATGACCCTGCATATTGATATCACTGGCTCGACACAACTAAAGCTCTCCTACGCCCTCTTTTTATTTTTATTTACACAATGCTCTTAACACAGATCCACCAGCCTTGAGGAGTGTTGAACCAGTATCACAACTTTTTGTTTTTCTTTGTTTTATTCAAACACAGTGCCGGGTCCTGGCGTGATAAATAGATAGTGTAGATTTATTCAGATGCTGATACTAAGTGGTCCAAACATCCAGGATGGGCTGTAAAGAACCACGAGACAACTCTGGCAGCCTCCTATTGACAACCATTGAGTCGAGCATTAATTAATATGGTAATGATGTGTGAAGGTTCATTAACGAGCCGCCACAGAAGTAGCCACAGATACAGTATTAAGCGTGCTTGGAGTAATTAATGGAATAACTTTACTTAGTGGTAAATATTCATGGGCCCTCATCTTTTTGTCTGCACAGTGTGAAGAGAGAGGAGAGCCTGTCCATTAGAGGAGCTGAAGAGCTGTCCACTGTAAATGCAGGTCTTTTGTGGGGATTGTGTGCGTTTCAGTCGAGAGGTATTAATTCATATTTTGAACATGCAATCTTACAACAAAGCCAAAGGCGCTGATAACATACCTGGGACGAGAGAGCACATTGTGGAGCCGCGACCCCTTCACAAATAGGGAAGTCCACTTCACAGGTTTGTGGACAGAATAAAATGAGTCTTTGTCCGTGCTCAGATGTAACCACGGCAGTTCATTACCATAGCAAAAAAAAAACCTTCTGATTGTCCATTTCCTCTGAAAATAGGGTGTTTGCATGTTTTTTTTTTTTCTTCCAACCACAACTACAATGAAGCCTGTAGTATTTGCATAGAGAATGGAAACATTTATTTGGATCATCTGATCCTCTAAAGGCAGTGGGCTAATGGTAATGCTATCTATTGCATACAAGAGTCTTGTACAGTAACTACTATGAGATATTTCTTTGTGAAAAGTCGGTTGTTGTCCTATTTCCCACCGTGTTTTGCACAGTACACCTACAACATCCCCTCAAGACTTCACTAGAAAACCTTGCAAAATGCTCCTTGTAGTTTCCTTTGTCTTTTGAAATTGTTGCATTTTGATTCATATTCGTAGCTTAGGCCTCTCACTGAGCATGCACATAACCCACCTAGGTGGGTAATTATCTCAACCAGGAGTTGTTCTATTCCCTAAAATCTCAATGTGGGAGTGTGTGATAGGTTCAGTTTTCCCAACCGGGCAAAGCAGCGTGTGCTTGTTTATCCTCACCCTACGATCTCTGCACCCCCACTGTTCTAAATGGCAACATTACAGCCTTGTGCTGTTTGAAATGGAGACAATTATCTGTTTAGGTATTACAAGATGGGCATTATATTACAAGGAGAAAAGGCGTACAGCTGCTATCAGGATCCCGTTGTTGCCTTTTCTCCCCAATACAAATGTTCTATCATTAAAATGATGGAACATTTATCTAAATGGATGTTATGCATTGGGTAAACTCATTTAGCTCCTGGGGCTCTTTCAGGTGATGGGAATTAATGATGTTTAGTAGTTTGAAACCGAAAATATCTGCCATTTGTCACCACTCGCCATTGATTTACGATTCCATTGATGATATGTTAATTGAAGTGTAATGAATCACAATAATAGGCTAGTTGTGTGGGAATGGTCCATTTTCGATGATTGTTCAGCCCTCAGTAGAGTTCAGAGCGGGCTGCATGTTGACTCGCGTTTTCAACAAGGGCATTTAACTCATAATTAATGCTGAAACTGGGCAAGTCGAGCCACTGTGTTTTTATCTATGCTCAGTCCGCTTCAGATATACTGTTGCAAAAATACCTGGCTACAGTTTTGACTGCCAAATGTAAACGGCAAAATAAAACAGTGGGAGAGGGAGTTTCAGCTTCTTTTTTTTTTATCCTTTCATATTTGGATATGCTTTAATGCTTTTATTCAAATTCACCTGCGATACTGCCCCACAGTCACTTCTCAGTTTACCATAAAAATAAGATTTTGTTTCCTTCCCTCCTTTTTTTTTTTTTTATCTCTTTGCCTAGGTTGAGTGCTCAGTTAGGAAAGCTTTGTGTATGCAGATCAAGGCCACCCAGGGGAGTTGAGTCAGGGCCGAGCAGGTACACATACAGTGTGTTCACCAGCAGGGGGGGCCAAGAAGGGGCATCTACTGTCAGTAATATGAAAAGTCTTGCAAATAAACCACTCGCACACAGACAAGCACCATTGTTCATTTTGTTATCATGAGTGGGTGTAGTTGTCGTTAACGGGCAGAAGGAAATGCAAGGACGAAAGGTGCCCAGTGCCCTGCTCTGAGTTGACATGGTGGCTTTCATTTTCCCAGCAGCTGAGGGAGTTACACCGACTGGTACGGCTTCATACAAACAAAGGAAAGCAAACAGCTCAGGAATGTGGAGAATTGATTTCTTTCTTTCTGATTTCTCAGAACATATAAATCTGTTTGTGCTTGTTATCAATTCCAATCACTAGCAACTGGTGGACTTGTTATTGGTAGCATCAAGTTTACACCTGTGTACTTTTTTTTTTTTTTTTTTGTAAATTGCCTTGTGGGTGCTGAACATTCTGATCTGCAGTAGTAATTATTTCATAACTATAAATAATTCTCCATTTTGTGTCCGCAGGGCGAGGAGGCTGTTTCACCACCGCTGGAACTGAAGATTGCTTTAAATAAGCAAGTCCTTGTAGAAGGTAAACACACAATCATTCACCAGACTCCAGTCCATGTGTGTGTTTGTGTGTGTATGTGTGTATGAATGCTCTATTGAATCAGCTTAATAATTAACTGAATGCCGTGTGGTTGTCTTGTTTGTGCATTTGTGTGTGCACATTGGGCCAAGAGGGTGGGCAGGGGACTTGACGGGTGAAGCTGCCAAACTGAGACGAGCATGGTGAGTAGTAAAGGGACAGTTCACCTGGAGTTGAAAGTGGAGTGAGTTTGAAGTTAGGTGTATGAATTGCAGTTGTTAAAGTTGCACTGTGGGAGCGAGGACATGCCGAGAAGAAGTTGTCAACTCAAATACGGTAATGCTGTGTTTACCAAACAGGAGGGAGCCATTGCAGTACATACACTGTTGTTATGGTTGGCATCTCAGCCATTCTGGTTGATATCTTGGCTCCTCGCACCTAACTCCCTATCTAAGAAGGTTTGAGGCCCCTCTGGTTGCAAGGTTTTGGCTGGAGCGATCGGGTGAGGCATATAAAAGGACTTTCGGGAAGTGGTGTGTGTACGTGTGTGTGTGCGTTTGTGTGCGTGTGTGCGTGTGTGTGTGTGTGTGTGTGTGTGTGTGTGTGTGTGTTTGAAGGAGGGTGTTAACACTTGAGGATCTCAGGGCTTCAGAGGAGGAGTGTGTCTGCTTTCTGTCTCATACAACTTTAACCTCACATCATATCTTTATCTTATCCTCTTTTGTCTATCTTTTATCATTTCTTCTCATCTCTCACTCACTCGCTGCCTCCAGACACGTTGCGACTCATAGGACATGTGGAACTGTACATTTGAGCAGTGCTCTTGCAAACTGTCTTGATTTTTAAAGGTCCCATATTTTGCATTTCATCTTGTTCTTTTACAGCCTTGATATCCATGAAAGGATATTTGTGTGGTTTTAAATACCAAAAAAAAAAAAAAAAAACACCAAGCTTTTCTCTGGAGCTCTGCCAAGTACAGGCTGTTTTGTGTCTGTGTCTTTGAGGCACATTGATATCAGTGGCCCGCTCTTCTGATTGGCTGCCTCTTCTGAGTGATGGACGCCCAGGCCAACCAGAGGTTTTCTTCGGTCTTGTAGCTTGCTAACTTTGTGAGGAAATGGGCTCTGTGTTTTCTTCCTAATAAAAAGACATTGTACTGTGCTGAGGGTGGACATATGATATGAGCCCGTGATTATGACATAACAAATTTACGGAAATCCAAACAGCACGGTTGCGGAATATGGGCGAGAGCATTTCTCCATTGACTAAGCAGAAGGACACTTTCACAGTATTTATGCAGCACATAGACCTGCTTTATAATCAAAAAAGAAATGGAAATCTAAATCAATACAATACGGGACCTTTAAGTAAAATCAATTACCGACATATGACTCAGCTGCTGCTTCTCTATAGATTTTGGGAACAAAACGCAAAAGAAGTTGTATCATCTTCACAGTTCGATTAGTTCTATTTCTCTTCATTGTAAGAGGAGGCCCTCATCACCACAGTGTGTTAAACAGCCTCTAGTCCTCTTTTATTGTATTCAGGCGGTCACCCCCACATTTAGAAAATTCAGCTGTGGAGAAAATGGAAGTGGAGGATTCGTGTTACTGCAGTTTATCTGGAGTGCATTCTCCACATACTCATGCCCACTTTAACAGGCCCCTCAGCTGCTCACTCCAGATGTAAGATCAGCCCTGAAATCTTCCAAATGGTTGTGTAATTAATGTTAATGTGGTGAAATCAGCTTAATTATTGACACACGTTTCCAATGTGATTTTGATTGCATCTCTAATGCAGAAATCCCCATGGCAGCTTATGGGATTAATATGTCTTGGTGTTTAAAGCTCTTTTAAACTCCAATAGAGTCAAGTAGGGCGAGCGTGTGTAAAAAGCATGTACAGTATGTTGCTCATTTTTCTCTGCATGTGGACCAACCATGCTGTTAAACATATTATAAATTTGAATATAGGAATTTGATTTAGATATGTGGAATGTCTGTCCTTTTTGTTATATTTGATGTAAGCTGTGTGTAGACTTTAGTTTTTTACCAATCCATTTGAAGCTGATGACATCTAGGTTTCCCACCAAAAAAAGAGGATCCTCAGATGCCCAAAACATTTTCTATCATTTTCAGGGCTTCAAAACACCACAGTCTCATGATGGACTTCATCTGAATTTCATGACTCCATGTAAGGGAAATAAGAAGACATTGTGAAAACGTGCAGTTTCTTGCAATTCTCCCCTTTCTGGAAATCCTTCGTTTTTTTATTGCTTTCGTTTTAGCTGTTGGAGTTTCTTTGTTTAATCTACTTTTTATGGAAGTCTTTGAGAATAAACAAGTGGATTCATGAGTTGGACCCACAGAGAGGTTGTGTTCAGATTTATGCTAGGATGAAAATAGGGCCTCTGTAATGGTTCCCTTGACTGCATTTATTGCTTACTTTAAAAAAGTAATTTCTTTATATCAGCATCAAGCTGAAAATTGCCATGTATTAGTATTAGGCTTGGTAAGCTTCTAATTCTGTGGCATTTACAGCCGGCTGTGTTTCCATGCATTTATAACACTTTGATTCTTAAGAGCTCCTTTAATCGCTTATGCCTAGCTTGGAACATAATAAACAACTCGCTGTAGCGAAAGTGCCACATGGGGGAGATTTCTAGCAAGAAAGTTAAACGCCTCTGTCACTGGCAGTTTTGTTGCTCTGTTTTTCATGCACTGTAAGTACCGTAATCTAGTCTCTGAGCTTATCGGCTGTAGTTAAAAACAGTGACAGGCAGAATAGATGCAAGGCAGCGTGAAAATGAAAAATTATCGTCCCTACAAAGACGTCAATAGAGACCAAGGCAGAGACATAAGCAAGCAATGTGTGTTTCTGCCTTTTCCTGTTGATTGAGATCGCAGGATGTGTCGAAGCCTTCTAAATACCCTCACCTGGCTGCCGTCTGCTCTCCCTATCTGATGCTCTGCTCCCATGAATGCATCATCTGCTATCAGAACACACTCTGGCAGATTGCCCGCCTCTGTATTGTCTGACTAAACAGGTTAAATGCCTGCCTTATGCTCAATACAGCATGTTGCACAACATTCTTATATCCTCTATGCATCTCTTGCACCTTTCATGTGAATTATCTTCTGTTGTGAGGTAGATCAAATTGCACTGATAGTGTTATCCCAGATGTGCAATCTTGAAGCTCCTTAAAATATCTTTTTGGGTGAAAACACATTTGACAAGTTTCAATCTATTTTTCTATCAGCGTCGAACAGATATGTCTTCTCTGGGTCTGAAACATATTGACGGATGCAGACACTACGGTCTGCCTCAGAGAGTGGGGAGCTTTGATAATGTCAGCCGGCTACCAGGTGCAGATGGCTAACGTGTGACAGGGTCTTCGTGTGAGATTGACTGAGGCGACAAAAGTAAGCAAATTCCGTCTGCAGATGAGTTGTCTTACAGCGAGATGAAAAGAAAATCACAAACGTGAGAGAAAAAAAGTGCCAAAGCTCTCTTTTTTTCCAGCTTTAGACTTGTGTCTCACCTTCAGAAAAGATGAAATAGAACTAATAAACAGGATTGATTTGTTGTCTTCTGAGAAAAGGGGCTACACTGAGTTTTCTTGTGTTAACCAGGGGAAGCATCTGTCAGACTGCCTCCACAGGAAAACAATACACTGCACTGAAACTGATGGAATATCAGGCATAACTTAACATATGCACATCTGTACCTAAAGACAAAATTGGACACTTTAGGATGCAGTCAAAGGATTCGTCTTTGCTTCTTCTATGACTATTGGAAGTCTGTGACTATGTTAGGAAATTCAAAAAAAGTTCCTACGAGCCACAGTGATTCTTATTTGGATAGTTTTGACTTTGTTGCACTCACTTCATGTCATGGTAAATATCACTCTGGCAGTCCTTCGCTTATTCCGTTTATTTTAGAAAACAAATCCCTTTTAGGGATAAAGCACCTGGTGGGGGCTACTTAATGGAATGGCTTCAGCCCTTCGCAAATAAACAGCTTGCATTTTTGGTGTGAGATTAGGAATGAGGCTGAGAGGGAACGAGAGCTGGAGAGAGGTGGGTAAAAACCAAACAAAGAAAGTCAACATGTGGAGAGGACAGAAGTGGAGGAGTTGCACGTCTGCCTTCTTCAGTTGACTGGATGTGTCGTCTGGCTAGAGGCATGATGGTGAACACTGGCACTTTGTGAGCTTTGCACCTCGGTAAGACTTTCCTTTTTCAGCTTCATACTGAGGTAAAGATCTTTTTTTGAGTATCTGACCGGTGAGTCAGCAGTAGTTATTCTAAAGGGCTGGAAAATATCAGAGTCTTTGTCTTCCGCACACGCACACGCACGCACGCACACACACACACACACACACACACACACACACACACACACACACACACACAAACATGCGGTTATGCCTTTTCTTAACCTGGAAAAGATAGCGTGGTAGCCAGAGCCAAAGAAAAGGGAGTAAACTGGGAGGAGAACAAGTAACCAATGAGAAATAAAGCAGAATGAAGGCTACATTTCTTTTAAATAGCTCAAAATGCTGTTGAAATGAATGAGACATGGAGCCTTTCAACTGATATCAAATGTGCTCGCAACCCTGCTCTGATTTACTTCATTTATGAGAATTCTAAAATAATACTGAGTCAGGCCAAAAGATGCAGCTTAAGTTGAGCTTTTTGAAGCTACATTCACGGAAAGTAGATAGATCTGGAATTCTATATGATGAAGGAGGCATCCACGCTGGCATCAAACTCTACCTCAGTACTGATACGAACTGAAACATGGCTGTAGATTGCTGCTAAAATAAGTAAGAAAGAGTCCGTCTTAATGACGGACTCATTTTCCAGTGTAAATGTTTGGTCTCGCAAGAAAGTGGCACAGCAAAAGTCATGGCTATGCAGATTCCAGCGACGTGTGGCAACATGGATGCAACTCTCAGGGGTTGTTAGCAAACTAGTAAACTGCTGTGGGAAGCACACTAGCCAGGTGGGATAATGTTAAGCAGCTGTTTTTTTTTTTTTTTTCTTTTCTGGCCCTTGTACTCGCTCCCTGAATGTTTCATTTCAGTTAGTAGTCATTCAAGGTGGAGTATGTTTTGTTAAGCTAGCCAGCTAGTTTGAATGGTTGCTACCTTTACACTGTTTGGTGAAAAGGCATGTCTGTACCATGTCTCTTGTGTGGAGCAGATTATACTCTGAGGACGGTTGAGTGAAATTAATAGTGCAACACAGCTAATCGGCTGTGATTTTGTCCTGTGTTTTAGACCCTCCTATTCTTGGTTCTGATCACCGGTGCAAATTTGCACGTCAAAGTGCACCAAATTTGAACTTTGTGGGGACATTTGGGCATTTGCTTGCCTCCTTACGTCGTCCGTCCACTGCCTTTTCAATTTAATAAGTTAGGGTTTTGTGGGAAAAGCTTTTATAATGGTGACATACAGCATCACGGTGTTGCTGACATAAAAATGAAATGATACCAATGCACCATCCTCCTCTCCACATTACTTTTATTGTGTTTCAGTGAAGCCAGTTCTGATATTTAGAAGTTGTTTGTGTTTGTGGAGCGAAGGCCAGAGTGAAGAGGAAAATGTGTTCTCAAACTTAGCCGCCATTGTGTGAACATGGTCTGAGAGGGACTGAAAAACTGAAAGGCTATTTCAAACAAAATGTGGGTTTATTTATGTAATCAAATGAAAAAGGTGGAGGCATTTTTTAAACTGATATTTATTTACAATTTTTCTTTCTTTTTTTTTTTTGCTCTGGTTTTAGCCTTGGCTCCTGCTTTGTTTTCATAAACAAAGTCTCTCTGACTGACTAGAAAAAACACAGCGCTGCTCGGTGCACTGAAAACAGGAATGACAAACACCATTAGCTGAAAAATTTCCATCTCATTGCAACTATGTTATTGTTTACTTTACCATACACGTCCTAATATGGTTACCTCCCTGTCAAAGGCGGCCAGAGCAGAGCCGAGGGGCCCTCGCAGGGAGACGCTTTCAGCTGCCACTTAGACAATAAGAAACAAATGTCACAGCTCGGCAAAATAGGCCAGTTTTCACAGTCTTACAGTACTCGGCCTTCCATGCTGCTTGGCTCAGGCTCCTGTGATATTTATCTACTCTCCAGCGTGAGATGCCCTCACAATGTACCCCCACCTCTCTGCTTCTCTGTCCCCTCTCCTCTTGTCTTCCCTCCGTCTTTCTTTATTTGTCTGCATCTCCCCATCGATCTCTGTCCCTGTCCTGGTGTTAGCTATATGTGGGTTGACTGATGGGCCTCTGTTTGCTGTGTTAAGTTATTTATCGTGGGGGGGGCGGGGTGTTCGGAGGGGCTGCTGCCCTCCTCCCCGTGGCCATGCACAGGCCAGTTCAGCAGCAGATCGCGCCCCCGGCCCGAGGCCGACGCTGCGTTTGAACCGGAAAAATCTTGGGCGATTCCAACAGGCCCCTTTGTGATACTTGGATTCAATCACAACCGTGCAGATTCAAAAACTCTTGAATACCGCAGAGGAAATGTTCTGAAGTTTACCAAAGTGTATCCATTGTTGTTTAAAATACCAGTCCGTCAGGTTGTATTGTGGACAAAAATCTAGTAAAATGTCATCACAATCCAAAAAAATAGACATTTAATCAAATTGCTAATCATCTGAGAGAATTCTCCATTGGATTGTCAGTATATAGGCTCTTAGCTATTAGGGTCAGGTAACCTCACCACAGGTTAGTCTGGCAGTAGTTGGAAATAGGGCTCTTTCAGATGCATGGGCTTGCTTTTCCCCAGTTGGTGGAGGATGATGGCAGCCTCACCTCAATCCTAAAATCCTCACGTTTATGATATTTGCCCAGTATTATCTGCGCCTGTGGATGAATGGGAGGACAGAGCATGAGGAATGTAGAAGGTCAGACTGCATGATTTACACAGTACAGAGCCATAGAATCCTTGGGAAAATACTTGGGCTGGGATCAAAGAGACGTCATGTGATATGTTCTTAACACTGACCTTTAAAGTCGTACATTTTACTGCTCCTCTTTGGCAAAGGATGCACTAAATACAAAACATTGTATCATTCTAAAAACAATTATTTTTAGTAATTTGTGCCATTGTAAAAATACTGCTTCTTGAAATGGTGTAGGGTACAAAATCATGCAGTTATGTATATTTAAAAAAAAAAAATATATATATATAGATATGAATGATTTCTTTTAGATACTACCAAATCAGTCCTCCATTATTAAAGTCACTTACTCAAAGCTTTGACCTCAAAACGGCAGCATTTAAACTTTACAATCAAACCACTGTGTTGTTCTGAATATATGGAAAACATTTGTCATGCATTCTTTTCGATCTGATTGGTAACATGACGAAATACAGAAAGTGACTCACAGCGACTTTAAAACGTTGTGAAGTGTACACACTGAAGAAGCTGCAAAGAACTGACTGGATAATTAGCAGTTTTTACCTACTACTGATTGCAATGTTTGTTTTTTTTTACATTTAGTTTTAACCAAGGTTCAAGAACATTCCATTATTTCATCAGTATTTGTTCAGGCCTAACAATAATTTCCACTCCATTGCAGTTGTATTTTGTTGATAAGCTAATGGCGCTGACCTTTTTTTTTTTTTCCTGTCTGAGGGAAAAGACTCTACCCTCTTTGACGTTAATGAACTTTGTGAAAGGGTTGTTTACTGGCTTCAAGGTCAGTTTCTGAGAAAGGCAGCAGGTTTTTCTTGTAAACATATTTACAGCCAGAGATGTGTAAACATTGTGAATGTATACAGGTGCAGCAGAGGCCACACTGGCATATTTTCCTTCTTTCTTTTTTTTTTTTTCCCTTGTTTTTTTTCCTGACCTTTCCCCTGTGACACACACATGGAATGGAGGCTGTTGTGCGCATATGTGTTTATTTCTGGAGGCACTTTAAAGTAATATGTGCACCAACAAAAAGCAAAAAAATAAAGTACTCTTAGAAAGTGCAATGATGTGCTTACTCACTATATGAAGCTGCTGGGGGAGAGGAGGAGAGGAGCGGCAGATAGCAAGGCAAATGCAGGACGAGTCGGGGTATTAAATATGAATTAATGGAATGTTGCTCAGGCACATCTCTGGGTGTAGTGTAGTGTTGAAAAATAAAATTTATGTTGCCAGCTACTGGCCGTGAAGGTGCATTTGGACTTAGTATCCTTTAATTAGAAGTGAGATATTAGCATTTCATAGGGCTTTATGCTGGGTGAGGGGATCGGCTGGCCACCGCGCCTTCATTAGCCAGCTTCTCTGTGTAATGAGTGCCGTCATTAGCTGATGGAGTGGATTTGCCCCAGCTACACCTTGAAAGGCACATCCTCTACATACTTGCGAGGAATAAGGCCTTTTAATGGATTTCTTAATGAATAAAATAAGATCCCACTTCTTTCAAATTTGACGTGTGCATTTCTGATAATGTACAGCACGAGCCCTCTTCTGTTGCATTATCAGCGAAGGAAGAAGAGAAATCCTCTCGGAATAATAGTGGAAAAGTAGGAAAACAACGGTGTGTAGTGGTGTATCGGAATTTTTTAAAAGTTCAAGTTGATCTTCATTAATATGCGCATGAAATAAGGCGTGTGTGTGTGACTTCTGTCAGGAGTCTGAGGAAGTGCTGTCTGAGCTGTAGTGCCAGATGTTAAAACTCACCGTGTTTATCAGGGAAAGAAAATGGCAGGACAGCTATTGGATGAACCTGACTGCAATTTCTATGTGCAGTTGTGCCAGAGTGTGTTCACATGCAACAACAGTCAAAAGACAGTCAGAGCAGAGGTGTTTTTTTGTGATATGGAAGTCTCCCTTAAGCCTTTGGCTGCGGCTCCATTCTCAGAATCAGCCGTGAAGTGATTAGTATTTTATTGATGAGCTCCTGAAGTGGCAAGTGTGGGAAATTGGATCTTTGATCTCCTGGAGTTTGAGAAATATATCCTGAGTGTGTGGAGCTCTCCAGGTAAAAAAAAAAAAAAACACCCCCCATCTTACCAACAGATACACACACGCACACACATCCACACATATACATTCAACACAGACAGACAGACATGTCGTTTGGGAGGGATATTCCTCCCCTTTTCCAAAACACATATTTGTTTTGGATGTTTTCACTGAGAGTCTACACGGTGATTACAGATGTTCATTAGCAAAATTGGGTATTTGTTTTAAACTTTAACCAATCACTTTGATATGCTAATTACAGTGTAATTTAATTTGAGCCCTGTAATGATGATGCTGTTATTATGGACATAAATGATGCAGTTAAGCTGAGAGTAATCTCATTTGCATACTGTACATGCCAGTAAATTAAGCCCTTTCCTGCGTTGCTTCAGCTTTAATTTTCCACTCCTTTTCACACAGCATCCCTCAGCCCCTGTGCCTAATAGCAAGCCAGCCTGTTTGATGTGGAGAGCCGCTTCCTCACACTAAATCTAGTCACAATATGTAATGCATAAAGGCTCTCATTATAACTCTAAGTGCCCTTTTAAGAAGTTGGTATTAATAAGCAGGCGAGCTTTTCGCGCTTTGTAGTGATACACAAAAACAGTTTTGTGCCTCGCCATAATCATCCTCAGCATTCCTTAATCTCCATCTGAGAAATAAAAACTACCATGGTTGTAATAATGATGTACAGCCCCTAATCAGATTGTATAGGTCTCTCTCTATGTGTCAGTCAGATATTATCTTCAAAGAGGTGATTGTATTTTGATATTCCTGCACTGAAAAAAACAAAAAAAAAACATGAAGGGGGTTTGGTCATCAGGTTTTTCTCATCACAAAAAGCTAATTGAAAAATCTTTGCTTCATTGTATGTTTACTGCAAATAATTTGGCCCCTCTTTGTATACATATTTTTTGATGTCTGTATGAAAGAGGCATATTTCAGACAGAGGGACACGGCTGGCCTCGATAAAAGCTCCCCTGTCTTCATTAGAGAAGCGGCACCTCATGGTGTCTGATTGTCTGATGTTTGCAGTGAAAAGGTAAACATGTTTGTCACACAGGGGTGTATTTATGCTGATCAAACATGTGAGACAGGCCACGCTGAATGTTAAGGACTTTGGGCTCACCGGCTCTCTGAACGTACAGCCTCACAATGGGCTGAACTTTCCTTTAAATCCCCCGCGTGCGAACAGAGTCCGACTCCCCTGAGCGTTTTGAAGGCGGGTGCTGAGGGTGGTTTATGGACTTTAACACCGACAATACAATTGCCCTTCACCGAGAATGCTCCTCCATTTTGTACCATAAAGAATATTATTTTTCTGCCAGCCAATTTTCTCTGTTAGTCTCTAATTGGCTACATAAATCTCGGCCGTTGAGGGTGAGAAATGTTGCGGTGTCACACAGTGTAATCTTCACCCTTATTTACCAATTCATTAAGATTCATTGATGCAGGATCGGTGAGAGGAAATGACAACATAAATCAGGCCTCCAACATAATGACCCTAATCAGTTGGGAATTGCAGAAAATGTCATGATGAACTATGTCCTTGTATTAGTGCCACTGTACATTGTCATTGTGCTGCTTTATGAGTGGGACGCATCATTCTGACATGGGCTGTATTTAACAAAAAAAGAGTTGTTAAAACCTGATTCCATTAAAACGCAGAAATGCATGTAAGGTCTTTTGGTGTTTAGCCCTTCGCCCCTTTATCTTCAATTTAACTACTTAATGGAATCTCCCTTCCTTTTTGAACCCTCTCTGTCCTCTCTCAGGGAAGCTTTAAAATTATAACGTGCTTCTTCGGCTTGAATGACCCCGCTACCACGTTGAGGGAGACTGCTCCTTCAGAAGCAGTAGGAGGGGTCAGCGGGTAATACCGCTCCCATACCAGTGACAGTCAATCAGGAACCTAATAGTAAATTGTTGTTGTGCAGATTTTCTCAGCTGTTACCACATGATCTTCCTTTTTTGTACAGTATAGAAGCAATATTTAACAGAAGTTTACTGTGAATAGGTTGGATAATTCAGTCAAGATTCTGTTTATCAGCTTTAAAAGAGGAGATTTTAAATGTAAGTTTGCATCTTTTCTGGTTTTAACTCCAGAAATCTGTGCTTTGATGTTAAGTTATTGTGGATTAATTGAACAACACTATGCATTTACCAAGAAATACTGTATGATAACGTAATGCATTGAATTATGTATTTTAAAGGTATTTCAGCAATATTTTTGTTCAGATTTATATGTTTGTTTAACATTCGAGAGATGTTTTATGACAGTTTAAAAAATTTACTTTATCGATCTTGGAAATATGCAGAGAATATTTATAATATTAAGTATTAAAAAAAAACTGTAGGTGAGATACTATTAAAACTAAAATAGTTAGTTCGTTACCATTCCATTGTTTGTGTGTAAAGGTTAATGATTGTGTCTGGAAAATGAGTAACTTAACTTCATGTCTTTGAGTAACTCTAAACAAAAGAGGTGGAAGAGATGCATACAGCTGCTGCGTGTTTTTAGAGAAACATTCAGCACTGTTAAGAATCAGTTAAACAGCAGGGTTTAAGCCAGACCCTACAGTTTCTCCCAGTTATCGTGCATGGTACTGAGGGAGGAATCATGATGAATGCATCCACCACAGTTGATGACTTACTTTACAGTAATTAGCAGCTTACTTTGTGTATAGAGCTGTGGTTTACCGCAGGTCTGTCTCAATGAACCGCAAAGCTTTACCCAAAAATTATTAGGCTACATGTTGTCAGCTCACAGCGGAAGTGTGCACTCCGGTGAGTTGACATCCCCTCAAAAGGCAGTAATTTCTAATAATATTGTCCTTTCTTTCACAGTATTAATTAGATAAGTTCGTCAAGGCTAACCTTGGTTTTCCTGGGAAAAAGTCTCTGACACATTTCCTCTGCACAAGTTCACATGGGAGCAGCCCTTTCATGGACTCTAGTAAAAATGATAAAAAAAAAATATATATATATATATGACACACTTTAAGTAATCTTAAAACAATAAGTGCTTTTGCAGCTCCCATAGGATATCGATAGATTGGTGTCGGTGGTTTCTATGGCTGTGCACGGTGGACAGGTCTAATTGGTAAGATGAGCTAGAGGGAAGCTGTGCTTGCTTTTTCCCCGTGCATGGAGGCCGTGGTCAGAGGGAAGAAAAAGAAAAAAAGAAAAAGAGGCCCCTCGTCTCCTGGTGTCTGTCCTCTCGCTGTAGTGTTAATGGGCATGAGCCACATGTGAGCGGGATTATCAAAGTCAAATGAAGGAGAGTCGCTGAGAAAATGTGTGGCGAACCACTCCTAAAAGAGGCTCCACATCCCAGAATTACAATTCCATTCATGCACAACCAGATTTAAACTCATTAGACTTCTCTATTTACTTAGTCTCTATCGGCCCTAGTTGTACTAAAAATACCATGGCCTGCCTTACTTTGGCACATTCCGTCATTGTCTGTGCACAGCAGGCCTTTACGCCGAGGTGTTTCTCAGATGGCTCCATGCAAAGGAGACAAACTGGTGTGTGTATTTTCTGAAATTATGGATCTACTCAGATTCTCTACTGGAGTCTGCCGTCTAGTACCCTGCTTATTGTTAATTCATCTGAGCTTGTAGCGTGATAATAGCTTGATATTCATACGAATCATCATAGTCACCACTGCTTGGATGTTAAGCCGCTCTCCTCTGCTCATGGTGTAGTAATAGGTTTGGATCTAGATTCCATGCTTGAGAATCCTATTGCAGTCGTCCTGATGTGTTATAAATAAGTGTTTTTGCTGGTATTTTATCCCTTCCTTTCATGGCGGTAACAGTTTTTCGGGGACTAAATTATATCATGAGGGGAAGGGGAAACAAAACACTATGGATTCTGGGTAGGGAAGCCTCAGTGGATGGCATCAGCTCAGCAGATGGCGAGTTGTTGTATGCATGAAAAATTCATGGTCAAGGTGACGTGCAGCTTGAAAGTCCCCACAATACATTATCTACTTTGTCTTCTGTAATTGCTTATTTTTGGTCAATTCAATTCTTGATCTATCAGTCAGAGTTGCTCATAATCTTACTATTGAAGTCACACATAAACCAGACACTTTGGTTTTTGGAAGATAACATCTTTTCCTGTTTAATCTCAAGTAATTCCTCTTTTTTTTTTTTTTTCCATTGTATTTTTCACTCCATGCCCTGATGTTGTGAGTGCCAGCTCTCGGAGCCCTCAGACATCCTTTGTTATTTCCACAAACCCAGTTACTGAATAATTGAACGAGGTAAATGTTTAACATGTTTTTACAAGTTCCTCGCTGTGCTGTTGTGAAGAACGAGTGTTTGTTGGGTCTGGAAGAAACACTTGGCTTGCTTTGCTTGACAACGATGGGTTTCCATTGGAGACTACCTCCCCGGCCGGCCATCGCCCGCCTTGTTCTCATTCACGGTGGCTTCGCTTGCAGCTGCAACACACCCGCTTAATGCGTCTTTAAATGTCAGAAGAATGACTTTTTGTTTATCCTGACTTTTGCCTCGCTGTTTATTCTAGTCAAAGCTGCATTTGCATCGACCTTGAATCCCCTGGATCCCTCCCGCCCTCCCCCCTCTTCCCCCATCCCCCAGAACCTGTTTACACTACGCCTGCCCCGAGTGTCACCTAGGAAATCGGGCCGATCATTCCACCTGGTTAATATTAAATGGCTCCTGCAAAGAGATATGTTTGTTCATAAACACAAACCCCTGCTCCTCCTGTTTACTGTCGCCATGGCAGCGATCACTTATTAAACAAACAGCTGCATTGTTTGCCCGTGTTACTGGTCTGCTTACATCCTGTTCAAGGTCTGGGAAGAACTTAGAAAATGCTTCAGTGTCTCGTGGGGATATAAGTTTTTGCGATGGGGGGTATTACTTGCAGGGGGTGGTGTGCTACTTCTGTTTTGTGATTGTAGTGTGGGGAAGCGCTTTGCTTATCTGTGACTTGGTTGAAGTGGCTGACGAGATCACGTGGCTGACTGCGAAGTCTCCTTTGGCAAAATTTCCTCCCAGCAGAGAGCGGCCAACAAACTGGAGCTATTCGTCCAGATTTAGTCATTTCGATTGAGGTGGTTCTAGTTTGGAGATAATATGTGAAAGGGTGCGGGACTGTATGTTTTGAGAGCTTGTCGGAATTTAGCCCAATTTCTGTGTCTGGCTGTCCAGCAGAATATTTTCAAGAGACAGATACTCGGAGCAGTTTGTTATCAGTGATGTGGGCTGTGATAATGGATTATTTAACTTGCAACTTGTGTTTGTCTTTTTGACTTTTCCCCAGAATCAGGAGCCAAAATACAGCAAAACATGAGATCCTAAAGAAACCTTGAGCGGCATTGTGTTGCTGCACCTTTGGTACAAGCTGATGTGTTGTCTAGTCTAGCAACCAAGCTGAACCTAAACAGCTCTAAAGTGAACCTCTCCCCATTGTCTCCTCCTTTGTGTGTCTTTATCTCTCGCCCAAGAAATGTTGTGCTTTTGTTGTGTGCATGTGTAAACAAGGGCTGTGTGAGAACACGGCGAATCGAAGCAGGTGGCCGCTGAGGCTTTACTGTCATGAGCATTAAAGAAAAACAGAACACGGAGAAGGGTCAAAGCACAGCTGCGCGGGCCGACCCTACCTTGAATCGACTGCTGACTTGTTTGAGCTGTTTGAATTCCAGACAAGCATGACAGGGGGACAGGCATTATATTTCCAGCAAGGCAGGGGGCGAGAGGAAGAGGAGGAGAGTCAGAGTTGACGAGCTCTGCCCGTCGGCTGTTCTTAACCTTCAACCTGTCTGGTCAGGTGGGAAACACATGTGACTCTTGTTTGTACTGTACTCCCCATATTTGTGGCTGAGGAAACAAACTGTAAACAAACAGAAAGCCTGACCTTTTTTTTTTTTTATTATTATCCAGTGTTTGTTCCAAACACTTTTGTTTTGCAAGCAACCCCCCCCCCCCCCACACCCTAAAGAACAGACAGGCATCTAATAATCAACAGCACAGCCAGTTCTTTTTCTACAAACTACCTTGTTTTGATCTCCTGGAATTTCCATTATTTTGATTCTTTTTTTTTTCCCCAGCTCAGAAAAAAAAGCTGACACGCTCCATTAATAAAAAAGAATGACTTATTTTTTTCTCATGTCTCCTTTTGTGTATTGTTTTAAGTCGAAATGTTTGCAGCATGGATATATATGTTCTTAACCCCAGGAACTACACCCCTTTTTAGCAGGACATTTGACCCATAATTACAGCTGAATCTGATGTATAAATGGAACAGATGGAAAAACTTGAGAGTTTTTTGGAGTCGTCACAGGCGAGGCTATCCCCTGAGCAAAGTGAAAATAAATAGATAGATAAACAAACGTGGGGTCAGGTCATGTGGCCGAGTTGCCCAGCTGATGATGGTGTCCCTGCCTCAGTGCTTCACAGATTAACACCATTATCAGCACAACTCTCTAATAAGGCTCTTTCCTATCTGCTTGATATTTATGATGGATAATGCCCATTTTCCATTTTCTTTTTTCCCTCCGAATTTTTTTCTCACTCATGATATTGAAGCTTTGAATTATTCTGTGGTAAAATTAATGAGAAAGTAGATTTATGGGTTTCATTTGTTTGTCAATTGGAAAATTAATTGGGTGTTAATTTTAGCCATCCCCTCATCAGTGCCGGTTCCAAGCATGCGCGCATTACTTTGCATTCATTGTAGCCTTTCTCTCCTTTATTGTGGGTCACTAGTTTTGCATACATTAAAGTAGCCCCGCGGCTCATTCTCTTGATTACTTTTGGAGATGCCATGCATTTGGAAATTTACGCCTTTCCGTTACAATTATGAAAATTTTGCATGGAATGACAGTGCATGTATAATAGCCATTACTTTCCCCCCTTTTATATATAGCTCCAGAAAAAAAAAAAAAGAAAGAAAGAAGGCCCTATTTTTTCCTGCATGTGGAAAAATTTCTTTTATTTGAAAAATAAGTGGGGGTGAATAACGTCAGCACATGGTTTATTTCAAATGGCATTTAATTTCACCCGAGAATGTGTGTTTCTAATTGGTGTCTCAGAAGGGGAATTGATGCGAGCGAGGGCCTGTAGATGGAGTTGTGGCTGGCTGCGTCCCATCCCACAGTATTCCTCTTGCTCACTCCTTGTTTAGAAAATCCCATTATGGAGGAAGGCCGTGCCAGACTGGAGGGGTGAGCTGGGTCAACATCTGTCTGGTGGGGGTGGGGGGTCGGCTCCAGCCCCAGCCCAGAGAACAGGGCCTGTAGGCCGGGCCCAAGCTGCTCAGACAGGCCCCTGAGTGTGGGGGCGTTGTGACACACAACTGAACCTGCACAGGCCACAGTGTCAGATGACTCATTCAGTTATGCTTCTTGCAAGGAGGGCTTCTACAGGAGAGGAGGTGTAAACCATAGTGCACTTTGGGTTTGATTTTTGTGCTGGTAATGCTTTAGCTCACCGCAGTGAGCTCAAACTGCTACTGAAGATCCGTAGCTGGGATGCCGTCCCTGAGAACCAGTGCTGCTTCTAGTACTGTTTATTCAAAAAAAAAATAAAAAAAATAAAGCCATGTCTAGATTATTATCTCACCTCAGCTCTGTAAATATTCTTATGTGACAAGTTGTCAACCTCAATTTCCTATCTGTCAGCCTGAGTGTGTGTGTCCCCATGGCGTCTGCGTGCGTGTGTCTGCATCTTGTTTAGATCGAATCTCTGGAGACAATGTGCCTGTGTACCTGAGCACATATAAACTCACATTGGCCTCCCCATTACGTAACGCCATAAATCTACATTTAGTTCCATTTTCACATTCTTTCATGATGAGGCCCGGTGTTTTAAAGGCATTTATTCTGCTTCATATAAATAATTAATCAGCCAAGTTAATTCGCTTCTGCCTGACTTGGTCAGCTTCATTAACTGCCCTGGAATTGGGAGGAGAGATGCGTTGTGCCAATGAGGCCTGTGACCAGCGCACAATAGCTGTAAATCATTCCACTGATTTGAGGAGTACAGGCCCAGATATGCACCAGTGTCATTGGCACTTATCCCCAGAGTGACAGAGGGGGTGTGGTGGAAGACGGCATATCTGTCTGGCTTTTGTGCATCCAAAAACAGAATAAAGTACGTAGCATGTGAGCAAATAGCGGTGTATTCACATTTATCACTGATTACCACTACTGTATTCTTACATAAAGCATACAGCTGTACTTAATACTACACTGTCGGTATTTGGATGTTTCCCTTTTAGAGTTAGATTAACTTATAAAAGACAATATTTTTTCCAACAAAAGGGTTTATTTATATTGCGACCTGTATTTTGGTGTTAATTGAGCACCCCTGAAGGATTTGACTTGTTTTCTCTCTAGCCTCAGATTGGATGTTTCTCATGGAGATCCCTTGGCAGGCCTCACACAGTCGCCCTGTTTCCCATTAAAAAGCCATTCTGCCGTGGTTCTTCTGGGAGCCATGCAAGTAAATATATCCATTTCCATAGAACGTGTTTTGTTTTGGAGGTCCAGTGTTTTCTTGGGCTCCTCTGCTCTCACTCACCTCAGGTTGGGTTCCTCTCCGATGTGTGCTGGACCCCAGCCCCTCCAGTGCACCCCTGCATATACCCTATAATGGAGAACACAAACAAAACCTGAGTCCCACTCACTTTTCTCCGGTCCAGTATGAACTTGTCATCTGCAAAGAATCTGCAACGGAAAAGACAAAACAAAGGAGCAGTTTATTACTCTGTTTGGAAGCATGTTGTGAGTGTGTGTGTGTTTGCCTCATTGCATATGCTACAAGCAAACAAACAGGACCCAGGGAAGTACAAACCAACAGGGAAAGCTGCAATAAAAGTGAAATTGTGTGGGAAGAATATGACAGATGTTTACAGTTTGGCCCACAGTTGAAATGCGACCTCCTTGCTGTGTGTTTTAACAGCTGTTTCTCTCCGTCTCTGTCCCTGTTGTCTCTTTTTCTGCGTCTTTACTCAGGTTTTTTAAGTCATGATGCAAGAATCTCGGACGGAGGCGACGAGCAACGGACTAGCCAATCAAAATGGAGGAGCGGGCGTGGAGGGTGTACAGAGGGAGGGGCGACCCAAAAGCACCACTCCATCAGTGGAGGTGACTGCAGTGGACCTCCTGCATCTCCAGCAGCACCAGGTAGACCAGTCCCCCTTCACACCTGTCTTCACTTTATTAAGCCATGTCAACAGCAGGCCCGCTCCGCCTCTTAAAGTGCCACTTAATATTTAATTCCACCTCAAAAGTACATCTCGTACATAAACACATTATTATTATTATTTATGTATATTGAGGACCTTTTTGAATATTTAAAGAAGGAGAAGTGCTCTCTCTCTGTGATTGTGTTTGGTTGCGAATGTGTTTATCGTAGCATGCAGCATCTGCATTTTGGTGAAATATTCATTATGATATGCTGACATATTTTAAGTATGTAGGTGTCACAGGATTTTGTAGACAGTTGAGAAACCATGACATCCAATAGGATGACAGCATTTTCCTCTGGCTCTTTGTAAACACACCTCACACTCACAACTAATGCCACACACTGCCGTGTTAACCAATGAGGTGCGGAGCTGCATGCCGGCGTTATCGCCGCTGAAGCCGAAACATTTTCACCATCTCCGACTTGAGGCAAACAGACAAGCTCTTTCTGTTGGTGTCAGTGTTATGTGTGGCACACGACAGTGTGTTTAAGGAAACAACATTGAAAAGATCAGTGTGTCTTCTGCTATCTCGGTCTATCCGACAGCACAACTAGGGTTGTTGTCAGGAGCTGTTTGGTGATGATGCACAGGCTCTGTGCCGTTGTCTGTTGTCACAGCACATCCATCAGCATTTGTACAGGGAGGGAAACAGTGCTGCAGCATGAAACGTGGGGGATATGGCTGTGTAACATATACTGTAGAGCTGAGCAATAACTCAGTTATCATTTATCATCTTTCAGCAGAATCATCATGGCATTATGATGATATGATATTTGTGATACACAATTCTGTTGTCAGAAATGATGATAACCAGCAAATTCATTCATATCTCATTTTGACAACAGAAATAAATAGCTCAGCATTTTGAAAAGCTATTGCTTGCCATCTCATCAACTGTACACAGGTAAAGCATTAGTTCAAATGTGTAGCTCAGACCTACAGACATATCACTGACGCAGTAATTTGACCTCAGGAGTACTTGCTTTTACATCGTCAGTAGTTTTTTTTTTTTTTTTTTTTTTTTTTAATAGTTTCCCCTTTTAACTCATACTTTCTTTAATTGTCGGGTATGGGCATGTAAGCAGCATTTTACTGTTTTTGCTGCTGCAGATGGAGCCAGTTTGAGCTACTTTATACACCGTTTTATATAATTGGACAACAGATAAATCTGAGGGGTCATCTGATGATTACTGGGAGAGGAAAGAAGAAGAAGAAAAAAAAAAGTTCTGATCGACATATCTACACGTTGACATCAGAAGCCAGCCAGGCTGGACATTGGTTCAATGTTCAACAATGTGTTGTATTTTAAAAGTTTGTTATATTATCCATTGTGTCAAATCTACATCTTAAAAGTAACTAAAGCTGTTAAATACACGCAGTGGAGTAGAGAATACAATATTTCCCTATGAAATCTAGTGGAGTGGAATATAGCATCAAATGGGATAGCCAGAGTACAAGTACCTCACAATTGTACTTCAGCACAGGACTTTGTGAATATACTTAGTTGATTTTCAACCTGTTTTGATGTTATACCATTTTTATGGTATTGGGTGGAAGAAGTTCCATTTGCTCAGTAAATAGGGAGGGTGGGTCAATGTGTGTCCTGTTCCTCATTCTTAGACTGTGAAGCCTTTAGGCTTCCCCAGATCTACTCTTCATCCCCACTCCCCCAGTCCCAGACCCCACCTCCCACCCATCCTTTTTTCCAGCAAAGAATGAGCATGTCGTCAGTGAGAAAATCACAGCCATACTGAATTCATTACTGCAGTAGTCACACAAAACCATGGATAAAATTTCAATAACTGCAGGCCACAGTTGAGTAAACAGTTGCACTGAAACTTAATTCCTGTTGACTTTTCCTTCATTCTTTGCCAGAGGCACATTCTGATTCGCTCTGCAAAGACAACAGGGTTACAACTTTGATAAATGTGAGGCAGGGGGAGAAGCAGCAAGGGAGAGAAACGTGTCATGGATGTGCACTTGACACCAAGAAGGCATGGAAATAAAGCTTCCCCACTAGAATAGAGCCAGTTGTCCGAGCATGGTCTCTGTTTTCAAGTCAACCAGAAAGAACTATTGCTCTCCAGGATCTGCACTGGCATTTAAAGGGAGGAGAAACGAGCCCCTCTCTCACCATCCCGGTCCAATGTATTACAGTCACATTTTCTGCCCGCTGCTTTCTACTGTGGTAAATGACAAGCGCTTTATGGTTTATCCCTTTTGAACAAATCCACTGGTTAATTTCTATGGCCTGCGTTTGGAGTTGAAACAGAGGGAGGAGTATTAATTGTTGTGCGTGATAAATGACACATGGATGGGGACGAAGGACGAGATGTCTCACTCCCAGCTCCTGACACGGGACTTTGATAGGCTACTTACCAGGGTAGTGTTACTGGCAAGGCAGGCAAGCAGTCTTTTTATTCTCCCATTAGATTAACCCAGGATTTTCACTCATGCACCATGAACCACGTTAATTGTCCCCAGGGCATTACGATCTTCACTCAATTACTTGATAACTTTTGTGGCATTTCACAGTCTTTCTTTTAAGTTTTATTTGTGGCTTGCACTAATACGCCTTTTTTTTTTTCTTTATTCTTTGTTCTTCACAAAACCTCCGAGATGCTATTACCCCTTTAGGTGATGCAAAAATCAATCTAAAATGTTCTCACACTCAAAGTGCAAATGTCTGAGAGTCCCCTGAGTGAGCCGGAACAACAAACCTGGCAGTGGCATATCATTTATTCTTATTAGGGAACATAACTATGAAAGACAGTCCCCATTAATAAAGATGGGGGATGAAATAATTGTAATCTGTTTGATCATCTTGATTCTGACAGGGGAATTCATCTTGTAGACTAGTCAGATTTGGGGGAAGTGGACCATAAGCTTGATTTAAGCATCTCTATTAGTAAGTCAAATACTGTTTGTTCAGAATTAAGGGTGAAAAAAAAAGGTCTTCTTTTTTTTTTTTTGTAAGATACTGTTGAAATTTAACAGATTTCACTATTTAAGGAACTTAATGTGGAATCTGTTATGTTGTAACGGTTGCGTGTGCTCATAAATGTTTGTTGTGCATCTTGTTGCCTTTCAGGCAATGCTCAGTTAATCTGCTGCTGCTTGTGTACACTAGAAAGTGTCCCCCCCCCCCCTTTTTTTTTTTTTTTTTTTTTTCAATCTTTTATATAATACATTTTTTTCATAACGTTTGTCAGCCCCAGTCTCTGTTTATTTTCTCTTGCGCATTTTGTTTGTGTTGCAGAAGTTGTGGTTTTAACGTTCCTCACATGAGGAAGTGAAGATACTGTAGGAGAGAAATTAAAACAAAAACAATAGTGTGAAAGAGCCGCGCTTATGCAATAACCTGTTATGTGATTTGTGATTTAAATGATTTTGCAACAGGAAGTTGTGTTGTGCAGCTGCACTTGCCAGATAAACACATGTCGACAGTAACGATGTTGGGGACGTTGTATTAGCTCTGGAGCTGCTGTCTTCAGGATATTCAACTCTACCAATATTTCCTGTGATGTACGGTCATCCTCAGCAAAGCATCTCACCTGTTTAACCATGCAAGTTATTCTTTCGCTCAGAATTTGGTTCAATGGAAACGACTGTAGAGCAGTAAATATTAATATCCTGTCTTTTAGAAGAGCCCTTTCGACTGATTTAAAAAAAAGAAATATTCTCAGTGATACTATACACACAAAAGAAAGAAAGAAAACGGGGATGAATAATTGGTTTTTCTTTTTTTTTTTCTTTTATTGCATACACATCCATCCAGCCTAACTTGTCAAACAAGGGTACTTAAAGATTTGCTACATATTGAAAGATAAGACCTGCCAATTATTATTTTTTTGTCTTCCTCTGCCTGCGTGGTTGATGTGTCCGTCGTGTTGCGTGTACAGAGATGAGAGAGTGACACGCATAACAGTGGCCACAGAAAGAGCTGAGCCGGCACAGGTTTCCTGTCTGCATAATGCAAGTCCTGCAGGGTCCCTTGTGGAGACTTAAGAAGGTGGAAATGCACGTCTTAGCCACCATCGCTGAGCTGTGTTTCGCCAAGCTTCGGGGCCGAAGTGCCACATGATAAGCCTCGCTGTCCCAGTGCACTAATACAGGTACACACACACACACACACACACACACACACACACACACACACATACACACACACACACACAGACACACACACACACTGATATACAGCATTCATATGAGCACATACATGCTCACACAGAATAGAGGCCCAAATGCCAGGCCTTCAAGTGCAGGACCTGCTGGTTTGTGCTGTCCAGTCCACATTACGGACTAATGGTTAGACTGAGAGTTAATGACATCAGGTCAGAGAGGAGGCCAGAGTGTGTTTTCTGCCTCAGATCTCTGCTAATCATGTGTTCTGCTGCAGAGTGGAGGGCAAGGGGGAGAGAGCGCGATGCCTGGATTGAAATACTTTAACACAAGAAGAACACAACCTTATCACTGCGCTTTTGAATTGAATTCCTGCCAGTATTTCTGTATTTTCTCTCCTGCAGAAATATATGTACATGTGCATGCAGTGCAGTGCTGAATATTTAACGTGCGTGATGAAGGCGTCCTTGCGCTGGGTGCTTTTTGACCAATACCTGTGGTGCATATTATCCTGCTGAATGTGTGCTTCCTTCCTCACATATAGAGTTTTTGCAAGTGTGCATCCACAGTGCATCACGCTGAAAGGATCTGAGTCCCCACAGGCTTGCTGTGCATACTCGTCCGTCTCTAGGTGCTCTCAGGTATCTTCATGTATACTGTTCATATTGTCACGGGAGGCCAAGCAGAGGCTCCGACTTATTGGAAAATCTGGCAGAGAGGATAACATCAGTGTTATGACACTGCATATTGCCCTAAATTGCTTATTGGTAAAATGATAGTGCTCGTCCAATTTGAATAATTTTATGGAATCCCTCACAGAACAGTTTAATTATGTTATCACACAACTGGCAACATCTGTCTTTATACCACAGCACATGACAGTTTTATTACAGGCTGAATTTCTTTGCTGGTTCTGGCAATTGATGTGTGATCTGATTAATAATCACACAGATGGAGGTGAAAATTGAACAGTGATGCGTTGCTCTGTCGGAAAAAAAAAGGGAAATAATTATTAAAGGAAAAAAACACAGCCTCTGAAAATATCATGGCTGTTTCTCCCAGCGTTTATACTTCTCTCACTTGAATCATATTTCTTGGTTAAGCAGTTCCTTTTTTTTTTTTTTCAACCTGAAACAAAAAACATGTTTCAATCTGAAACAAAAAAATGGTTTAGTCTAGGTGCAACTTTTCAAATCCTTTTGTCACCCTGGTTTTGTTAGTGAGGTTGGAGGAGGTAAACCACCCAGCAATTCCCCTTTGTCTTATGGAAGCCTTCCAAGAGAGCCAGCCTATGAACTCATCCATTTTGTTGAGTCTACCTCCAGCTGCCGCTCTCCGACTGAGAAGAGATGAAGCACAGGTTGAATGTGTGCCCAAACCCATAGTTTAAAATAGTTGACTGTTGCTCGGGTCGACATCCTGTTTACACACCCTGCTTATGTGGGCAGCAGGAGGGGATCACATGAGTTGTTTGACAAAGTGGTAATCAGAATGGACACGCATAGGAGCACACACACACACACACACACACACACACACACACACACACACACACACACACACACACTCAAGTACACTCAGTCATCCCTTATTATATCTCGGCACAAAAAAACAAGCTCTTTTGTAAAATTGCCGGTTTTTACTCACACCTGATGTAAAACGTGTTTGATGAAATTATTCTTCTTCATAGATTTTGTTATATAATAAAGTTTACACTATTGCTGCTAAGGACATCAGAGGTGGACAGTGCTTGACTGCTTCAAAGCAGTGGGATTTTAAATAGTAAAAAAATCCAAGGTTGAAAACAACATTAAAAAAGTGAACCAGTTTCTGTCATCAGGTTGCAGAATCTGAAAATCTCAAAAGGCCAGCTGCAGTATTGATTTGCACTTGCATTTTCATAATTTCTTAATTTATTGGTTGTTTTTAAAGATTGTCAACTACGTTGAAACACCAAAACCATCTCTTTTGTGCCCAGACAAATTTCAAAGTCAAGATTTACAGTTAATACACGTACATTTCTGATCATTGGGCTAATAATCAATCAGGTTTCAGTGTGCTCATTTGCATGACAAATAAAACCTTGGCAATTTGTTCATTCAATGTACCATCAATCAATCAAAATGCTGCAACTAAATCAGCACACCTTCCCAAGCACATCACATCACCAAACATGTTCCTGTTATATCACATTAGCTATAAAACATTTCAAATGTCCACAGTAGTTCAGGAATACGGGTGGTGGTCGGGGACAAATCTGATGTCTGACAAGATGCCTGTAAACTGTGGTTTTGAAACTAATAGATGTTTGAAGAGCATCACCTGACACATGGTGCAATTCTGCTAACCATAATAAACAGTCCCAGTTTGGTTTTGTGATTGTTGTGTTAAGAAATGTTTGACTTTGCAGCAGCTTTCTTAAAAAAATTCCAATACAAGAAGTTTCATGGCTTTTTTGCAGTAAATTGTAGTTTTAATAAATACTGATGAAAAGCATGTCCTATGCAATCACTTTCTATGATTATAAACATAATGCACATGGGGACATATTTTAGTTCTCTTTTTCTTATTTTCTGAACTTGAACCATGGAAAAAACATTCTTAGTCGATAAGTGACGCAGCTTTACAAAATAATCTGTAACCACAATAAAGAAAACAAAGGGTACATCGTCTGGTATGAAGGCTTTTAAATAACAATAATTTAACACATACTGTTTGCAAAAAAAACAAGGTGGAAACTATTACAACTGGGCGGCTGTGAAAAACTTGAGTTATTTCAGTGCGACAATTGCTAGCCTTATTCTCATTACCATTACCCATAAACCCCCTCACTTCTAGTGTTTAGTTTTTTTTTGGTCAACTGGTGTGTGGTTTGTTTTAATGATAAGAGGCGAGGTTGAAGAGCCTGGCTGTCTGTAAATGAGGAGTTATTTTTCTTATTTTTTTGTAAAGCAAGTCTTATTTTGAAAGGCTCATTCTGCATCGTAATATTCTCAGCAGGGCTTCTATTGAGTACCAATATTGTGGAGAAAATGCAGGAAATGTCCTCAACACCAAATTCACGCAAATACTGCGGAGATTGGTTGAATTTGCATAAATTATTGCGATTGCCATTACCTGGAGGGGCTGATTTATCATATTAATCTGTTTTTTTTGTGTGCATCCTCTGTCTTTAAGATTGAATATACTGAATGGCCCACTGGGAAATGCGAGGCTAAGGAAACTTGTCATGGAAGTGTGCACGTGCAAATGCCTCCCATGTAAATGATGTGAGTGTATGCTGGTATCATTAGGAAGAGTGAAGTGGCTCTCATTGTGTGGTGCCCGGATGGTCTTTGATGGCCATGGTCTGCGTGTTTATGCTGAAGTGGGCAACTCTAAACTTTGAGCAGGTGTCTGAAGCAGCTGGCTGGAGGCAGACAGGGAAACGCGTCTGCATCAGTTCAGTATTAAATGGCTTAGAGAGAGGCCTCGGCTAGCCAGAGGACTAATGCATCCTCAATGTTTTATTTAAAGTAGTGCCAACAAGCGCTTCTGAATGCTCTACATCAAGATGCACACACAATTCCTCTCTCTCTCTCTCTCACACACTCACACTCACACACACACACACACACACACACACACACACACACACACACACACTCACACTCACACACAAACACACGCACACACGCACACAAACAAACACGCACACACACACAGGCAGACAGAGTAATTTTGCGCTGTTTAGCTGAACAACTTGTGTGTTTAGTGTTGTAAATAAGTAACCGTTTTAACAGGGCCTCAGGAGGCTCTGGTTGGGAAAGTACACGATCAGACATGACTAGCTTTAATGGCCATTGTCAAAACACAGTTTAAACAAAACCCTTTCCTCACCCGGTTGGAATGTTTACATTTAGTTGAATAATGATGCCATTTTAAGGAGAAGCTCTTCTTTAAGGATAGCCAATCTGACCCAATTTATTAGGGATAGACTTAAGGATGCACAATTCCTCTTGGGAAAACATTCAAGCGCAGTGCCTATTCATTTTTAATGAGAGCACTACTTTAAAAACTTCATAGGAAAGACTTCACTGATACATATTAATTCTGTGCAGAAAACTTCAGGGTAATTAATATTCATAGACTGTGCTTGTTAACACCCCCAATGCTAGTGCATTGTAGATCCAATTAACATAGAATGGACCCCAAGGATTTGGGCAGATAAGGGTTAAATGAGCTATTGAAATTGAAACCAAGACCGTCTCCTTTTATAACACTTATTTGTTTCAATAAGCCCTAATCCTTGTTGCAGATTAAGGCATCTTTTGGGTGCACATGTGAATGGCTACAAAGGTAGAGTGGCCTCATATAGTTCACTGAGACTGCATTGTACGTGCATGAAAAATGTTGATGCGTGTGCACGTCTGCATGTGTGTTTAAATGCATGTGGACATGGATGCGGATGTGTGTGCACGACATGTGCAAGCATGTGCACTCGCTTGTATACATGTATGCATAGAGGGCATCACCTGCACAGCCAGGCTAATGTAAAAACCCTGTAGTGAGCCTGGCTCTTATATCTTATTCATAATCTCTGGGCACAATGTGGATAATAGACATCAGTGTTCATTCTTGGCCCCAGCCTGCAAGCTGTGGTCAGGTTGGGTGACAGAGGGGGAAGTTCTGGGGTTCTAAGGAGGGCTGGGTGATTGTGCAGTACCAAAATGCCACCTGCTGCCGTTTGTGTGTACAGACTGCAGATAATGCTGAGCACACTGAGACGACTGTGCTTAGTAAGGGTCTAAACAGGTGACGTGACTGTTTGGGGGAGTAACGTGGCTTGAAAAGACAGAAGAGACACATTTGTGGAGACATGTCTTTGATACCTGCTTATTAAGATTTTTTCTTTTTTTCCTTCACTGAAAATAGGGTTATTTAAAGTCAGGTCAGGGAATATGATCAGCACAAATGTGTTTACATTGAGGACCAGAAACCTGGTATTTTGGCTTTAGGTGACATGTGTGGGTCAAGCTCCAAAACCTTGACTATGACATGATCAAGGTTAAATTGTCCGACTGTGGACCGCTCCCCTCAAGAGTCACAGAAGACACAATACAAATATTTTATTGCTCATGACAAGCAGACTGACCTTGATGTGTAATATTGGTGGAGTGACCCTTGAAGATCTGTTTAAAATGTAGAAAAAAAAGGATTGACTTCAACTGCATGATGCCATTCATAAAGGTGACAAAAGATGAAAATGTTGATATAATTATCTAGCTATATGCACTGTACAGTATGTGAATGCAAGATATTCAAGATTTCCTTCATGACAAAGTTAATTCCCGGTATCCGTTTCTACTTTAACTGAAGGTATTGTTTTATATTGTACATGATTTATTTATGTCACAAATGATAGAAGGCTCAAAAAAGAAATATAGAATGTTTTATCAGGTCATCCAGCTGTAGTGTTTTGCTTTATTGGACTGAAAATGAGGCATCGATATAATGTGCACACATGCGTCAGGGACGAGGGTGGGATCTTTTTTTTTCTTCAGCCCCTTTTAACTGTAAAATCATTTAACTACCAGATATATAGTGCTGTTAAGTCACAGCCAGTTTGTAAAATTTTGTAAGACAAATAATGTTGAAAACAACTCTATAATAACGGAGGAATGTAATATATAAATAAACTGTATATAGCTGTTGTGCAGTGTATGCTCGTTGTTTCTGTAATGTGTTAAAAAAAAAAAATAGTTGACAGCTTTTTTGGCACACAGGGTGGGATATGATAAACTACCAATTCTGGTGATCAAATGAGCCTTCATTGAAGTAAATATGCATGGACAGCCACACCATGTCCAGGTCTCCTCAAGTAAATTTGATTGTTTGACATGTATTCACCCATCAAAGTATGTATCAGTGATTAATAACAACCCCCCAGCACGTTCAGCACTGACATGGCCTCTATTTGAGAGAAAAATGGCACTGGCCGGTATTCACTGGTGAATAGCTGTATACCATTTAGAGAATGATATGCCATGATGGGATGTCTCATCATAAATAATAGTGATGGCACCACGGCATCCTGTGAATGACATGTGCCATAAATACTTCGCCAGGCCAGAGACAATGGTTCATATAAATCCGCATCCAACCCCTTTTTTCGCAGCACAAAAAAAATATATATATTATTTAAATGGACAATAAAAACAAATGTTTTTTGCTCCCCAGTCGGTGACAGAGAGACCTCCAGGACAATGCGCGCCGCTCCCTCGCTGTAGTCTCTGACACGCTGTTGTTATTTGCTTGTTTACAATCTTTGACATGATGTAATGGGATGGCTGTGAAAGTACTAGCCAGTAAATGGCACAGAAAATAAGACAGTCCTTTATGTCTTCCCCCTCCGCGTTTCTCTTTTTCTCCCCCTCTTTTTTTCCCCTTGTTTTTTCCCTGCAAACGGGGAATATGTTCTGCATTTCACTGAAGGAACATGAGCCTTGAATATAAGTAACTGTTTTTTGCATTAGGTACTCCCTGGAGGTAAGGGGTGGGGGGGGGAGATATCATGTCCCTGCGTGAAATGTGAATGTGAAATCTAGCAGAAAGAAATATTTATGACCATTTTCTGCTTGATTAGAGCTGGATGACATGCCTTAGGAGACAGTGAGTGGACAAAAGGCAGCAGTGCTGCTTCTGGGCAGATGTTAAAGAAAGACTTGTTTAAGGACGAGGGCATTCTGTCAGTGGACTCTGTGTGTCTGTGGGTGGGATGGGGAGGTCGGGGCTCAAGCATGGCAGGGGAAATTGACTAAGTCCAACAGGAGTGTAGTGGGATTTGCAATATCCAGAACTGGTCTTGTTCTCACTGACATAAAAAAAAAAGCACCAGTAATTTCTCTCAGATGATAATTCCAAGTGTTAAACCTAAAACAATAGTCCAACTGTGGTTCATTGAGAAACAAAACTAAACAGGAGCATGAATTGGTCCTGCACATGCTTTCATTTGTCAGTTACACATTTGACTTCAGGCTACAGTTTATCAACCAGCTGAGGTGAACTGGGATTTCATCCAAGACACAGGCAACTGTTTGATGTTGCTGTTACCACTAGTCAGCTGTTTGATTTGGAATGTACAGCTTCTGTTCACTTCTTAGTACTCAGTATTTACTGCGTACTGTGTCCTCACGTGATGATTCTGCTCTGTTGCAGCATCTAAAGTGTATTGATTCAGTACTACACATGATCTGCCTATGCTCTAAAAACAATGCAAACTTCCAATTTAATTAACTTTTACATAATGATACAACATTTTTCAAATTATTTACAACTAAAAAAAAAAAAAAACTTGGTGACATGGGCCCAGCATTATTCTACAGTTTAAGTACTTTTAGAAAGTCAAAGCCATCTTTCAAATTAGGCTCTAATCTTTGTTGCTATTTACAAGCATACACATTTATATATGAAGGTTTCTGCTTCAATTATGCATCCATCTTACTTTCATTTCATCAGTAAACACTGGCCATGAAGTAAAAACAATGACCCACTAAAGGAAAGTCTGACTGAAGTAGCTGTATTGTAAAGATAGCCTCATTACATCTTGACTTGGAAGGGTCACTTGGCCTTACAGGCTCCCAGCATCTTTGATGCAGCTGGTGCTTTTGCAGATCATTTGTTTGGAATTGTTATTTCAAATCATCTGTGTGTACACTCTAGAGTGGTTGTTGATTTCAGCACATTCAGTTGAAATGGTGGACATCACATTGAATCTGTTTCAGCAGAATTCAGGCCGCACATTAATTTTAGATGCCATTATTGTTCATAGTTAATTATTATATAAAGTATATGGCTTTCAAAAGTAAAAAAAAAATTGCCACTTAGAAACTTAATAGTGTGCGTAACAAATTTTACCTGCAGGTTAATGCTGGTTTGTTTGCACATTAGCACGGTTAATACCTGGTACATTATAGTACTATAGCTTGTATGCTGTAGTGGCAAGGGCCAAAATAAGGATTTAAAAAAAAAAAAACCTACAGTGCAGCTCAGTACAATACCACGCTTATGTAATTGAGTTGTATGGAAACTGCACTGGACACCTGGAAATTTGGATGTGGATGTGCTTTTTATTATACCACCGTATGTAGTTCAGGTTGTGTGTGAGCATGTTAGCATGCCCTCATGGCTAGTACAGTCATATTTGAAACAACTCCCTGCCAGTTAAATACCCACAATACTACGTTGTGCAATATTTTTGATAATTAAGCAACCACTCATACCAGGCTGGGGAGAAAAGTTTCTGTAGTCATCACGACTTCCAACATGCTTATTAGTGTTGTGGAGCATCAGGTTGAGTGCCAACCTATAAATAATCAGTTAATTACTGTATTGATGCAATTGTGTCAGTTGCTCAAGCAACCCATCTTTGGCAGCAGATTGATTGTGTTGAGACAGGAGAAAAACCTCACCTCCTCAGCCGTTTTCAATGGAGTACAAAATTGAAAGTATGATTAATTTTTCAATTTCTCTCTGCGGATATCTAATAATTGTGCCCATAGATAGCCAAGGGCTCTTATTAAACATTAACATGCAAACGAAAAGTTAGAATCAGAAAGATGGTATTTTGGATTGAATAATGTAAAATATCTGTAGGGCAACAGAGACAGAAGCAAACTATTCCAGGTTTATTCTTCAAATGTTTTCCACCACTGCACTGCCTACTCCTAATTACTGAGCTCTTATCTGCACACTCAACACTATATTTATTTTTCCTCATTGCCAAAATGCAAATTTCTCTAACCTTTTAATAACATGTACATGTCAGTAATTTTTAAAGGGTATCATTAGAAATGTCATTCAGACTGCCAGAAGTCTTTTTCATTGGTATGTAACTACTGGACAGGTTTATTTTTGTATTATTATTTTTTTTATTCACGTTTTGGATAATTAATGTGAGACCATCTCCAACATGTAAATGCTTTGCTCTTTGATCTGTTAAAGGGAGTGTTGCTATGCACATGGTTCTTATTCAAGTAAATCAGCATGTTATCTCCTTGCTTTCCAATAGCGAGGCACTGTGCCTTTAAGAAGTGGTGCCTTCAGGCCCTTTCAGACCTGACGCGCACCTCTGAGCTCTGAAGCCCATAATGTCCATTGGCTTGCATTGTGCCACAACGGCTTTTTGCTGTGTCAAGCAAAGCGCATTCTCAGTACAGCAATTTCGCGCCCAAGATTGAATTTTGGTCAGAAGAAATGAGGCAGCCAGCTGATATTATGTGTTGCTGAATTCCTTGTAACACGTTTGTGTTTTTATTGAGGATACGGTGGAAAGCCCTATGGCGCAAACACATTTTTGACCAAGTAGGCATATATAAGATTGTGTTTTAACAGTCAGCTACTTTGTAGGTAGACAATATGTGTCACACAGCCTGTATGATAAACATGGCATTGGTTTGTTATATGGAGCAGACGCAGTGACGTAATCCCACGATTAGTTTTGAGAAGTCAGCCTATTTTACTCTGTCCTTATCGGCTTTTTCATTCACCTTGTCATATGTACGCTAAACCCAGAGACTAGTAGGGCAAGTACAAAATATGCCTTGAGATTTGGCACAACATTTTTATAGCTGCACTACATCCACATAAAGGAATACGTTTTCTTTTTAAAACCCATTACTTTTTGTAACCCGCCGTAAATGTTCTGAGCATCAGAATTTACCTCTACTTTGGCAATCCACCCATTTAGATGAAGTCACTCGCTTTTTTCTGAGGCAAGTGAATTTCAAATTGCAACGCCTTATTTCACTTTTATTAAACTGATTTTTGACTGCAAACCTGTCTAAGTGTGTAGCTACAGAAAACAACCTAGACTACACTCTCCCCCTTAACATTAAAGTTAAGTAAACTTTAATGTTCTTTTTCTTAAAAATTAATTTGATAAAATTGGCATTGAATAAAAGTAATGTTCAGGAACTAGTACCCAGAGTCAAGATATTGGTAGCCGTACCAAACCTTTTTGAATGACACCCAGACCTAGCGACGAGCGCAGCATAAATCGCATTGTGTCTGATGGGGCCTTTAAAGGAGGTTCCACCTTCAGGTCTTGGCTGTGTCTCTCTCCCTGAGCCGTCCCTATCCCTTTGTTCACTTCCACATAATATCATCATCATCTCGGATAGCTGTGGCACAGGAGAACTGCATTTGTCGATCAGATTTGGCTTGGCTGACGCCTCCTCCCCAGAAGTGTGAGGATGTGCGTGTAATGCTTGCCCGATCCGAGCCGTCGCCGGCTGATTGAGTGATCCTGCCTGTCACAGAGCAAGATAACCACATCAGTAAATACTCTCCACTCCTCCGCCCCTCAACACCATCCGGCCACGACCAGCAGCAGAGCAGCTCCACACGCGCTGAAGCGTTCATTTCTCTGTGTTGTGTTATGAGCGTCCAAGTCCAAATCATGAGACACATAATGCATTGTTTTACCCATCCGTTCCCTATCATAGCATGAAGGATCCACATAAACAAACATTTCATAGTTAAGGCATAGCCATATTGTCCAAGCCCCCTGCTCCTCCGATGGGAATTCTAACTCAAGTTTCAGATAGTTTTTCTTCCTCAATTTTACGAGGTCTCTAGCTGCTATCACGCCACCAGATTCCGGTTTCCCACTGTGATCTTATGATATTCCCCTCTCTTCAAAACATCACCAGCATTGGGGAAGGATTGAATTAGCGATTTGTGGTGCATTTATCTCGATCTGAGAGTAATTTGGTGCTCTCTGTCTTAGCACTCAAGCTCAATGAAAACAATAAATGGTGTCCTTATCTTCTCGAGTGAAATCAAGATAGGCACAGGAGGCTGTGAGTTATTTGTGGTTGATTTGGAGGGAAAGGAGGGACAGGAAATGGACACCCCTCTCACATTACCTCTCGCCATACAGCGGGAGACAGAGGGAGGTTTTTTTTTAATCAGCAGAAAGCCGTGCTTCTAATGTAAAAGTGTCAAAGATGTGCCTTAGCTCTGCAATGAGTGAAATCTGGTCAAGTCCTGTGTTAAATTGAAAACGGGTCCTCTGGGATTTGGAGGTGAAGGACCAGGGGACTCGGTGGAAGCAGCATCTTGGTCAATTATCACAATCTCCTTTGCTGTCCTCTTGATGCCTCCTCTCCTCTTTGTGGCTCCACTAGGTAATACAGCAAAACCTAGTGGACCAAATTTTGGATATGAGAACAAATGTTTCTGAAATTCTTCATTTTTGATCTAAGCAGTGATTTTTTTTGTCCGCCCTTAAATCAAAAATATGGCCCAAAGACATATTTGCTTTGAATTGCAAGTGCAGGTGAGTCTCCACTGACTCATAATGAATGAAAAACTGCTTCTGTACCACCCCCCTTTGCCCTGCCTTTAGTAGTATTAAGCTTAACGTTCAAGCAATGGCTGCATGTCCTGGCATATCCCAGCAGCCTCTCTGGCTGGAGAGAAAAGGAACACTTCCTGGCAGGTGCGATGTGGGGAGCCACAGCTTCTGCCTTTTCGCTGACTCGCCACAAGTAATAAAAAGAGTAAAGTAGGGGAGGAAAAAACGAAAGTTACCCACCTTTCTATTTATGTGTGCAGTCTTAATTTAACCACTTGAGCGGGAGCCAGAAAGCAAGCACTTGCCCCATATTTTAACCAGATGTTGAGGAGGGGAAGAAAAGCCTCACCAGAGTCTTGCAATCAAAATAATTATCTTTATGGGTGGATGTTTACAAAGTGTTTATGCGATATTGTGCAGGCAGACTAACAGAGTCTGCTTTTATGTGTTAAACATGATAAGTGCTGCTGTCTATTAAAAGACCAACACTTTTGCTTTATATAGGTGCCGCGTAGTTTATAAAGGCCTTTACAGCTTTCTTCAAAAGAAGGGAAGAACATGTACAGTGAGCCGTGATCCTCCTCCTCCTTTCTGTCTCACCTCTCTCTTCTGCCCGCTGTGAATCATAGCAGACAGCAGTGAATGCGGCCTCCTTCATAGACAGCCAAAGAAGCACCAGCAGTGATTTTGTAGCCACAGGGCAACAGTACTGCTGTAACCTGTCCTTTTGCCAAGCACGTATCAGATGGAGGCATAGGTATTTTCAACATATTTCATATTCCACAAGACCCGACTGTGACTTCTAATTTTATTCTTTATGTCACCTGATTGGGTAAATCAAATTGAAATTTACAGTATGTAGGCTGACATTTAATACGATTGCCAGATTTTGCTTCAGGGGAGTTTGTGTTTTTTTTTTTTTAGAGCTTCTCCATGTTGTAGTTTGACTGACGTTTTCTCTCAGGAGTCTACGTTTAATTTGAATAATCACCAATAAAAAAAAAAAAAAAAATGGTGTGTACTTTGGATTTGCAGGGACATCATTGTCCCAGATGAGTAAAGAAGTAAATGCGGGGGAGAAAACAGGTAATTATGCTGAACCAGTAAATTAATGACCCACTGACCCTCAAATTTAATTGATTTGGTAAAGACAAATTGTTTCTTTCTTCTTTTTTTTCTGATCGCCCATTTTGATGTGTTTTGTTAGCTGTCTGTTGCTCTTTTTTTTTTTTTTTTTTTTTTTTTTTTTTTTTTTTTTTTTTTTAAACAAGTAATTAATTACTTATGTGAATCAAATAATAGAAACAAGGAGGGAGGATAGCTGTGCCTCTTCCATTTACCAGCAGGGCAATTATACTTGGCAGCTTGCGCTTTGTGGAATGATGTCATATCCTGGAAGAAGAGCAAAGACTTCACCTCCCACCAGATTCATTTTGCCCACACTGTTGTTTAGCTTTGTTTACTGTTTAAAATCATACACGCATAACGTTAACACAGAGTCGGCTGTTTGGTTGGAATAGTTTGGCTTGTAGATACACAAATTATGCAAATAAATGAGTGGAAAAAAAAAAGAGGCTGCAGCAGCTGTGTGTGTTTCAGAAAATAGCTTTGTTCTGAGAGCGCCTGCCCCGGGTCAGGCCATCAACCTCACATACCGTCGCAAATATGTGGCGGTCAGCGAGTGTATTCCAAGTTACAGGGCAACACTTACATGTGCGAGTGCACCGTCTGGGTGATGACATGTGCTACTTTGCATGTAAATTCTTTTAGCGATTCACCTCCAAGTGAACCCACGGAGAACGATTCTGGTGCTGGCTTAAAGACAGAGGTGTGTTTTTATGACTAGGTGAGGCATGTCCTCTCCAAGGCCCTCGAGCACTGTATCCCTCTACCCTCCCCTTTAATCACTGTATCAACCGCTCTCATAAACTCCATGAGCTGTGTATTACTGTGTGTGTGTGTGTGTGTGTGTGTGTGTGTGTGTGTGTGTGTGTGTGTGTGTGTGTGTGTGTTTTTGCGTGTGTGTTTGGAAGTGTGTGTGAATGCCATGCGTATGCGTCTGTGAGCATGTGCCCTTCCTTGTTGCCCCATTTTTAGACTTAATCAGCAAAAATAAAGCCATTGTAAGCTAGCTCATATTAAAGAGGTGATTATTGGTAATAAATACTTTTTATACATACTTATTACAGAGGCAGTTTTCTTCTTGCGCTTAATGAGAGTAATTTGATTTGCTTGAGAGATTACAGTTTCCTAGAATTAATGCGGCAGTCCCCATTCCAAGATAGAGTGAGATCTAAGATTCTTCACAGGTCGTGTGCTGCTAGATGCACCCCTCTCACATAGCAGCTAATGGAGTTGAACAGCAGTCTGTCATCCCCCCGCCCACCACCCCAGCAGCTCTATAGCCCACATGCCCTTGGTTCCTGCAGTGCTTGTTGTTTGGGCTACTTCTGCCTCCTGATTTTACTTCTTTCTCTTATTCATGCCAGCCAATACAAAGCAGCTCTCTGAAAAACAAGGGGATGGGAATTTTATTGTATATATGCAATGTTCACTCATCAATAAAATTCAACATCTGGGAAAATTATTCACCCAATTGCACTAATTCAAATGATGCTCTAGTTGCATCAGGGGTGTTTTCTTGTTTGGTTTTTTTTGACCGTAGTGTCTCTTCGTCTGTTTCCCGTTTGTCGTTGTTTAATATTTCCATCACATGTTTATGTAAGCCCTTCAAGCTTAGTGCATAACTTAATTTGAGTTGTGATCATCTTCTCCCGCGACATTTATTGAAGCCTGCAACTTGCAGGTCTCAGCGCCTAAAGCTGAAGGTGGCTCAGGCAGATTGAGGGCGACCAATTCTGTCACCACATTGCACTTTGCATGTTAATTAAGCTCGAGGTGGTTTAGGAAAGTGCTTACACTGAAAGCAATGAAATGACTTGTTAGTCCATAAACACTCTGGAAAGAGGCTAAAATGAAATAGGATTTGTATATCACAATTATGAACAGTGAATCTGTTCTTCGCAGGCCGTGTGCTGCTAGACGCAGCCAACTAGATGCAATCTAATCTTGAATCCCAATCTAAGATTTTGTCTGTAGTGGCAGATATATCTAAATATGTAGTGGTCAGTTGTTGCCTTAAAGCTACAAGAAACTAGGAACCAGTCAGCAATTTTAGAACATAAGGCACTTCCCCTCTTTCAACAGCCAATCAGCTGGTAGGGTAGTCAACTGGCATGTAGTAATGACACGTAGTCGTTGCTATGAAGTTGTTACACTGTCTAGTTGCTGTGGTTTAAAGTGTCTGGTTCCAGAATACTGCAGACTTCTGAATTGTATTGAGTATCAAATCATCTCATTGTAAATCTTTGGTCTGAACTGGCCTTTAAACTTTATTCCATTCATTTCCTGGTTCAAATGATCAGTTCCACTCAAATGTTTTGTCACAGATGCGTACAGGTACTGTTCTCCACTGATTGTCAGGTTCCTTGATACAGCAGGTTTTCTTCAGAGGAAAATGACTTGTCACAGATGTAGTGCAGATCACGGCAGCGCTATTGTTGACATTTTTAGCAGTGTTTGACTTTTTCCACATTTACTGTTAACAGACTGTGAATTCAGGTTGTTGAGTAAACTGAGGTGTTCAGCCCCAAATATATGCTAAATGCTTTCTAAATTCAAACCTTGTTTTAATATTTAATGAATTTTTCAGCTCATTCTTTTTGGTACATATAATGTAAAGCAGGTGCCCTCTCCTAGACATTTCCATGCTATACTGTATCAATGGTCAACACAGAGTAAACAGATGTTACATTCGGTTATTTTTTTGGGTCGTATGTTGGAAGGATGCACCGGACGTTTGGCTGTGGTTCCTCAGGGTTCAGGTTCTTGATTAAACATACAGTTTATAGCTGTGAGATTCTTCAGTTATCGTCACCGCTGGTTGTCATGATTCACTCGTCACCAAAGGACCAGTGGTTTGTTTGTCTGACGACTTTGGAATGCTGGCGCTTGAGTGTCCTTAAGTGCATTTGCACACATAATAAATCATCTAGGTACTCAGACATACCTTTTGTATGTGTTTTGTAACTTCACAAGCTTTCCAAATACATCCCATAATTATCTATGTATCGATTGGCTATGTATAGGAGTTTTTTTATAGGTCTAAATTATCATAGGGTTATTGTAAGATACTGTATATATCTGCACAACAAGCAACGGCAAATCGTCTCCATTATCGAAGAGTGAGTGAGGCTCTTTGTCTTCCCTGGCACCAGAACTGGCAAACTTTTGTTTGTCCATCCACCCTCCACATCTTCCCACCAAGCCAATGAAGGTTAATAATTCCTGGAATAAGAGAAACCCACCAAAAAAGTGAGGCCCACCATGTGTCACACCATCTGCCTGTGAGACTATAATACATTACAGTCCAGTGTGACGGGTGATGTGTCTGGACCCTGCTGGAGATTACTCCTCTTTATGGCCGGGGCAATCAGATTTTTTTTTTCCAGCTTTTCTCTTCCCTTCCTTTATTCCTGGCGGCATAGGATCATATTACCCATCTTGGAATGACTTCAACAGAGACACTGCTATTCCCAGGGAGCTGTCTCTCCCCGCTGCAACTCAATCCATAGCCAATTGGACTGGCCTGTGATTTATAGAAAATCCTCTCCTTCGGAGGAACTCTTGTCAACACACACACACACACACACACACACACTGGGAATTCTCCCTTAGCAGCTCATGATGTGTTAGGTCTCAGGTCAGGAGAGTTCAAGGCAGTGAGCAGTCGTAGGAAAAATATGTACCATCGGAAGACGCACGACGGCTTACCATGAAGGCTATGACCCGGTTGTTTGATGCACGGTTGTTTACTTAATTTTATTTTTTAATCCAATCAACAGGATGCTCTTCTGCTCTTTGGGCAGATGTCATGTCCAATTTGTCTTCAAGGGAACAGTCAGAATACGCTTTGGGCAGTGTCACGCTTATTATCTGCTTTACTGATTAGTGGGATTGTTCATCTAGATGAGTTACTTTTGCATCGACGCTGAGCTAACCAACATGCCCTGTGGTGCCGAGGTCAAAGAGTGGTCAGCTCTCAACACAGGCCATCAGTTCAGACCCCGAGCACTGTGACGCTCCATGACCGTGGCAACTCCTCTTCTGCTCCTCGAGCACCCTCCTATAGCTGTGTGCAGAATACATTCATCTATATTCACCACAACTAAATTGGAAGATTTAGGGGTTTTACCGGTCGTATCCCGGAAGTCTCGAGTGTATCAATAATGTTGAGTCCTCCGTCTATGAGACCAGGGCAGATAGAGCTTCCCATTCTAAACAATATCATTCACGCATGATAAAATCTGCTCACAGTATTCTAGGTCTCACGCTGGGTTTTGGAAGCACCCATTTTCCCAAGCACAACACTCCCTGCTACAAAGTGATGCAACACTTCCAACAAAGATGCAATCGAGCGCGTGTTTTCTAACAGTCCGTCTAAGTACCCAGCACAGTTGGCATGCCCCTTCTTTTTTCCTCTCACTTTATCAACTTGACGGATATTATCGCCGTATTCAGCAGTGGGCATCCTGAGGCCTCATATGCTCAGAACAAAAAGCTAAGGTCAGGGAGAGGAACGGCTGAGATCTACCCGCAGCGTTGTTCCCAGATCGCTTGTGCTTTTTCCTTTTTTTTTCTCCTTCTTTACTCTTTTTAACTCTCATTTTATCGTCTTCTCGCTCTCATACTTTTCTCTCTTTCCCTCCATCTGCCTCCAAATGACACCTAAGCACTGACTGCTCCTCCGACTGATGTGCCTGTGTGTGACCTCGCTCCTTTAGTGGACCCATTCACAGTCAATGCTAAAGCAGAATGCCTGGCTCTTGGCGGGTAGACATAAGAGAGACAGTGACACGCGGCTGTGCGCTGATAGACTTTCCACTGGAGTGGATTAAATCAGCATCAGGCTAGTGGAGCTGATTACCTCAATATGAAAATGCAGTATCTTAATGGTACATATTTTCATGAGGCAGCCCAGTTGCCTTTCATTTTGCGGCTAATATGTCTATTCTTATGAGTCATTTACTGCTTTAATTACCTTTAGCAGCAGATGCACAATGGTGTATTAATGTGAATGATTTTTACTGCCACTTTATCATACTGAGCCTGTGAAGTTGAAAGGCGTAATTGAGGTGGAAGAGCGACTCGTGAGAGAAACAATATTTAGTTGACAGTTCCTCTTGTACTCTGGGAGGGTGTTTATGAGTTTACACCGCTCTAAAGCTGTAATAAACGCAGCATTCGTTTAATAACGGTGGGGGACGGAAATTATTTGGCTGAGATCTGCTCAGTTATTGAATCATCGCAGGAAGTTGTTTGGTGTAATCAGACAACACGGTGCATGTGTCATTGTGTCTTTGCATGCACTTTCTGGCGACAAAATGAGTGTTTGCAGCAAGCAAACCCTTATTTGCTTTGGTCGGGTTTGCAGCATGTGCAACTCTGACAACCCATGTAATTTGCATGTGTGTGCTTGTGGTGTGTCTGTGTGTTTTGTCTGAAGCTTGTGTACTTTCCTTGGTGTGATTTTCTGATGCCGACCACTCTGAATAGAGGCCTTCTTTAGCCATCTGTTGTTAAGCTGCTGGCTAAGCAAGGCTGGGGAATCCAAACAAACGCAGAGCACACAGCAAACGGAAGCTGTCAGGGCTGCATAGCTGAGCTGACCTCGCCGGGTTAGGGGAGAGAGTGTGTGTGTGTGTGTGTGTGTGTGTGTGTGTGTGTGTGTGTGTGTGTGTGTGTGTGTGTGTGTGTGTATGTGTTTGGGGGGCGGGGGCAGGGTGGGGGTGACCCCGCCGTACCAGGCTCTGAGTGCCCGAACCGCCTGGTTGGGGCACTGTTTACCCTCCCCTCTGCACCTCCTGCAACCTCCGCCTCCTCTCTGCTACATTCTCTTTTTTCCTCTCTTTCCATCGCTCCTATACCCCTCTCTTCTGTTTCACACTCTCATTCTCTTCCTCCATCTGTCACCCCCCCCCTTCTCTTTTCACTCCACTCCTTCCATCATCAGTCCTGCTTCACAGCCCCCTCTCTTCTATCTTCACTCACAGTTAATAACTTTCGTCTTGTTTTTCTTACAGTCATTTATTCCCCCCCCCCCCCCCCCCCAAAAAAAAAAAAAAAAAAACAAAAAAAAAAAACAAAAAAAACACTTGTCAGGGCTGCATTACCTGTTATGGAGAGAGAGGGGGGGGGTTACAAGAGGAGGTGTGTTGGACAAACAAGATGGGGTTTTTATTGAAGTCAGATTTTGTCTTATGTAAGTGCATGCACTACCTTATTGTTTAAACGTGGATATTTGAAATGTTTAGTGTTGTCATAAATATTAATAGATTAGTTGAAAAGTGCAGTGAAGGAAGGCAATCTAATGGTTTGAAGTGGGTATAAAACGTTGATTTATTTATGTATTCTACATGAATTAGTTTGGAAATCTAAACACAGACTGGAGAGTGTTGTTGCAAGAGCCCTGTAATGCGCAAGGTTTGAGCATCAGGGCCTGTTTTCCATGTGGAGTGGCTTTTTGGAAAAGGCATTAATTATATACTTACTGGGAAACCAGACTTTCCCTGCTTTGCATTGCAGATAAACGTCCGTATTACTGAGGAAAAGAGAAAGGGGGGAAAATGCAATTAATATAAATAGACATGATCCTCACTGCTTATCCACTTACATGTTTAAAAATCACCCCCTGCCAAAAAAAAAAAAATTAAAATCATATGCATTTCAATTAAAATGACAAGTATTCCAAGTGAATTCCATTACTATATGTTTGCATAGTCAACACGCCTCTAACTCAATAGCTATCAGTTCTATATGGTGAACATGAGGTCAGTTATACCCCCGGCTTTACCAAATTCATTACCGCCGACTACAATAGACCTTATAATTTATGAAATGATTACTTAGCTTTCTTGACTAGCCTGTGGAAGAAGCTTACTTTAGCTTAATCCGCTGGCAACTCACAGTGAAAAGCTGGTGAGAGAAGAGGCCAGTTTTCTGGCTTGGTTACTGCCGAGTAGCAGAGGACCTTGTCTTTGAAAAGGAAACAGCAGAAAGTGATAAATGTCAGGTGAGGTGAGATGCGCGATCAGTCAGAAAGTCAAGCAGATAACCTTGACATTTAGGCCGCTGGTGTTGGAGTCCCGCAGAGGCAGCAGAGCGAGACCAGAGGGCCCGGTGTCTTCTGAGCGGGACTACATTAAGAGCTAACCTATTAGTCGTGTTGTTTCTGGCTGTCTCTGAGCTGCACTCTCCTGCCTAATAAAGCCTGGCGAAACATAGCCGCTGAGTAAATACACTGAAGCACACAGACACAAGTGCAGAAACACACAAACAAATTCACAACCTGTTCCTTCTCCTTTTGTCCGAGTGACCGCAGGGATCCAGTTACACCTGCTTGCACATCTTCTAGCAATTAGGAGCAATCTGCTTAGAACCATTTCACGTTCAAGGTCTTCCCCAGCCGTGGCAAGAAGAGGCCAATGTGTGTAGAGCAACAGAGGTCTTCCTGTTGATGGGCCTGAACAAACAACACATTCCGTTTCTACTTGTCTATCATTTAGAAAATGTGATTTCAGCAATGTGCATCTGTCACACTTGCAGCAAGTGGAGTGACTGCTCTGATTCCTCCCGCCGTTTTGGCTGTTGGAACTGATTTTGATGGTTACACTGGGTCAGTAAAGTTGTATAAAAAGGGATCAGAGAGAGACCTATCTGAAATATGTCTGGCAGTGGGAATAGGTGCAGCGAGGGATTCAGCGGAGAGCAGACTTGACTGTGTGGCAATGCTCTGAGCTGGGATTTGTAAGACACCCAGAGCTGGCTTTAGCAGCAGGAAACCCCAAAGCCTGTAAATAATCCACATGTGCAGACTGCACATAAAGACATCCAGTACTTAGCAGTTCCCTTATCACAGCGTGATAGCCCAGGGACATAAGAGACGCTCCTGCTTCTATTCACTAATATGGTGTGAAACTAGATGCAGATAAAACGCCTGTTGTTTATTGAGGAAGTTGTGTTAACATGGAGAAGAGGATGTGAACTTTGAACACATTTGAAATGTGGAAAATAAAAGAGGATTGCAAATGACAAGGATACCAAATTGCAACGTCTTTGTTGCTGATAAAACCTTGTCATGTGCTGTAGGGTGTTTTCTAATCAAAAGCACCTGGAGGATTCACTCCCTCTATGGAGTGTGTGTATTTGTATGCTTGTTAACTCACAACCAATGAATGTACGTATGGTGTGTGAATGTGGGCGTCTGTCGGTGCAGTTGTGTTCTTATTCCAGTAACAAGCTTGCCTCCCAAACAACCTCAGTTCCAGATTATAATGGGCCTGCTGTAGTCTTGTATACTTTAGCAGAAAATAATGTAATATACACAAATCCTGCTTTTTATGTTCTTTTACCTCGAAGTAAACCCTCAATGATTACACATTGCACTCGTATATGCTGTATTTCCAAAATGATTACAATGATGTCAATATAATTGTGCCAAGTTGTAGCCTCACATCTTGGCTTTTGAACTGGTTCAGCTGTCCTCTAGAAACCACTGTCCTCGAAAGCTGCACAACGACCTCTTGCTGTATTAAGTTTGGAACCCGTAACTGTGGATTTTGAAATGGAGCCGTCGTATTCGTAGAATGGCCTTTGTTTTGTCACGATTGGACTTTACTGTCATCTACTGGATTTCAGGACGTATAGCATTTAGTAGCCCAGTTACCCCTACTCGTATTGTTAATGAACGTGAAAAATAAATCGCAGACATGCCACATGATTCGGATCCTCTCCAAAAGGTAACGGCTTCTCCCGTGGCCCGTTCTACACCTTTCCACCAAGTGTCATGAAAATGGGGTTTATAATTTGTCCACAATCCAGTAGTCAAACAAATAAACAAGCAAAGCACACAGAAAACAAAACCACCTTTGCAGAGGTACAAACGTAATCCACGACTATAAAGTCTAAAAGTGTGAGTCTTTCAGTTTACCATTTTTCTACAGGATGATAAACTGTAGTTCTTAGGATAACCTACTGTCCCCATTACCTCCCCTGAACATATGTTGTAACTCAAGTTAACCCTTTCAACAACAACATGCTGTTTTCCTTACTCTTCACCTGCTGTATCCTAGTTTCCGGTTCATCATATCATATCAGCTGTGTGTGTGTGTGTGTGTGTGTGTGTGTGTGTGTGTGTGTGTGTGTGTGTGTGTGTGTGTGTGTGTGAGGGGGGGGGGCTCTGAAATAGAGGAGGCGTTGGTGCTGTGTAAACATCGCACTGACAGTTCACAATAGGATTTTTTTTGCCCAGCGTTAGGCCTCTCGAAGGCATGCCACCTTCAGTGGCCCTTTTAAGATACAAACTTAGCAGCAACATTCCTGTGCGCGAGGCCGACCTCACAACGTCGGCTCTCAGCTTGCTCACATTTAAGTTCCTTTATTGTTTATACCAACAACAGTGTTTACTCATCGCAGCCAACATATTCAGGCTTGCTCTGTCAGCCAGCGCTGTGATTTGCTTATGTCAAGATGATCACTGGCTATATTTTCAAGGGCATGATCACATAATTATTGCCCTGGCTTTAATTGGAAGAATAATTTGATGAAGCTGTTGACATGAAATGTAGGCGGCTGTGTAATAATCTTCTCATTTCATGCAATGTGGTAAAGTGCTATCATTGTTTAAACTGCCGTGTGACTCCTCTGTGTTAGGCTAAGGCAATCCCTTAATGTCGTCATAATGGTCCGATAGCATGTAACATTTCTGCAGCTAATGAATGACAGATACAAAGACACGTTCAAACACACACAACTGGACACTGTGGGATCCACCCTCAGGTCTTTCCTGTTTTAAATGGCATAATTGTAATACTAAGATAGTAAGATAACGGAATTATTTGGTGTCCTCATAGCATTAATAATAAAATCTGAACGCGCTTTGTAAATATCACATTATTGTGGTGTCAGAATTTCTACTTGTAGGAACTGACCTTTTGCAGTCGGCTTTTTTCTTTTCTTTATACACTGACGACAGCGAGTAAAGACTTCCCAGAAACGTAGCTTTTCATCCATTACTGTCTGAACTTCCTATCATATCCTGTTGACTCAACTCTCTTTGTTCCAACACCCTCGGTTGTAAACCCAGACACACACCGCACACACATTTCACTGCATGTGTCATCAGTTACAGGGAAAAAGAAAACAGAAAAACTTTGTTTACTCTTCAATATACCCGCAATACCACACCTCGGGCCTCGTGAATGGTTTGCTCACAGCTTTTTTTCCTTTATGAATTGTTTAGGTATCTTTTAAATTTAGGATGCCGTAGTGTCTGACAACGTGTTTGATTGTCATTTGTAGATTATCACATCTGCAAATACAACATTTTTAGGTTTATCTTTTGTTTTGTTTTTATCACTGGAACTGAAGGATTTTTTTTTAATTATTTTTTTTTAACCAATAAAATGTTACAATCTAAAAGAAATGTAATAATCTTTAATAAATTGATGAAACAAAATGTCTTTTTAAATGCCATGGATTTTCAGTAGCCATTTTCACCATTATCAATATGAATTTTTAATCATTCAAAGGCTTTGTAATGTGATGAAAAATATCATCATCATGCTCTGAATGAATACAAGAGAAAATCTCACAATAATATCGTTCGTTAGTATTTTTTCCGATCCCCTTACAGAGTTAGTTCAGTTCACATCTTGATTCCGATATTTCAGCCAGATTGTAAGTTGCTCTGGAGTGAAAACTTTGTGCCTAAAATGTTAAATCTAAATATTGGTGTCATGCGTGGGAGTGAATCTTGCTCACATAGTTCTTAGTTTGAATTTATACACTTTCTTTATGAGTGTGCTTGCTTGAATGGGGGTTCCCCTCCACAAATTTTAAAGCAAAAGACAATTAGGCATGCAGAATGAGATATGTTGCTCTAATGTCATTTATCTTCACATGAGAGCTCAGAGAAGGACAGACACAGACCGAGAGAAGGATCATTTTTGTTCTTGAAAGTTGAGCATGGTGAAATGCCAGGAGTGTGGCCACTTTGTAGCCTGTGGTCATATTTATGCCTCATGATGTCATCTGACAGCCGTGCGTTTGGGAGGGTCAATACATACACCCACACACAGACAGTCATACAGCTGTTCCCTTCAACCCCCTAACTTTCTCTCCCCTTTTCTGTCTCAAAGTATAGTCTGACTTTACTGGCGTCTTTGTCTTTTTCGTCTGTGCACAGGGCTTTCTAATTGCTCGTTTCTTGTAGATATCTTCCTTTCACACAGTCTTTTACAGGTTTCACTCACTTTTCACACAACTTTGTGCTCCTTTTTTTTTTTTTTTTTTTTTTTTTTTCTCTTAGCTCTCACTCACAATCTTCTTGTTAAATATCCCACCATTCACTCATACTGTTTCTGTACTTCTTAAATAAATGACTGAAGAAAGAATAGATTGTTCGTCTATGAGATGAGCCTGGATGCGCCCCCCCTCCCCTCCCCCTGCTGTTTGTTTAATTGTGGGAGCAATCGTCTGAGGAACATGGAAAGAATGAGGCCAGTTATTTACCCAGATGGTTTACTGGTGGAGGTGTGAGGCTGGCCAGCTCACTGTGGGAACACAACGCTTGCTTTTCTTGGTATCGCTGACCGTTTTCAAGACCACTGTGTTTTTTTCCCCCCAGCTCTCCAGCTTTGTTTGCTCTGGATGGCATGTTTGATTATTTATCGTAAGGGAAAAGGGAGTAGCTAGAGCAATAAACATGTGACTGCACTGTATTTTGTTTTCCACTGAGAAGGCCGTGTCCTTTAACAGATATTTGAAGCAGCCATAAAGTCTTTTATTTGCTTTCTGGACACGAGTTCAGCTGAGCTAAAGGAGGATCAAAAGCACTGATTAGTGTTTTTGACAATTTGTGTTGCTGTAAGTGCAACTTATCAACAGATAAATATTTCTTCTGGATTGCTGTCGATGATTTGTTTGTCTCTTCTATGTCTGTGGATTTGTTTTGACATCTGATCATTGCTTATACCAGCCTGAGCTTTATGATTCTGAATAGGAGAGTATAAAAAGATGCTCTGTGATGTTTGTTATCTATCAGAAGGCAAGAGGAATATTGTTCAAAGGGGATACATCTGCTCTGATAATAGGCATCAAAGTGCTCTCAAGGGACTTTTGGCCTATCTGCTTCTAGCATTTCTACTGAGCACTTTTAACACTTTTTTTTTTTTTTTTCTGTTTTAGGCGCTCCAAGTGGCTCGACAGATACTCCTCCATCAACAACAGCAGCAACAGCAGCAACAATCCCAGTCACAGCAGCTGCATTCTCAACAAAACACAGGCCGCAAATCCCCCAAAGTCAACGACAAGCAGCAAAGCCTACAGGTACGGTAAAATAAGTTGCGATTCTCCGACTTACGTTTAGATATTAACTCATCATTATCAGGAGGTTTGGTTATTTGACGTTGTGGTTACTCAAATCCAAAACAAAGCAAAAAAACTCGTGCAACTCTCGCTAGAACAAAGTGTGCAAGAAAAAGTACAGCACTAAGCACAGGCTAAGTTCACAAACAGGAAATTAAAATTGGCAGTGCATTTGCAGTTATGTATGCTCGCACGTTATGTGTGAGTTAGCAGCACACACACAGTTAACCATGTGTCCTCTAAAATCTTGACAGAACATTAGGAGCAGCAGTATGTAGAAACAGGCTCTATATATAGCCCAGAGTGTCAGAAACACCATTTGTGGCGAGTTTAGATCGCACAAGCTCGTCCAGTATCCCCTGGATCATCCTTGTTTGTGATTTTTACAGTAGACAGGACTTTCCTTATTGACTGCACTTTATTTATGAAGTGTGTAGTCTGGGTATGAGCAGGAGAAAGCGTGGAAATGAGGGATAAGAAACGGAAGAAGTGATTCCTCCCACAGACACGTGAGGCTAGCCCGGCAGAGGAAGCTCCATGCTTTCCCTGCTTGCCTTTGATCACACACATCCACCAGAATTAAAAGAAGAGCAGGTCCCTGCCACCAGCAGCAGGAGGTGCTATAGAGCAGCCCACGAGTGGGGCGGGTGATCCAGTTGGTGGGCATGGAGGTGGAGCTGGGAGCGAGGAGCAGGGGGTGGGAAAGTGCAAAAGGTTGTGAGAGTTAAAGAGGTAGTGGGACAGTTATGCGGACTGCCTTTTTTGATGCTTAGAAGAAAAGGAAAAACAGCTGGAAAATAATTTTTTTTTGTTGTTGTAATCTTGTCTCGCATTTAAAATTGAACAGCGCTGCATATCTGATGCAATATTTACGTTAATTTCAGATCAGCTGCCCAGAGATGTATATCTTTGTTTGAACAAGAAGCGGTTGTTTGTGTCAGTGTGAAATTGCAAACGACTTCAGGGCATATTTGGTAATTAATACGGAGGCCCTGTTCACTGTGTGTATATATATAATATTTAATACCCTTACTATCCCATTGGGGGCCCTTTTTAATGAGCTATTGTAGCAGCTAGGTCTAATGTCAGGTTGTGGAAAAGCCTCTTTGTTGTGCAGATGTCTTCGGAATAGCTCCAGAGGATGAAATATGACTGTGATGACCTTTCAGTTGTGTGCATATTTGTCAGGATTCAAATAAGTTGAAAGGATCAAACTAAACAGTTTCCCCAGCCTGCCAGGGAATTGTGCTGCAGAGGTCAACAGAGGGGACCACAACGGCAGATTCCAGCGTACAGCCAGTTGTTGGTACATAGTGAAGTACTAGACCATCTCCTGCAGACAAAGACAAAATTAAAATTCTAATTTATTAATGTATACAGAGAGCTTGGCCAAGCTGTCACTCAGCTATTGAAAAGAGAGTCGGGCCCTTTCCCACCTCCCACTCCCCCCCGCGCTTCCCCTCCCCTTCGCTGCTCAGTTCTTGTGAAGAGAGCTCAGGCTCGCTGTAGTATCTAACTAACGCTGTAAATTGTCTGCTCTCTAATGTTGTATGTTACATTTTGCTGGGTTGAAACTGCCATTATGAAAAAGCCACAGGTTCAGACAAGTGTTTGTTTATCTCTGAATTACATATTCTGCTAATTAAACACACCCCCAACTACATACACACAAGCCAAGTGTTCATACATAAACATCAGTGTGCAGCTCTGTGTAAGCATGTATTACATTTGTTTAGTTTTTTTCTCCACTCCTGGTTTCTGCTGGTTGTTTTCTGTCTCACAAACATATTTAGTGAAACAGCAGAGTCTCAGTCTCATCTCACATGTTCTTTTAAGAAGGAACCCCATGCTTAGAGAAGCCCCCTTCACACAGAACATTCCCTATCTCCATCACACAGCCTGGATAATGATTCTCTGTTGAGCTGGACTGGGTCATCAAAAGACATGATCCAACGATTATGAGACTGTGTAGTAAGCTGACACCTCATAAAAGCACCTGATGTGCAGACGAGGCTCCATTCATCTCAGCGGTCTTCCTATTAGGCACGAGGAGATGTGCAGAGAGACTTTTACTCATTTGGAGATGTGACTCACTTTCCAATTCATTCAAGTCAAAAATAATGAACCACACTATATGTGAAACATCTGAAAAAACTGACCTGCATAGAGTACTAAAGGGAAAAAATATGAGTCAAACAAGCCTCCAAATCCTTGATCAGCATTAAATGGCTGTTTGGTTTTATATCTCCAACAGGGGTGCTCCCCCCCCAGCCCCCCTTCACCCCTGTACCGCCCTCCCCTGCCTTTGGATGAAGATGCCTGTGCTGTGTACTCAGCAGCCTAGAGGCCTTTTAATCATACTAGATATACAAACAGCTGCTATGCAGGCTGGAAAGCAGCTAAACATACTTGACTGGTCAAAAAGCCAGTAAATTACATTGACAGAATGACACGTGTAATTAAACGAATCCATGCCGCTTTTACCTTTTGCGCTCCACACCTACAGTGGCACGACGACGAGAGCCGGCAACTCCCACCCCGCTAATTACCATTATCAGTGAAATGGTAGGGTTTGACTCATTAGTTCCATGTGCATTTAATTAGAGGCAGGCTGAAATTGGATTTAACTTATTACTTTTTCATGGATCACTTTCTTGTCATCACTTCAAATTGGATTGCAGCCCCAGGTAACTAATTATGCCAGCCGCAGGATCAGGAGTGGAGAAATAGGTAATTAGGAACAACACTGTCGGACCCTCGCTGATAGTCCACCAGCACCGAGGTGGGGGGAGGGGAAATTGATGCTCGTTTGTAGCGTTGCACACGAGACCGGCTGGTTAACTACACTTCATTGCAAAGGATCCTAGGTGTGCATCCACCTCCGACAGGGGATTATGTGGCACTCAGCTGGGCAGTGGATGTTGAGTCAACATGGTGTCTTTGCTGTGAGTGTAATATCCAGATTACGCTTGCTTCCCATTCAGGACTGTGTTTTGAGATTGGTCTTCACTATTCATGTCACTGGTACAGTGTGAGGTATGGCCAGCGGCCAGCTGAAGTTCCCTGTGTGGACACTGCTTGAATGACACTGACAGATTTCTGCCTGTAGATCATCTGCACTGATCTTAATGAGAAGACATGAATGGCCAGATTAAGGATAGGCAGGTGGATAATGTAAGAAAGTAAAGATGCTGCTAACAAGTGCAGCTTTTGCAGAGATTGCTTATAGAGAGGGATAAAGGAGAACGATACCTTCACTTTCCAGCCTGCTGAAAGCTTTAATGTCCATTTTAAAGTGAAGAGCTTCTTTGTCAGGATTTTGACTTGTAAAAGAATTTGTCTCCTTTGGCTTTCATTGTTTTTGTATTCATTGTAATTATGTGTTGGCCCTCTATTTTAAGTGAATTCATAATTCTGTGATAAATGATGCACTGAATATTTTCATAATGTCAAAGGTGCATCACTGGTTGTTCTTTAGACACAGAGAAACTGCTGATAATGTTTCAAAACCAAGCCAGCAGACAATTTTCTTATCTACACTATTACCAGTTGAAGCCACAATCCACACTTCTTTCTTCTCCTTTCCTTTTTTCTCTTCTCTTCTTTCCTTCCCTTTCGCTCTCTCTCTCTCTCTGTTTTCACACCATAGTGTATAGCCTCACGGAGGGCATCACCAGGTCAAAAGATAATGTCTTTTCAGTTTACAGGATGAAAGCCTTTTAAGTTGGAGAGCGCCCCTCCAACGCCCCTCCTCCCTGCGTTTGCTCTTCACATCCTTCATTTGTGGTCTGTTGGGGGGAAGCGTGATGTGACACAATCCAGGGGCCAAGCCTCTGTCTGACAGGACAGGGAGAAGCCGGCGGCTCTCTTTCCCTCCCTCTCCTACTGTTTTTGCAGTCGGCCCATGGCATTGTCCTGACACATGTATACCACAGAGCTCCAATCTGTAAGTCATTAGAGCACTAGGCCAAAGCCTGTCAGCTGGAGCTCAGCCAGTACTGCAGGGTGATCTGAGGCAGCATTTTGAGGTGCTTCCGCAGCCCAGTCGGCCACTGGCCCAAACTGGCACAGCAGTGGAGCCCACTGGCGAGGTGACAGTAGGCGCAGGTCTGGATTAATGATCCAGTTTAGTTATTATGAGCTAAAGATTCTCTTAACACAAGGGAGACCTGGCCAACACAAAAGGTGTGAATTTAGTCCAGATTCAGTTAAAGTACCTTTGAAGCATTTTAGACCAGAAAAAAATAACTAAAAAAGAAGCACAGAACATAGAGTCATTCATAATGTAGCTTTTACAGAGTTTTGGCTGAAGTGTATCAATGCTTAAAGGAGTCATTTGACGTTTTGGGAAAACATGATCATTCATTTTCGTTTCAAGTCAGATGACAGCATAGATACATAACACGCTCATGTCTGTACAATAACTTTGCAGCCACTGCCAGCAGCCAATTAGCTTAGCGGGTAGTGTATGGACATTTGAGTGGTATAGACCATCTAATTTAACTATTGGCAAGAAAACAACTCAGGCTTTTTTTTCCCCAAAATGATTAACTGTTTCTTCAGGGGCTGTTTTTTCCTCTGTGTAGGCTCCTGATCAAAATTGAAATTGTTGACTTATATTTTTTTCAGTCTTTGCTTCTTTACCTCCAGGATGTGCTGCTGCCATTAACATTTTAGGGAACTATCCTTCAGAGTAGCTCCCGTGTCAGCCTACAAAGTGTCTTCAACAGTAAAAATCCCATAATTTGTCGGTTGTGTGCGTGAGCCTCAGAAGCAGTTAATCTCTTTGTGTTTGTAAAAAGTCTCAAGGTGATGCTGTAATGGAATCTCATTTTGATCTGTGCGTTGCTTTAAGGTGATACAATCTGTCTGGAATGATCAGCACAACACCGAGGCCAGCCTTCGCGTGGAACCCGGGGAACGGGCCGTCTCTTTTGCTGCTTGTTTTCCTTGTCATATTGTAAAAATGTATTATGTGTACTGTATAGATTAGAACCAGGTTTGGGATAATCCTGTCAGAATGAAGTCATCTGTCCCATTTCCACATAGCCGAGCAGAGTCTTCAGGGGAGGAGGGGAGGGGGCAGCTGTGTTGGGAGCTCTCTCCCAGCCAAGACGATGACTGTCGAATTGACTCCAGTCGCAGTGCTGGGAGCCAGTCTACCATTTTCAGGACCCCTATTCATTGGAGGCCTGATGTTTCCCTTCAAGCAGTCAACCCTCCACCCCACTCAGTCATCCACACGCACATAGAAACACGTACACTTCCCTCTAAACATTTGTTGTATCTTTGTGTCATCCTCTAGCGCTATAACTTGATGTCAGGCGTGTGTTGTTTGGAATGATTCACATGCCCTTTCGCGGAGGGCTGGGAGGATGGATGGATGCACAGTCAACCATAGCATTAATAAACACTAACAGCTATGCAAGGTGCAGTCAAGTCAGCATCAATTCTCAGTGCGGTTTCTTTTTGGTTCTCATTGCACCCTTTTGACTGCTTGGCAGTTTTCTGATTCCATTTTCACTTTCTCTGCGAAAGAGAGAAAGGGAAAAAAATAATTCTTGGTCAGACAGCATGAGAGAGAACCAGAGACAGAAGGGCTCGATGAGGATATCATTTTGAGTATTTTATAATTGTGTTGGATGTTGTACAGTAAAGCATAATAGTGCACAACTTAGTCATCCATGTAGCTACACCCAGTCTACAGAAAACATAAGTGCATGGTGATGTAGTTCATGATTTCTTCACTTTTGGATTGGGGTTGCAGTAGTTGAAAAAAAAAAAAAAATTCACATGAAAAGTTGGCAAAATCACCAAGACGAATGCCCATCTGCATTAGGGATCGAACATGATTGTTAAATATTCCAGTAGTCATTCAAATATAAAAACAAAAACGATGAGTACATGCAGCTATCGTTCTTCATCGTTTCCCGTTTTTACCAGCATTACTCCCATCAGAAGGTGGCGGTAATGCACCTAAAATCTGTCTGCTGGATGCTATTTTAGATCAAATAGTATTTTTTACTTATTGGTTATTGTTGGGAACGGGACAGGCTAACCAAAGCAAGTTTAATAACACCAGAGAATAAGTAAGATAAGCAGTTAATCATAGTGGTTAGCACTGCTGTAGTGTCGTTGTGCTTTCTACATTGAGAGTTTTCCTTAAAAAGTGATGACAAGAGCGACCCACAGACAAACACGTTTCTACTCTGCCCAGAACGAACTAATTATAAAAGAAAATCTAATCTAAGCTGATTATTTACAGTAGAGTATAAAAAGATAACAAGTGTCCGATACAAATTTATCTGTTGCTTTAGATTTAGTTGTCAATTTATTTTTATCTCCACAGCCACCACAGAATTGTTGTTAATGCTTGTTAAAAGACTCATACTGAGTTTCTTTGTATCAATATAGTTTTTGATCTAAATCAAAGATGAGCCAAACAAGACACGGACAAAATTCCCCCACCTCCCTAAATCTAAGTTGCTCAAACCCAAAAGTGTTCTTGTTTTGACTAAGTGAAAAACCACACTAGACGGTACGCTCTGAAACACAAGCGCCTGTTCATTGGTTGCCATATCACCTCAGGAAATACAGAGTTCACATGTGCTGACTAAACAATGTGTTACTCAATGCTGAAATTCAAAGTAAATAACCAAACCCATATATTAAAGACCGGGAGGAAGACTGTGAGTCAGGCGTGACTTACCGTAACTCTAATCTGCTACGGGTGATAACTTCACTCATTCTGAATATAACTATATTCCAAGTATCAGAAGGAGGAGTACTACGTTGCGGATGTTAATAGGTGGGTTCACTGTCATATAATAAGCAGATCTTGTTAAAACAAAACACCAAGAATATATAAAACTCAACCATATACAAATTATAAAACAATAAAACTCCAGATATATGAAATAAATGAAATAGTACATACTATATAATAAATAAAAAAGACCAGATCCCATTTGGAACACTCCACCTTTTCAAAATATTTTCTGTGCTATTGTTTTACTGCAGCAGAAATGGCATAGCACTCTCCTGTGCTGTGTCAGTGCAAGTGAGTGGGTCACCAAATAACAGTTTTTGCGACAAATCAAGTGTCGGCTCTTCCTGAGCGTCGCCAAGTGTGAGGGTTTGCTGCAGCTTGGAAAACACAGTTGATCAGTTGTTTGATTTATAGTGAAATGCTCTGTGTCTCTTTTGACTTTGATAGGGGGCACTGTTGAAATAATATTACAAAAAGAAATCACAGAAAGATCACATGCTATTGCAGTGTTGGGGCTCTCACAAGCATTGTTACCTTGGCGATATTATATAGAGCAGCTGTTATTTATATAGGTCCCACACCTGCCCTGCTGACTCCCTCCGCCAGTAAACAATGATTTACTTCACACACCCACAAGGAAACAGACTGTGTTTGTTTTCTCATGACAATGGTCCAGGTCACCAGTGCCTTTCAAGAAAAGGAATGAGGAGAGTTTTGTATTTTCCTCTGCTTCCTCTCCATTTCTTTTGCTCCCTTTCTGTAGTAGCAGTAAGACACTGGCATGCCGGTTCAGCTTATTCACTGGCGGTGTCAGTGTTTTGGGAAGGCTTTGTAATTGGAGCCGAGTCGTTATCTTTAGCCAGAGCAGAGCAGAGCAGAGCCCAGGCCAGAGCCCAGGCCAGACCAGACATTAACTCATACTTTCACTCTTAACTCAAGCAGGAAATGGGAGTATTTTATAATGTCATCCACTCTGTCATGAACACAATCGCTCAGTACTCTGTGTAAACTATCGCAGGGGACGCCGGTTCAAGGCTCAAGGATATTGATGTTTCTCTGTCCACGGGAACAAACAAAAAAAAGTAAAAAACCATATAGCGCGTGTATCACATCGAAACGTATGTGTAATTATTTTACATGGCGCAGGCACAGAGGCAATGGATTAGAAAGACAGTGTGTGAGAGGAGAAGCTTGAACTGTGTGTCTGCTAAATTTATCATGAGGCCTTTGGGAGCGTTGAAATGAGAACAGTGGCCTATTACTGCTAAGAAGGTGTTTTATTGAGAATACGCCGACATGCCACCCCAGGGACAGTGCCGGGGGAGCCGAGTGTGGCCATAGCCTAAACCACTTTGTGTGTGTGTGTGTTGCGTGCATGTAGTTGTAAGCACACGCCTGCATGTCACTGTCTTTTTGTGCGAGCCGTCTTCGGGGCGTCAGATAGAAAATAAAAGCCCCCTTTCTTCCACTTAATTATTCACTATGATATGTATTGGAATTGTCACTTTTGACACTTGAGGTGTCCCAGTCAATAATTTATATAGGTCAGGCCAGCTTAGCAGTGCTCATTGTTAGTTATTAGCAGATGAGAGCAGTGGCTTGTTATGCAGGCGCTCTGTTTATTTTACCAGTGTGTTTGCGGACTGGAATGCATCCCATGAACATTCCTTCATCCTTGGCCAAGGGTTTATAGCTGTTGATATGAGTTGTGTTATAGAGCTCTGTTATTTAGGCCTGTGTTTATTGTCATGATAATTAACAAAGTGAGGTGTTAATCTTGCATAATGCCTTTTCTCTAATTCTACTTTAAGTGGTTTGCACAACTTAGTGATTTTATCGTTATTACTAAAAGTAGGACTGCTTAACAACCCATTCTGATTTCTTACGCTTAGATGTGCTATAGAATAAAATATAGTTAAACATAATTATCATTAATGGTTTGAATTGTTCAGTTTTAGAATGAAAATGTATACGTTGTCAGGAGCTGGGTTTTCATCCTTCCTACTGTCTCTCCTGGTGAGTTCAGTCAGATCTCCAGTAGGTGGCAGGGTCCTGTTTTCCTCTCCTGTCTTTCCCCTCACTGAGTGCACATGGGTGTTAAACAGTGTGATGATATCATGACAGCTAATTGCTCTCATTGGGATGGAGTTGGATGGATTGCCTGGTAGCTGGTGTAATGTTAGCTGTTAATGTAAGTGGTTTTAGCTTGTCTAAGGCCAAATTGTAGGATAAGTGTTTAAAAACTGGGGGTAAAAAAAACCTTGCTGCTGTGGTTGATTTTATGACTGAACACATTCAAACTTGTCTCTTTTTCTCTTTTTTTTTTTTTTTTTTTTTTTTTTTTTTTTAATATTGCAACTAGTTGCATGCTTTAGTAAAAGTACAAACTGTATACACATTACAAGGCAAAACAAACTGTTCCCATAAATACATTATTTTACTGAATGAAATCCATGTAGTATTGTCTCTCGGGAAATTAAAAAGAAAGACAAAATTTGAAATAACTACAAAGCATCTAAATTGTTTGCGCATTTGTTGTTTTCAGCATGTAAAATAAGTTGTGTCTTTGTTCCGGCACTGTAAACAATTCCATTTAGCAGAACAATAAAGGGGCTGATAGCGGGGCCAGTTTTCTTTCTTTCCGCTGCATAGCTGTGTTTACTTATCTGTTGTTTAATTAAAGGGCCTCTTTTCTTTAAGCTCCCATTGTTTCAATAGCAGGGCCTGAGTCCCGGCAGGGGTCAAAGGGTTAACAGCCGTCAACTGTGCCTTTTTTTTTTTTTTTTTTTTTTTTTTTTCCTCTCTCTCTTTTTTTTTTTTTATTTTTTTATTTTTTTTTTAAAGGGGCCCCCACACAAAGGCACGGTTTCACCTGCAGTCCAGCCCGCGGCTCCCTATTGTGTGGCCCCATTTGAATTGATTATGTTTAGAGGGCTGGTTGTGATTGGTGGAGAAGGGCGTGGTTGATTGGATAGTTTTGTATCTTGTCAGCCAGGGAGCAACCTTGCGCGTGCAATCTGTCTGTATCCTGAGGAAGGTTGGAGACTCCACAGCACAGCAGCGCTTGTTCTCAGCCTCCCTGCCTCCCTGCCAGCCTGTGCGCCTCTACCTCTCTCTCTCTCTCTCTCTCTCTCTCTCTCTCTCTCTCTCTCCCTCTCCCTCACTCCCTCACACTCGCTCTCTCTCCTTCCCTGGCCGCTCTGCTCTCCGCTCTGCTTCACTCCACACCGCGTGGCCCGGCACTCTGTTTACCCTGCCAGCTAAATGGAGTTTGTCAGGTTTGTCAATATGATTGATTTCTGTGATTTTTGCCAGCTTTCTTGTGTAAAAAAAAAAAAAAAAAACAACTTGACATTTTAATTTGACCGGGGAAAAAGAGAAAAGGAGGTTTATTGTCTGTCTTGTCGTTGATGTTCCATAAATGTAGTAGGGTAATTTTGTCTTGCAGTTTCTGAGAAGTAGAGCTGTCCCGGGTTTACTTTGTTGTTGAGACTCTTGACAGTTTACAGGCTTGTTGTGATAAGAGAAGGACATTAAGGCAGATGTCATGTGCATTACATTTTTTTCTGTATTTGAATGTATTGCATTTAAAAACAAGACTGAGATGATGAGGTGCTCCTGTTTATCTGTGATGGTTGTCAGAAATTGAGCTTTTTACTTCAAGTTCACGCAACAGTTTCTTTTACTTCACCTGTACAGTATTGAGTTCCTGACTGCCATTTTACAGTGTTTGGTTAGTTTTGTTTACTTTGCTGATAGTGAGCTAACCAGTCAAGCAGGATCCAGTGCTGTACTGTTTGAATTATGGAAAGTTCTAAGACAAACAGGAGACAGGTTTGCCTTCTCTTTTACCTAGTTGTTTTCTCTCAGAAAATAGTTATGCTGTCTTGGTAAAAATATTCCCTCTGTAATGCATTTAAATACTTTTAATTTTTTTTTGCTGGTTGTGTGTTTTGTAGTAATTTGTTCTTCTGAGTTAATGAGTGCTGGTCAGGCTTTGCTTGCTCTCAGGCTATGGCCTGGACTAATCCTTACTCTCCACATGGTGTCACAGTGAATTAAGACAGAGGCTGGCATAGCTCTATATTTGACACCGTCACCACAAACCACGTTGGAGACATGCTGTCACTCCAAATGTCATCGCTTGGATCCTTCTGAAAAGTTTGTGTGTGTGTGTGTGTGTGTGTGTGTGTGTGTGTGTGTGTGTGTGTGTGTGTGTGTGTGTGTGCGCGTGTGCGTGTGTGTGTGTGTGTGTGTCTTTATGTACAACAAAGGGATTGAAAAGTACATTTAGGAGGAAAAGTTGTGGTCATTTCGTTCCATTTTTCTGATGTCAAGTTTGAGTCCTGTTTGACAGCGTTGAAGTTTCATAAAGACAGCTATTGACTTTCTGTTTCTTAATGACCAAGAGTATTTTTTTTTACTGCAATAATTTAAGTAATACACTCCTGCCACCATAGAAAAAAACTCACACCTTTCTTCTTTTTCTTCTGTTTGTTTGCGTTCACCGTTTAGCTGAAACTTTTTCAGGAGCAATGTTTCAGCTCCTTGCATCAGTGCTAAGAAAGTGGGTGCCTGAAGGATAGGAGAGATGGTGGTGAGCAGTGCAGGAGTCAGATGGTTGAGGAGGAGGAGAGCAAAGCCTGAACAGGGCAGCGTTCACCGTAATGCCGTGCAGCTGTGCAGCCGGGACTCGCAGTTTGGGAGAGCTGGAGTGCGAGCTGATTGGGTTGACAGTTTGTAATCAAAGTTGATTTATTGTTCATTAGTAGTGCATTAGCCCTTTCAGGCAGGGGCGTTATTTGTGCAGTGGCCTGTCAAGGCGAGGGGCTGCCAGCACCTGTCATTTCTAAACCATGACATAGGCAACCAGATATTAGCTGTGTACCCGGAGAGGGGGGCACAGGGGGCAGCCTGCAGAGCCCCACGGCTCGCTGGGATATCCTTTACAGGGACGGTCTCTGCTTTGTGCTGGAGCAGGCAGGCAAGACAGAGAGGAGAGATGGGGGAATAGTTTAACAGTGATATAGTGAGCCACCAGCTGCTCGCTGCTGTTATTCCCTGGCTTTCCTGACTAAAACATGTTTTTACTTGAAAAAGGGTTACATTCAGCGTTTTTTTTTAAGGGTCATTACTGCTCGGAGTATGTGCGTCTCTGTTTCAAATAGGAAGATTAACTCCACACTTGAGATGCCATGTGTTTCCAAAGGTTGAGATGGTATGATAATGATGAGATTACATGGTGTGGAGTATTTTATGGCAGAAGGTCTTTTTCACTCCTCATCTCAGTCACAACCTACATATTTTGAAAACGTTAAGGGACGTGAAGGTGTTGACATGTTGCACCTAGAAAATTCAACTGGATTTTTAGGGACAATGCGGGCAGAAAGACTTTTGACATATCCTGATTTTTAGTTAATGTTACAAACCCTCTGACACTGAATATTTTTTTTATATATGATTTAATTAATTCGGTGTACACTTTATATGAATCATATAACACAACTACAAAGTGTCAAGAAGCAACATCATTTGTGTCCCTCTTGTCTGCCGTCATGGAAACAAGGATTAACTTTGCGTTGCTGGTGTGCAGAGAATAGAAACAATCTGTTCGAGGATGTGTCAGCCATTGTCTTTTGACTACAGTTTCATTTGAAAGGGATTTTAGAGGCTGTGATCTTAATTAAATCTCAACCGACTCAAATAATGCATCTGAAAACGTGCAGCGTTGCGTAACTGTGCGGAGCTGGTGAACTGTATATCACCGGCACACGGTTTTACACTGACAGCGATTATAGGATGTTTCCGGGAAAAGGTGAAAATATTGAAAACGGTGGTGTGTGGGACAGAAGCCGGCCTGAATTCGTCAGGTTTCAGAACTCGAATACCTTGTGAAACATGTACTTGGAGGTGTGGCTTAAAAGGTCAAAAAGTGACAGGAGATTGAGTCACATGCAAAAATGTAGAAAGCTTCTTTTTTTTTTTTTTCTTTTTTTTTTTTAAGAGAGCATGAATGTTTTTTTTTTAAGAAGCAAAAAACTAAAATATACAACTGAATTGGTTTTAATAGTGAACTATTGCTATTAATCATTATTTTTTTCCATGATTTGAATTTTATAAAAAAAAAATAATACGTCTTTATAGATTTCTTTTTCTCTACAATAAAATTACAAATACATTTTTCTGAAACACATTACATTTGGTTTAGTAAAACTTGATAGGGATGCAAATGGTGGCGTGTGTGTGTGTGTGTGTGTGTGTGTGTGTGTGTGTGTGTGTGTGTGTGTGTGTGTGTGTGTGTGAGTGAGAGAAGAGGGAGGGTGCCCTGTGTGCTCTCCTCTCAGCAGTGGTCACCTGCAGCGGTGGCTGCCTCCAGTGTGGGAATCAACGTCCACATTGCAGCTCAGCTGTTATTGTTGGGGTGAGAGCTCGCTCACGTCGCCGTGCAGTTTGTTTGTTTAAACCCAACACCGGGTCGAGCTCCGGCAGAAAAAAAACCTATTTGTTTGTAGTCGAACAAGTTAATTAAAATGCAATCTTAACTTTTGTTTTTACAGTTGCTGCAATAATTTGAGCCTCGGCCCCCCTCGCATCCCTACACCCCGAATCCAGAACATGGAGTGTGGTGAATGGAGGCAAAATGTGGCTGTGATTATCCTGTTTATCTGTGCTGTAAATATTTTTAAAACAGCTTGATTGTGGATGACGAGGAAGGAATTATAGCTTCTTAACATGTGTAGGGATTGTAATTTTTTTCTTGCTTCTTAAATTTTTTAGTTTTTCTAAATAATCCAAATTGTGTTGTCTTTTAATTGCCGTTACATACAATTGATATGAAGGCATTATTATTGTTATCATCATTATCATTATTAAGGGAAAAAACCATTGGTGTGAATATGCAGCATCTATTTTTTTTTAGAGGGAAATAAATGCTCTCCACTTCAGAGATTTCAATCAACCTGAATGGGTAATATGAAATTAGTCTTGTCGACGGCTAATTATGTTCACACATCACTTAAGTACAATAGCTCCCGTGAAATCCTCATTTCGGCGACATTTTCATGCAGGAGATCAGAGTCAGGAGGGGAAGTTGTTTCCTTGCGCCACAGCAGGCCGAGGTAAAACAACAGCATCAAACGGACTCGACTCTGTGATTTCTCTGGGGCTTGTTATTTCTTTTTTACTTCTCCATTCCATTTGATGCCCCCACAAAACAAGATGACCCCTGGGAGCACAAATGAAAATTTGATAATTCTTTTCGTCTTCCCTTTTCTCTCAGCCAAGCTGCACCTTTGCGGCCGGTCTGTGCCGGTCTCACTGACATGCACCTCCTTGTCCCTCATTCCTGTTCCTCTTAATTGCCTCGGTGCGGAGAAAAGGGGCTATCGTACAGCGTCGTTCACCCTGCTCCTTTTCACCAGGCTTTGACCTCTGACTTGTGATAGGAAGGGGTTCTCGGGGAGCATCTTCATTAACTGTGAATCAGTGACTCGCTCGTGTTTTCAGATGTGCGGTGTGTCTTCCCTCATTAGGTTGTCATATTTTGCACTTTTCCCCTCAATAATGCACTTGGTGTCCTTTAATGATAAATGCTTTCTGTACTGTGTGCGTACACATGTCGGTGCGTGGTCAGAGGCGGTGCTGAGAACAAAAGGAATATTTTGACATTGTTTTGTTATTGTTTTGAATTGAAAAGAAAATACTGTATGGATCTTATTAAACATGAATAATGTTTAATTTGATTTCTAAATGTTTTGCTCTTCATGCCATTTTTCTTTTCTTTTTTTTTTCTTTTTTTTTTTTACTGAGTACACGTTGAAGGTTTTTTATTATTTTTTGTTTTTTTTGTTTTACTGTGAATGGAAAATATGGTTTTACTCTTCATGCGCAGTGTGTTATGGGCTGCACATGTGCCTGTGTGTACTTGTGGCAGTTAACATGCCACAGTTTAGATCTGTACATGTGTGTTTGAGTTTGTCTGCGTTTGTGTGCGTGTATGTTTGGCCAGCAGGCCTGTGCTGGTACAGTATATTGCCTCCAGTCACTCTGCAGCTGTGAGAATGTTCCAGGTTTGAATGTTTATGTATTGGAGGCACCTGGAGAGCACCACACCTTTGTGAAATTCATAAACGTCAGCTATTTCTGGCATCCTCAGAATGTCCTCTTTTTCACACCCTCATATTGGTAGAGTAGATTAGAGCTGGGCTCAGTGGATCCCTCCAGTTATTAGCCCAGTACGAGACTCCTTTTAGACTATCTTTAGATGGTGATATATTTTTGTGGATCATCTGGAGTCATGATGTTATCCAAGAGATAAGGGAGTGTACCATATGGGAGTGCTCTAAATGGCGACTGGCGTCCTGTGTTTGCGTTAAATGGGCATGATACAGCGGCCAAGGCAATATTTTTCAGTTAAAGTGCTCCTCCCGCCCTTCCACTCAATAGGACCCAGTCTTAGGCAGATTTTCACTCCTTCAGCACAGGATTAAATGGTAGTAGTTACATTGATCAATAGGTTAAGAAGCATACAATCCCTCTTGCTGCTAATGACCTCAGTAGTAATGGGTAATAAAATGGGGGTCTGTAATAGCCTCTCGCTGGGGCTGTGCACAGAGGAATCTGCTACAGCTGTAGTTACTGTGAGCCAGACGCTCCTGACAAGGCGAAGTGTGAAACCATGATGAGATATACACCTCAGGTGTAAAAAATTAAAATAGTTACATAGAAGGAAATCTCAGTGTAATATGAAATGAAATGGGCAGCTATTGAGAAGTGTGTAAAACCTCTGTGTTCATTTGAGATTTGCTCGCCTTTTTTCATGTAACACTGTGTAATATTCCATGACAAAATGATTATGCATTTGAAAATAAGACAAAATGTACTGCTTTACACGCTGCTAAAAAAATAGAGCATGACAAATATGGAGTAGATTTTTTTAATGCACGCAGTAAAAGTAAAACATTATTATTTATCATATCTACACATGGGGTAAATGTCACGTTTAGATGTGAACTGTATATCACATCATGATGATGCGTGTCAGCAAGACAAGGCTGCTTGGTTGACCTTCAAAATAGTTCATCAAAATTAGTGATGCCCAGAAAAAAAGGACTTCAGTGGATAATGACTGTGAAATTAGGAAATGGGAGGCCGGGGCTATGCAAATGACAGGACAAGTCATGTGCAAAAGTCAAGATGAACTGCATATTAAGACATAATACAGGGGGGAATTAATATTGCATTTTCCTCCGCGCACCCCTACGCCTGGTGTTGGAAATGAGAAATGTGAAGTGTGTGTTAGTCCTGGGTGGGGCTGAGCCTCTGTCATTCTCTTGGGGCTGGAACAACACAGCCCAGTGTAGCCTGGACCTGCTCAATAAAGTTAACGGAGAGCTTCAATGCTGCTCCTTCCTATTTGACATCGCTGCCCTTTCCTCTGCATTTCCAGTACAAGCTGTTCATTATGGCAGTGCTTTGTTGTTGTTTTATGCTACAATGGGGAGAAAGAATGAGGTGATATGCATGCAGGGTGTGCGTCAAGAAAAGCCCCTTAGTTACCGAACGAGATTTTAAACAGCTAAATTACATTCAGGAAAGCATGAAAAATTCAAAGGGGTGTCATTAGCTATAAGGTGGCCACACAATTTGGGTAACCTTGGTGAAGACAGACTGTCACCGGTTATGTCTGCTCTATCAGCTGCTGACATCAGCCTGAGACAGAGAGTACATTTTAATACTCACTTATGCACATACATACTAATGCATTCGTGCGCATACACAAAACACCGCAACATGTTAACAATTGCAAAGATGCAGCAGTATCAAGCACATCTTAGTTGCTGTTTGTCATCCAAATGTGAAGGAAAGGAGCTTTTAATGGTATTGCACATCATAGCAGTGAGTGGCAGCATCCAGACACACTCCAAGTTCCTTATGTCACCGCAGCAATTAAGGCACCCTGACAACTGTGGGGGCTCTTTCGGTGTCACAACAAATCACTTGTTTTGAGGAGTCATGCACTCACACCTTTCTACTGGGAGTTAGTTAGAGGCCTGTGTGTTCTTAGCTGTGGCTCCTCCTCCTCCAGGCACTCTATATCTTCACAATAATAGATCACTGTTGACAGCGTCCCTAATGAAATGTTCTCACATGACATGTCGTGCGTGTGCAATGACTGAACCGCAGCATTTTTGAGGCGATCCTTCACGTCTTCAGGTATGACATATTTGCCGCGTTGTATAAACTGCGAGCTCCAAGAAGCATCGCAGCAGATGCAGATCGTATCAGATGATGTTTGTGTGTGTGTGTGTGTGTGTGTGTGTGTGTGTGTGTGTGTGTGTGTGTGTGTGCGCGCGTGTGAGAGAAAGAAGGTTGAAAGATGATACCTGGGGTGGCTTCACTGGGCATACAGTATACTCAGGGATGATCCAGGGCTGGCTGACGTGTGTCCTTTAGCCCAACTCAGTCTGGTGTCCTTTAGCCCAACTCAGTCTGGTGTCATAATGGTCACAGGGGTTATAATGTGTCTGTTTGTGAGTTTGCTGGAGGCCATGTGCAGATTGTGACGCTTCAAGATGACACTTGAAAAGAATTTCTAGAAGCAAGTCATCGCTTTCATTTGTTTTGTACATATTTAACTACTTTGTTACAGGGCTTTAACCTGCTTGTGACAATAAAGACAAATTCAGTTTAAAGTTTTGTGAAGGAAAGATGGATTTTTTTGTTGTTGTTGTTGCCTTAATTCTGTACTATAATAATGCACTCGTGACCATGTCTTTTGACAGCTATCTATCTGTCTGTGTGTGTTTGCGCAGGTTCCAGTGTCAGTGGCTATGATGACACCTCAAGTGATAACTCCACAGCAGATGCAGCAGATTCTTCAGCAGCAAGTCCTGAGCCCTCAGCAGCTCCAGGTTCTTCTCCAGCAGCAGCAGGCCCTCATGTTACAGCAGGTAATGTACAACTGACATCAATGTCATGAATATCTATGTATTCTTTTTAAGACAAGGCCATCATGTCTCAAATGGTGAATGTCTCAGTTTGAAATAAAATTCTTCTTATGTATAGACCATGTTTCACAAAGATAAATTCACTTTGAACTGCTATTTCTTCTCTTTTCTAAGCCTCAAAGACGGCATTCCTCAAAGTATTGAAAATTCTCTCAGTGCTGAGTTTAGATGACTGACAGACTTTTGACTTACATGTCGCCTTCCTGTCTCTTTTGCAGCAGCAACTCCAAGAGTTCTACAAAAAGCAGCAGGAACAGCTCCACCTCCAGCTCCTACAGCAGCAGCAGCAACAGCAGCAACATGCAGGCAGCAAGCAGAGTAAAGAGGTATGCTGACATCACTCCAACCGCCTGCCATTACCAAACATTGGCCAGACAGAGCATGGAAGGCATGTGTGCTCCCTCCCTCAACTCCATCTGCTTTCAGACTGTGGTTAAAGCTGAGAGTGTGTGTGTGTGTGTGTGTGTGTGTGTGTGTGTGTGTGTGTGTGTGTGTGTGTGTGTGTGTGTGTGTGTGTGTGTGTGTGTGTGTGTGTGGGAGGGGGGGGGTTGGTGGGGGGAATCAAGTGCACTCATGCTTCTGATTAGCATGTCAGACTTGCTGGATAATTGGTAACAACTGACTGATACAGTGCTAAGAATACAGTGTGTCTTTTTCTGGACCCGTCCCCACATTAAAAGTATAATATTTTACAGAGCCCGAAACTCAATCCATTGTTCAAGATTTTTTTTTTAAGTAAACAAGTGTCCTACGCAACAAAGAGATGACCGTTCCTCCGCGCTTTGTGTAGGACATAATGAAAGGCAGACGGGAAAAAGGCAGAAACACAGAGCATATAAATCTGAGAGGCTTTTCTCGGTAATTAACATGGAAATGGCAGAGGAAGAGAAGGCATGTAATTGTGAGATATCAGTGCAGAGAGCGCTCCCAGCTTTGTTGCCTGTGTTGAGTTTTTTTTTTTTTTTTTTTTTTTTTTTTCCCTTTCTTGCTTTCTCTCCTTCGCTCCCCGTAGTACAGCAGGGCTTGCTCATAGGCAGCAGCTTAATGCGTGTTAGTGACAGGCGGATACAGGCATCACCGTGGACAAAGCAAATTATCATTGTGCGGTCAGAAGAAGTTCAAAGACAATCAGGGAAATTTTGCGCTCTCGTCCCCATTGAGTTCCATGTTTGGAGAGTAAAGGAAGCACAGAAAATTAAGCACAGTGTTAAAACCAGACACACACTCATCCACGCATACTCACACTCGCACACGTCCGCGTGCTGTCGAAGCTCCCAACTTCAAAGTCGTAGCTCCCCTAATTAATGATCTGCGGGCTTCAGTTTGGACAAGTTGAGGCATGATGCTCCCATAAATCAACATGACAGCAGAGCTCCTCGGCCTCAGATAGGGCCTGTCACCAAGTCGCATCTGATGTAAACACTAGAGGAGCAAGGGAGAAAAGATGGGGGGAGGTGAGGGGGCGAGACAAGGAGGTGCAATTGATCAGTTGAATGGAGCATGAGAATAAAAGAAGAAAAAAAAACTACTTTTGAAGCATATTATGTATGATCACAGGAAATGGATGCAGCCTCGAGAGGCTCTTCCCCTCTGCCGATGTTTTCTTTCTCTTGCCATCGCTCGCTCTCTTTTCCATTCGCATTTCTAGCAGCCATCAAAAGACAGAATAAGAATTATGCAGTGACTCCCCTGTGGCTGCCAGACAATAACCCCCTGTTGTTGCTTTGTGCCTCTTTTATTTTAAAGACATCAAAATTTAGTTTTTCAAAGATCTTTAACTTTATATTTGAAGCTTGACAATAAAGGCCTGCCAGTGCCACTCTTTATCATTTGTCAGGGACTGTATTTTTCTCTCCCTCGTGCCACTTCTTGTTAACCTCTTATTTGGTCTATTGGGTCTGGGGTTTTTAATGTGTCTGCATGCTGGGAGCGCACAGGAGCTGCTGTCAGCTGATGGGACCAGAAGAAAAAAAAAATGTGAAAAGGAGAGAGTTAAATTCATTTGCAATACTCGATTTTCTTTCATTCTTTCTTTCTTTCTTTTTTTTTTTCCTTTTTCTGAAAAGCCACCCTCTATTTATTTAGCGTTTTGATGAAAGACATTGTTCCTTGTGAACTCCCACCCCCGTAGCACTATTATCTTTCTCCCGGGCTGTCATGGAGGAGCTGGTGAACGGAGAACCACCAAAGACATAAAAAACTTCTCACACACACTGGTGGAAGGGGAAAAAGAACCAACCGGCTTTCATAAACAGGACAGATCAGATAAGTTCACAGGCCACCTGCATCCTGAATCTCTCTGAAACCTCCCCGAGATCTCTATCATGTCTCTCTTCTTTCGCCGTCTCACCGTCTCCCCTTGTTTTGGATCACACACGAGCCTGTGGATGCATGTGGTTACTCTTCAATTATGACCCTCTGTTACCACTGTCAAAGTGCCTCCTTCCCCTGATTGATCCAATGAGATGATCCCGCTTGCTGTAACAGACCGGCGTTGCCCAGAGCTTTATTTGCAGGCAGCCAGGGCGGAGGAAGGGAAAGGAAGGCCGCTAGAGCCTTTTGACAAGCCGAGCGGGGGTGGGCGGAGGGGACCCGTTTTTATCTGGCTGTTTCAGTGGTTTCAGAGCCGCCAGCAAGTGACCTGACTGCCGAGTTGCACTGAGACCTTTTTTGTATGCACTCAATTGTGAGAAGTAAACAAAGTGGTGTATCCTGTGTTTGGTAAAAGGGTGCGGTACACAGCTTGGCAGCCCCGCCACTGCTTTTAGTGCCCCCTCCTCTCCTTCCAGCCGCTTGACAACTGGCCTTGTGTACTCATAAACAGGCCGGGCATCCTGTTGAGTCTCAGGCATGCCTATTTCATCTGTTAGAAAATACAGAAGGTATCCCAGTAGATCTTTAATTGGTAATAACAGACATTTTGTCGAGTTGACTAGAACAGGGATTGATGGAAGGGGTTAAAAGTCATCTCTCTCCTCGGTGCCCCTGTTATCTAAATAGCATCTCTCATTTGTTTTGACTCGTAGGAGATTGTGGATATTAGATAATTTCCTTCTATTTATTATTCTGACTTTGTCTTTTTCCCCTTTCCATTTTCTTCTTCACTCTCATATCACTTTTTGTATCCCATCAAAGTTCACACGTTTCACTTTTCAGAGCCAAAAATAGCCCCCACCCTACCCCCCCCTACCCAAAATCAGTGAAGCCACATCAGTATTTCATTAAATGTTTCTTGATGAAACAGCCGTAGCACAGTAAGATCAACAGAACAGCTATCTCTCAGTCAGTCCACACTCTGTGATTGAACACAGCTTGCTGCGCTGGTTGGGGGACGAGTGTGTCCCTGAGCTCAGCGCCATGCCTGGGAGAGTTGTGAGAGTTGCTAGGGTGGTTATTAAACACTTTGATTTAGTCACACGTTGTTTGCTGAATTATGAATGGCTGTAATTAAATTCCTGTGGCTCTTATTATGAATGATTAACTATGTTGTTTCATTGTTTGTCATTTGCCTCCCGACTCCTCGTTAATTAAGAGTGAGAGAGATGTATAGTCTACCTGTCTTAAGTGGGCCCAGACAAACCCACACGAAAGACACAGTTTACACTGTTACACTGTTAGTACACGCAAAATCTATTAAGCTTTAAAAAAAAAAAAAAAAATGTTAAATGTTGTTCTGAAGTGAGAATTTTATAACCTCAACTTACTCTGTGGGCTAGAACTTACAATGCTTCTGGTGTACAGTAATCCAGGAATGTACAAACCTGAAATTCAGATTTCCCTGTTTGCACTGGCTGTTAATGCGTCTACAGACAGTATGTGTGTCGGCTGATGGTGTGCCTCTCTATCTTTGTGTCTGCGTGTGCTACCAGCAGCAGGTGTCAGCACAGCAGTTGGCCTTCCAGCAGCAGCTCCTGCAGGTCCAGCAGGTCCAGCAGCAGCACCTGCTCAACCTTCAGAGGCAAGGACTGCTCACCATCCAGCCTGGACAGACCGGCCTGCCGCTGCACTCCCTCACTCAGGGTCAGTATATCAGCCTAGAGCACTTCATATCTCCTGTCCATCAGTCAACTATTGCACTTTGTCGCAACAAAGCCGCCTGGTATGACTCTTTTCACTCATATATTTGCAAGCGCTAATGTTTGTTTGCAGATGAATATTTGGCCTGCTGTTGATGAAATATTTCTGAGTTATAAGACAAAACCGTGGAGATGATTATCCTGTTTTATCTTTCTATTGATACAATGGATGATCCTGGCCTTGCATTTAAACAATCCCATTTTGGGCAGTTAGTTTCCTCCACCTGTTACAATTGAAGTTCAACATAGCTTATAACTAACTGTGTATTTCAAATCTTGCAAAATTAACAAAATATCTAGCCAGAGAAATTAATCACTGTAGCTATATGACATCTAAACACATCTAAAATCATTTTGAATGTTTTTAGTTGCACAATCATCGTGAAAATCATTCTTTCACAAGCCTTTTATTGCTAAAAGTTCTGGGGGAAACTTGTAAATGGTCCAATTAAGTATGATCCTTGCACTAAAACTAGGCAGCTTACATTGTAAGTGTATAGTATTTTCAAAAAACTAAATCATTATTAAAATGGCTTTTGACAGAATCTCACGCAGTGCTATTGATGTAGAATTGTAGAATTTAAACAGGAATCTATTTTAAAACTGCAGCTTGTAGGTGTATTACAAAAATGGAGGTTGAACCTGCCACTGTTATTCTCTTACTACAATACCTGTACAAATCTGCTTTGTCAGTGAACAATGTACCACTTATGTTTGTGGCCACATACTGTACATGGTTGCACTGACTCAGGACACACCTACTGTGAATCTTAAATCAATGCTAATTTATTAAATGGCATCTTGTAGGTTTAGTCCACTCTTCACTGCACAATTGAAGTTTGATTCTGGTCTGCGACACTTTGTTTAGTATCATCCCAGAATATAGAAGTAACATAATCCACTTCTTAGAGATCCACACTTTGTCCTTCAACTCACTGTCTTGCTCCTGTGATTGGCATCCTAGTAGCAGTCTCCTTCAGCCAGGAGGAAGACTGGATATATTGTCCGCAAACTGGCAGTGAACTTGTCATTGTGAAACCGCCTCTTACTTGATAGGGAGTCAATACTTGTTGTTTGGCCAAGAAGTTTATTTCTTTATTTATTCTTTAATGTTTTGCTAAGGAGTGGCCACCTTGTGACAAAGACGGCGTCAAAAGGGTTTTAGAACATGACATTGACTATTCATTCCCAGCTAAGACAAACAGTTTTGAAATAACAAGATAAAAATATAGGGGAGGGGAGGGTGGTGCTTAGGTAATAGGCAAACACAAACACGGTTTGTACAGTGGTGTTATTGTTTGGTCTGGGTATGGAATCACTCATCCGCTTGCAGATGATTGCCATGGGCACAGGCGTGGGGCATCGCTGTGTTATGAGTGTGCTTCGCTGAATTGCTCTGTGTCACATGTCTGGCAAACACTCACACACCCCTTGAGTAAAGCATTATATGAGTGATATGACTAGGTACTGTACTCTTGATAGATTTCACAACAGGCACAGAACATCCTGTTTATTCTGTGTCATCATCAAATACTTCTGACGCATCTCATCTTATCTGGAAAGTGAGTGGACTGAGTTTATATCCTTTTCACAGTTGCACAGCTCAGCTTTTGAAACACGTTTATGCTTAAAACTGTGACTTTAGTTATTATTTTATTTATAGATAGTTGGCACACTACATGCTTCATTTATCCACAGGTTCAACAACTGACAAAACATAAATGACTAGAGCCTCACACAGTGCATCAGCATACCCAGTAAGGTGGCATACCTACAACAAAATTTTAAAAAAAAAGTTTGTTGAAAAATTTTAAAAAAAGAAACATCTTACATTTAAATCTGAATAATTGGATGTTTATGAGGAATTTTTCAGCCTAAACAATACAATGAAATGAATTATACTCTTAACCATTTCTCATAGATGTTGTTTGCATAAACATCAAGCTAAGGAAGTGAATCTCCCCACATACAATTAGTGTTTTGTTTCAGTTGTAACAACCAATTGAACGTGATTAGTTTGTCCTTGATGTCCACCGATGGTTAACTCTCCGACAGCTGTTACAACACTTACGCTCGCGCTTCAGGCCCCCAGTTTGTCTTCCTCTTCTATGCATTTTCTGCTTGACTGTTTGAAGTTATTGATGACCTTTCTGTTTTCCACATCACTAAACTCTTTCATGCATCAGCGGGCCAGGCCTATGGTGCTCAGATCTAATCTGCAATATTCAGCTAGCAGTTAGCGCTGCGTCGGAAGTGATGAGTTGATCTGCTCTGTTTGGGTCCCGGTGATTATGGATTCAAACTTGGGGGCAGTAAATTGCCATGACTTTTTAACTGATGATTCTTATTTCTTTCATTTCAAAATGTAGATATCAATATAATTATTTTAAAAGACTGCTGTTACCGCATGCAGTCCATGCAGTATATATATTTATTTTTTGTGCCGGCACAATGAAAGCAACAAAAGGTTTTCAAATGATCACTGTAACAGAGTAATTAAAGAAAAGTAGGTGTGCTTTTGGGGTTCTTTGATGCAGTTTACAGCTCAGTTTTATATCAGTTTTCTGCTTAGTTACATTGTTGGCTGTGACAGATTGCAGTCATTGTTCTGCCAAAACGATGGACCGAAGGAATGCATTTGAATTAGCTTTTCAAAAAAATTGATAGCACTAATTAAGTATAAACTTGTAGATAGCAGTTTTGAGTGAAAAACAATTGCTCACATTATCCGGAGTGTAATTTGTTTCCCTTGTCATGAATTCTTTTGACATTAATGTTCAAAGTCTTGGAAGCAGCCAGACGGTATCTGTTATAAATTACAGCAATGTGTTTGGGGAGGATATAATTCTCATAAATATAAATGTGATCCAACCACCCCCCCTCACCCGCCTCACAAAATGCCTGTCCTCTTGACCTGATAAGTGAGTCAGTGGTTCCTTAAGCTCAGGTTTTGCACGTGTGTGTGTGTGTGTGTGTGTGTGTGTGTGTGTGTGTGTGTGTGTGTGTGTGTGTGTGTGTGTGTGTGTGTGTGTGTGTGTGTGTGTGTGTTTTTGCATTTGTGTTTGTGGGTCACAGAGGTGGCCATTGTTTGTGCACGTTCCTGGCCAAAATGGACCCTCGCCCTCCGAGGTTGCTCTGCAAGAGACTGAGTTCTCATAGCTGCACAACATCATTTAAGCTGTCCAAGGGAGGCCAGTGGGACAGTGACAAGACAAATTTGTCGGTAATATGAAAGCAAAGAATGTGGCGAGCCACGAAGTGCTCACAGAACAGCAGCACATCAGGGACAGCGGTGGGTAATGCAGCTGACCTGTCAGTGATTGATACGTCCAGCAGTGGCCTACTGGTAATAGTTCCTGCAGCATTAGGACAGGACATATTTCAAGCCTAAGGGGTGCATATCAGCAGGCCAGTGATTACGGCAACATAAACAGGGGTGCAGTAAAGGTCCCAGTCTGACGGAACAATAAACTAATAGCGATGTCACTGTCCCCCCATGGCACCGGCACTGTGTGCGAGAAGTAACAGCGCGGTTTAAAGAGCCCAGAGCACTGGGGGCCATTTTTTATTTGGGGGATGATGGCCTGCAACTGATGTCATTATAAACCTTAAATCAACTTTCTGCTTGCTTGAACATGGTCACCTGGGTGCAGGGGGACAAGGACAGGAAAAGGTTGAAGAGCTCGGCCTGTCTCGGTGCCAGTGCTACCTGCAGAGGTAAAATTGAGTTGGGAGACTGGTGATCAATCAAGTGTCCCAACAACATACATTTTTTAAAGTGCTTGTCCGTATTTCCGAGTCGTAATGAGTGCAAAAGTTGTGTTGAAAAATGGAAAGCGGAAAGATAAACCAATCCGGCATTTAAAGGATGGACAAACTGGGGACCCAAGAAAATGGATTTACAGATCAATGTCATTATGTTTCCCACTGTAATCAGATGGAGAGAAACTCAATGTATTTTGTCCAAACACAAAATATAGTACCTGCTGAGACATTAGTGTAATGATATTTTATTGTCATTTATGTGGAATCATGAGCCATAGCTGTTGTTGAGTTTGAAGAGGTTAGTGTTAGATAGGAAGAGGCGAACGGAGAGCAATAAAACTACAGAGTAGATCCAGAAAGAGACAGCTTGGTCCCACTCCGTTACCTCTCTCATCAGACCGCTCTATCCGCTGTGGTTTCATCCGAGTAAACAGTGGTGTTGGGGTCACCAGGACTGCTGGGTAATTGAGCCAGTGTGGGCTGCCCTGTCAAGCACATCGGCTAAAAATACATCGCCCACTGTCACCGGGCACCAAGTGGGGGGGAAAATGATTGTTCCCGCTGTCGGAGCGTAGGACACTCGCATCACCAGTGACCTTCCCCTTCTCAACCAGCCATCACAGAACAAAAAGAAACCAAAAAAAAATTATTCTCCAAAGTCTCTTTATACCGTCAAAACAACAATGGATCCTTTGATAATGCAACTGGAAATCAACAAGCAGTGGATTAGCATGCTATAACACACACACTGCAATATTAAGCATGTTTAGCCTGTCATGGACGTGCACTTCGATTAGGGCACATCAAGGCATTGAAGAGAATAAGGGAGAATACAGGCAGACAGAATAGAGCGAGTGTGTTGAAATATTCGAATGAGGAAAGACGCTCCTTGGAACGTGGAAAGGTTATTGATTTGTCCTGCAATCATTTCCTGCTCTTTGATATGCAAACGATCTAGTGTGAATTTACAGCAATCCTATCAGACTCATTTCACAGTTCTTAGCCCCTGCCGTCTCTCTGGAGTCCTCCGCCTCATTAGGCCAATGTTCTCCATTACCAGCATAATTAAAATCTTTAGTAGCTTATCAAATTAAAAATATTTTTGCTGATCGTATTGAGATCTTCACCTCACAGTTATTTTCCACAACAGGAATAAATTAAGACTAAGCATTTTGCACACAATGTATTACAATCTGGTGCTTGAAAGGAGCACTTCTGGTATCTATAGAGCTGGTGATGAGAAACGGGGAGGGGGGACCCGGAGAATATAAACCCAAGTAGATAAGCATGTGCAAATCATCTTTCATTTACCAGTGCTCATTTTCCGAATGGATTTAATTAATTGTAATGTTAAACGAGTGGTCTTGCCCATTTGCTCTGTGGTTAAACTCACCACATATCGAAGGGCTTCTTTCAGCATGCGTAAAACATGTGGCTTATTTAAGCACGGATTTGAATTCCCAATACAAATGCACATATATTCAGCTGTTAGATCTTTCAGTGCTATTAAGATCAGGCTTACCCAGATGTTTTGACTGAAAATACAAGTAGCCAAAGATTCTCACCCATGAGGTTTAATCTTATTTTACATATCAGCTTTATCCTCATTTGTGTCAAGTGAAAGCAGACTTCTCTGGCACAGTAACAGACGCACCATAGATGGAGGCATATAGTATATATTGTGCGCCAACAAAAGGCTCTCTTCTCTGAGACACGGAAAGTGGGGTGCACAAACACAGCATTATCCTTCTTCAGCCCGAGTCTGGCCCTGAGTGTCGGGATTGCTGTCACTCAGGCAGAAAAAACACGCGCACTCTGTAGTTGTGTTTCTAGCACACAGAAAAAATGTCTTCTGTCTTCAAGGGAATTTTTTTTTTTTTTTTTTTCAAAGGACTATGTGAGCTGCAGTGTGCTTGACTTGTTAAATGAGGTTTAAGTCTTCTGTGTCAATTGGAGGCGGTGCAGAGCTTTAAGTATTTTGCACATTAATGCGCTTTTGAGAATATTACCCCAGGGTCCTGTTTCTCAAGGAGACAGGGGTGGGATGTTTTCTAGTGTTGCTATTGTAAACTTTTTGTTGTGTGTGTTCTGCACATCTCTGTTGTTGGGAGAAAATGATGGTGATTATTCAGATTTCATGCCTTGTCTGGCTGTTAATTATTTACTCTGGGCATGAAATTTGTGTGAATGCCAGGGATTTGTGTATACAAACATGCTTCAGATCACAGGAAAAATGGAGAGAGAAGGAGGTGGCGTAGAGAGGCGGGTTTGGGGTGGGCACTCTCAGTGCATTACCCTGTAGTGGAATATTTTCTAATTAATACTCGGCTTTGTTTACAGACGCTTTGATTTAATTAAGTGATGAAGAACAGAGTTGGATTAGCTGTTAATTGATTTAATTATCCAATTTGTTTGTCTCAGGCATGATTCCAGCAGAGCTGCAACAACTGTGGAAAGAGGTGACAAATGCTCACGTGAAGGAGGAGCACAACAATAGCAGCAACAACGGCCACCGGGGCCTTGACCTATCCTCCCCGGCACCGCCAAAGAACCCACTCCTCAACCAGCATGCCTCCACCAACGGGCAGTACATGAGTCACAAGAGAGAAGGGTGAGTCCTTCCATCTGCAAGCACTTTTCTAGTTGTTTTCTTTTCCTGTCTTTCCATATGTCTTACAATCTTTGCATGTTCTCACAATGACACTAAGGGTCAGTGAAGACATACAGCTTGATTGCAGCTAACGCCTTTAAACAACGCTGGTTTTCAAAAGCAGTGTTTCTAAACTCCAACTGGTAATTGTTGATGTGAATTATTCTTCATTTGTATAGATTACTATTCATTTACAGTTTGTAAATCCTCATGAAGGCCAACGCCGTCACTTCTCTGTGTCTGGATACACCTGGGGATTTCAGGGGAACACCTGGAAGGAATACAGCAATTTGGAGAAATTTACATGCTGTCGAAATGGAATCACCACACTATTAATGAGGGGGGTCAGCGAGTCGGCCGTCTGTTTTTTCGGTTGCACATTGAGAAGTGCAGCTGTGACTTCAGCTCCATTTCCTTGAGAACCTTTAGGTTACCTTTTCATAAAAGAAAAACATTTCTTTGTACACTGGGAACTTGTTGACACGTAGAATAATCCTGTCAGTTTAAGAATAAAAAAAACAAAACATAACAAGAACAACAGGCTAGCAAAAACAAACACTGGGTGTATCATATTTTGAAAACCAGGATGAATTATCTGTGAAAGACATTTGCTCTTTGAGCCGTGTGTGTGTGCGCATGTTTCTTTAAGGAAGGAATTAATTTGGCATCTTACACATTTGCTTGTTTTTTTGCACCCAAGCCTGATCTTTGAACTTTTAGTGAGGAGCCTCCAGGCACCATGAGCTCACTGCATAACATCTGACTTGTGTTTCAGTGATCAAAACCTACACGTCATTATGAAAGCAATGCCGTTGAAAACATGTTCAGCAGAGTAAACCAGCGGGCCTTTGGAGGTGAAGAGGGGCTGCCAGTGGGGAGGGACATGGGGGGTTGTAGAGAGGATCTGAGTGACACAGAGAGGATATACTCTGATTCACTGATGGAGAGATACAGATGAAAAGCGGATATTTATTTTGTTTAAGTACTGCTATAGGTTATAAATGGATTCTTGACATACTACCTGTACAGACTTATCCTCTTTACTGTTTCAAAGTTCCCCCCAGTGGAGAAAAAAAAGAAAAAGAAAATGGGCGTTAGTTGTTCCCACAGTTGACAGCATCCACAGGCTTCCAGTCCTTCATCCAGCGTCTGGCTGAATGTCTGTTTTTTGTGTGGTTAAAGACAAATCGCAGGGGAGGATACTGACTCGCTTAACTCCATCACACATTGTCGCAAGCGAGCAAACAAGGTGAGCATCGATGGCAGAAAAAGGCAAGAACCAGCCACAGCTGAGGGCTCCATGAAACATCGGAGAAGACATAACGCAAGAGCTAGCAGCCCCTCTGCCTCGCGCTGACTGTCAGAGATTAAAGAAGATGTCAGCGGCAGTTTAACACAAGCTTAAGTGAAGAAGGCAGTCTCAGTCTGAATATTCTCGCAGTATCTTAGATCTGTCAGAAAACCAAGCAGGTGATTCTCATCCACCCCATCTGTTCAAGGAACCTACCCAGAGTTTCAAATGTGCAATTACTAAGAAAGATGACTGATACAAAGTGAACACAAAACAGTGCTTATTAAATGCTGAATGGTGCTAATTTAGATTCACGCAACCAATAATCCTTTCTTGTGTTAATTTTGAAACACTTAAATCGCACAACTATCAAGAGCATTATTCCTCTCTTTTGATGATGCAGACTCAATTCTAATCAGAGTCCATGGGAAGAAAAATGAAATATTATTAAGTATGATTATTCTAAGCAAGGCTCTGAGAAAACGTCTGTGTTATAATCCAGGGATTTGAATAATCAGGTTGAAGATAATGGGCTGGGCCGGCCTGGGCGTAAATAGAGAGCATCCACTCATCCTCCCAGTGCTGAACTTAATGAACTTTTAATTGATGCGGTTTTGCAAGTCCTTTTGTCATGCAACAGAAACAAGCCTCTCTGCTGATGGGCCTGTTTTCCCGACTGGCTTCAGATTGGTTTACAGCAGGCCCTAAGTACCATGTAGTTAGTTTCATGTGTCATATAAAATCTGCCCAGGCACAACGACGCCTGCAACTAAAACCTTAAGTGCATCCACAGGAATCACTCACCGGCTTTGCACTTCCGTCTTAAGGAAGGAGGAGAAATTCAATCACTGCCGGCTTGACACACTGAAGATGAGGCACGTGTTCCTGCTTTTAGTTGTTTCAAAGAACACTCTGGCAAGGCAGGCTGGGATTTGTGTTTGTCTCACTAACATCCCCGATATGACCAGAGCCTGAGTCACTCAATCTGTCAGCCCGTGTTGTTTCCCAGCCCACGAACTGTGATGCATAGATAGAGATATACCCCTGAGCCAGGTCATCTTTATTCAATGATTTGCTTATTTAAATCAAACGGGCCTGATCTGTATCTGGCACAAATTCCCAATACAGTGCTGCATCAGCTTTGTAAGGGGGAGCATCCTCACAAAGCGCTTGGCCCACTTTACTTCCCAACAACCATCAGTAACCACAGCTCAGGGACTGTAACACAGCAATCTGTTAAGGAGATAAATAATCAGATTTGGCACAGCACTCTCATCTCTCTCTTGCCTTTCATTTGTCTTACAGGAGAAAAAAAATGATAATTAAATCATTCAGGGTAAAGCATGCAGTGGCACAGAGAAGACGGAAGGAGAGGATCCAGTGTGATGTCTGGAGAGTTAAAGAGGGGAGGGTGGTGGGTACGGATGGAGGGTGGAGAGGGAGGGCACAAAAGAATAAGCTATCGGTGAGGGAGACTGTTGTGACTGGCTTCACACACTGTGGCCAGACTCTGACCTAGTGTGGTGGTCATCAATCTTCCCACTTTTGCTGATAGATTGAGTCCATCAGCGAAGGATGCCATAGATCTTGACTTGTTTATGGCCCAAAGCATCTCATCAAAATAAGTGAGCTAGAAAACAACTGGCTAGCAGCTGTCAAAATCATCTTTGTGTGCAGTTGCTCCTGTCTGTCTACACATAAACACAGCGCAACACCTGGAAGGTTCACTCGCTGTCTGTCCGGGTCTATAGGCACTTTAATGTTCCTTCTCCTCTAAAGGAAGCTGATGACATGGTTTTCCTCATCGCTGTTACAAGATCATTAGAGTGTTCTTCCCCCGGGCTGCCTGACAATAATAACATCCTGACAGACCTGTCGTGGGTGCAAGTCAAATTTAACGCAACGCGAGCAACTGCTGATCGGTTTTCTTTCATTTTTGTTTTGTTTCCAGAACCTGTTCTCAAATGTGAATACTACACTCTTCTCCTATTACACTAATGTAGCTCATTTAGTGTAAATTCTGTCATTTACTACTGTTTAGCCATCCACCGTTTAAAAAGGCTCTTCTGGCTCCAGCCCCTTACAGTGCTTTGTGCTCACTGATTCCCAGCGCACTCCACATTTCAATACCTTATTAATACAGAATTAACCAACAAGCCTCCTCGCAAAGAATAAAAAAAAAAAATAATAAAAAAAAAAAAGACGATTTCTTTAAATTAAAAACCGGCGTTACCTTCACCAGTCCACACATTTCCTTGTTAAAAACTCATTATAATAGGTCTTCTGCCATCTATTTATTAGCTGTATCAAAACAGAGGTCTTAATGTGAATGCATAATTCATAATTGAATAAAAAAAATTCTGACTTTTGAAAGAAGGAGGAAAAAAGCTGCTAACCACATTCATGAATGCTTGACTGCTTCCTAATTGCAATGCAATTATCATATGTTATGAACAATGTGAACTCTTAAGAAAGTAATTATAACACAAGGAAACCTGTGACGACCTTTAAAATTTCCTACTTGAGGTACAGCTTTACTAACATTGATACAAATGAGATTTTAATCTGAACATCGGCTTGTTTAATCCTGCAAAATTGGCACACCGTGGTTAGATTAGTTTCTTTTTCACTAATTCATTTTTGCATCCATTTTCAAATAATAGCAGATGCATGATTGGCGAACATGCAAAATGTTATTTCCACTATTTATTTTTCTCCTTTTGATCCTTCAAGGAAATCCCTGAAGTTGTAGAATGAGATTTTTGGGGCTGGAGTTATTCTCTCGTGGCATCACAACAGTTTGTGGTGCAATGAATCTCCTCATCTGTCCTGTTGTCTAAGAGAGCAAGGCTTACGCTGGAGGAGAAGCGGCAGCATTGTGCTCACGAGCCGCCAGAAGCACAGGTGGTAGCGATATAGGCCAGTCCCCCAGGCTCTTGTAGCTCAAAGTTGTGTGTCTTGTACAGTGCCTGTGCCCATATGGCTGCCTGTCTCGCTCTCTTAGCAGACACTGCCTCCGCACAGGCCACTTTCTCTCAGCGCTGATTGTGGTTAGCTGTGGTTCCACGCCTCTCGCCATATGGAAGAAGTTGTAAAGTTTGTTTTTCAGGGATGTTCCTGCTATTTAGACTGATTGTACCACGCCATGCGCTCCCCATAGATGCACACTTGTCAGCCCCTGGTGACTTGGGATTGGTCAGTAGATAAATTGATGCCAGGCGGGGATGTTTACAGTTTGTGCACAGTGTGAAAGTAGAGGTTTCATGTTGTGGTACAGACTCCTCCAGGTGGGCTGTGGGACATGATGCAGCAGGCAGCACCGGAAAAGCAACGACTCAGGGAGCCCCCGAGCAGTCTTGATCAAAGTGAATTGCAACATGGCTCAGTGATACTAAATAATTACATATTGATTTGGTTGTGCTCTCACAACAAGAGTCCCCTCTTTTAAGAGCAGAGCGAGCAATGATCACACAGGTACACTGATTCTACAAAGCCCAAGGTTCACAGATCAAGTAGAAGTCAACGTTTTCATGTGGAAACAAGATGCAGTACACACAGGGAGGTGCTAAGCAGGCATCGGCTTAACAACAGAAACCATCATCTTTGACCTGTCATCGTGTTATGTGCCTGTGATCTGTTTTTACTGATAAACTCTCTCTGAATCTCTTCCAGGTCCACGCTAGAAGAGCATTCCCACCACTGTCACCCTCTCTATGGCCACGGTGTTTGCAAATGGCCTGGATGTGAGGCGGTGTTTGATGATTTCCATTCATTCCTCAAGTAAGTGAAAGTCATAATCGGAGGTATGCTTCTATCGCAGTTTGTTTGTCCTCTCGTTGGGTCGATTGCACGTTCGGTGACCCCCAGCAACTCAGAGGCGCTGCAGGTGCAGCTGGTTGTTATTCCTGAGTCTGGGTTGGCCCTCTCTTGACAAGGATACTGTGGTGGGGTCTCCTTCTGGGAACGGCATGGGCCTCTAATTCCTGTGATAAGTGCAGTTCCCATGGTGACAGGGGCCGTTTTTCCCAAACAAACAACGGTAGGATGTTTATCTGTGGCAGCTCACACTTAGGGCGCTCTGCATGTTTGCCCTTGTCACTGGACACAGGGATTGTTGTACACGTCTTGGACTGCTTCGCTCAGCTTTTTCTATCCTTTTCCTCACAGTCTGTTTGTTCTCCCCCCCCCCCCCCCCCCCCCCCCCCCTCTATCTCATGCTTCACTTCTGTGGCTTGCTTTCTGGTTTACTGTGTTGTTTATTTTACTGAGGGTGTTACACTTCACCTCTATTTTAAAATGAACTATGTGTACAGCACTTCAGCTGCAGTTCAGTCAGCATCACCCGCTGTGTAGCATCTTTCTGATGTGAACCGTGTAACAGGTTTGACTCGGTCCAGCTCGATATAGGCCACCGTTTGAGTCCCCGATTCCCCATTTGAGTCCAGACCCCTGGTTTACTGATCAACCCTGTGTGCAGTGCGCTCTAGGTAATCCAACACATAACAGTGCCATGGTTACGGAGAGGATGAAAACATCTGCCTTGTGGCAGCAGATCAATGGCTCACTGTCACCCCGGATTAGTCGCACTTTAAACAAGATATGACACAATTCCATTATCCTAAAACAAGCACTCGGTGAACACACGGTTTCCCCGCAGACGCAGGAGAGAAAGGTGCTGCAGAGGACCGCCTCACGGGCGGCTAAAAGTTTTGACGTCCTTGTCAACATCTTGAATCCTCTTTTGATGGTTTACATGAATCCACTTTGAGCCAGTTTGCATTTGAAAGGCTTATTGTACTAGATTGTGTAGCTCTACAGTTTCTGTGTAACTGAAAAGAGGCAGTTACGTGTTTTTATTTTTATTTAATAAACATCCTGTGACAGTTGTATCATATTATATATATTATATTGTATTATACATGCACACACTTTCACACATAGCCACACATATTTCAGTTTTGGGAGTGTCTGCGTCAATCTATCACTATTTATTGTATTCAGGCTTTGCCTCACCCTTTGTTTATAGAACAGGAGAATTCAATTCAGTGCGCCCGGTAGAGCTATGCCTTAAAAAGTCTCTAAGTGCACTCTGCTTTGTTTTTACAAGTGTTTTTATCATGGCAACATCTTGTTTACTTTAGTTGCCTGCTCAAACTGCTTGGAACATGTTAAGAAAACATTTGGGGAGAGTCTCCACAAAGCCGCCTTTGTTTAACAGCAGGCAAGAGTGCGAGCAGCTCACTAAGGTGTTAACTCTCAAACCCTTAAGCACTTCCACATGAAACCTGGCGACTGATACTGCAGGCCCCCAAAAAGAATCAAAAATACAAACAAAGAATACATCAGGCAATGCTCTTACAAAAGTCTCCTTGGGTTGAAAATGTAAGTGCAGATAAGTGTGTGTGTGTGTGTGTGTGTGTGTGTGTGTGTGTGTGTGTGTGTGTGTGTGTGTGTGTGTGTCTGTCTGTCTGTCTGTCTGTCTGTCTGTCTGTCTGTCTGAGTGTGTAGTCAGCAGAACACAGTGCACTGTGTACCAGAGGAAAAAGAAAGGTGAGGAGGACTCTAACGTCAACCAGATTTCAGCTCCACATGCCAACAGTAACAACTAACACTGGCCCAAATGTTGTTTTAAAACTGTGTGTGTATTTATTTTATCTTCTAAAGAAAACATGACATACCTACACGCACTATCTCGACAAATACAAAGCACCAAATGCCTGTTCCTGTTTTCGGGTTCAGCACACAGGAGGGCGGGGTTGGGTTCACAGCAGAGCCTGGTGTTTTTATGAGGGTCAAGACCCTTTCTCTTCAGTGTCCAGTCAGAGGTCAGAGCCAATGAAACACTGCAGTGCCCTCTAGTGCTGTACTGTCTGTCTGTTCAAACCACAAAAACTCATCTCTCACACCTCAACACGGTGTAGAATCTGTTTCAAAAGGTATGCAGCTTTGTAACACTGCAAACTATGCAGACCGATGAAAAAATATACAAATAAACCAAACAAAAATTAATGTATAATAAAATTCAAATTTTGTAATAAATAAATCTAAAAAACTACAATCTATAAGTGTAAAAATAAAAACCAATATTTATTTGACATCAAAAATCAATGCAGAACATTTCAATAGATTTTAAATGTAATTACTACTGTACAGACTTGTGCATTTAATTTAAATTCCACGCAAAAGGGGAGAAGATAAACCTCCCTCAGAGACAGCCTTAAGCTGTGGCTCCCGTCTATATAATTAGAAATCGTAAAGAAAAAAATAATTTAGGCAAACTAACTGGTGTGTAAAAAGCCGACTTTGTGAATATCTATTTAACGTGTTTTATTGTGGCAATTTACATCAGGGTCTATCATCCTGCCAGAGAGCTTTTAAAAGTGGCTTCATTTGAAGTCCAGAAAGTGACACATGCCAACGTTCATAGTCTTTCTCGATGTCAATCCCCCCGTATCCCCTGCTCCCGTGTCCAGACACTCCTCTCAAGGCTGCATTAGGGCCATTTGAATATTTCATTTCCTATTAATTATGCACTGTGACTCTCCATGTCATTAGAAGAAATAAAGTGGAATGTAACAAAGGATGAAAAGAAGCAGGGCACATGTCTCCTATGAACTGAGAAATTCCAAAGCTGCTCACGTAGGCCACCCTTCATTGAAAATTCAGTCAGTGCCAGTTAAATTGGAGTTGAAACGTCTTTACCTATTATTTTCTTCTTTGAAATGTAGTAAGATGTCCTGAAATGTTTACCAGTCTCATTTTCCGACCTACTTAATTAAATGGGCATTTATTTGACTCAAACAAATGGAAATCCCAGAGAAGTCTGAATTGATTTCAGCAAAGGGGGTTATTGCCCACACTTTCTTAAAATATGCCATTTTAATTCCTTTTTCTTTTCTTTTTTTTTGCCACAATAATTAAGTTGATGTACTGAATGTATATGACAGTCATTTTGAAACATTTATTATCAAGACACAATAGGAAAAAACCTGAAGGAGTAAAAAGACCACGTTTCCCATAAAGATTTAAATCATGCACCTGAAGGTTGAAAATACCGGAGCTGAACAGAAGCCTTCATATTTCAAGCAGAGCTCTATCAATTTCACATCCCTTCATGTGTCTTGTTTTCTGAGTGTCAATGTGGTGTTTAATGCACAAATGTGTTGTCTGTACATAAAGCAGTGGCATCAAATTTATTGGGCCATCAGAACGCCGTCGCGGCCACTGTGCCTCCGCGGGTCGGCTCTGCCTATTTTTGATTTGCAGTAAATGACAGGAAAAAGTGCACGTGAAAAAGCAGGCGCGGTACACACCTTTCTCTCATGTGCCGGTGCCACTTTGTGCACACACAGACATGCCTGGTGACAGTGACCTACATGGTCACCGAAGATGTGATATAATTTATGATATATATAATATATTGGATCCATTAGCGAGCATAATGAAGTAGTGAAATGAAAGGGTATTTGTGAAATCAGTTCAAACATCCTGCTCGGATTATGATTAAATGATTAATGAAATGCCCCTGCATAAGCATTTTCAAACAGTAATTCATGCGGCAGCTGATAAAATTCCTCCAATCATATTTCCTTCACTCATGAACCCTTATCTCCACCATTTTATATAAATCACAGAAAAAAACCCTGTCTGCTACCCGGCGAGCTACTTATTTAGATTAGTTATAAACGCACAGGAAAAGAGAACATCTTCCCTGTATAAAATAATCACGCATAATTATATCCATAATTCAAGTTTGTGACAGATCCCATCTCCTTGTCCTGTTGTCCTCTAAATTTTTTCTGGCTTTACTTGAATTCCTTTAATTTTAATAATATAATTAACACTCAAAACACCAAAAAGGGCAAAATCAACCAGGCAAAGGAGAGCTGCAGTGAGAAGAAATGGCATTAGGGCACTGGTGCATAATTTAGCAAAAGGATCCAACCTGAAATTCTTCAATCATTCTTCTTATCTGTGAGCTGTAGTTGGAGCAGACATGACCGCCATAAAATATTGAGTGTCGTTCTTGTATGTTAAAAGAACTATTTCTTCTTCTGCAGACATTGTACGTATAATTCCCGCTTGATAATGCTGCTTGTTTGTATTATATTTACATAAACTTTAGCACATAGATTTTATTCATTTGCTCAATTATCAGATTGCATCTTTATACCAGACATCACAGGACGTTAGTTTCTCTGGCAAACTGACAGCAGCTTTTTTTTTTTTTTTTTTTTTTTTTTTAATGTGTTCCCTTTTTCTTTTCTTTTTTTCCAGGCATCTTAACAATGAGCACGCCCTGGATGACAGGAGCACGGCCCAGTGTCGGGTGCAAATGCAGGTCGTACAACAGCTGGAGCTGCAGGTATTGTCCCAGCGGTTGTTTTGATCCAAATATTTATGTGTCTTCTTCTGCTGACACTTCCTCAGTGTCTGACGAACCCCTCCCTGTTTGTCTCATATCAGCCATGGGGTCACTCGTGGAGGAGGGGTTGGGGGGGGGGGGGGGGGGGGGGTTGTGCAGCAAAATGAAATAATTTTGTACATTTGCTAGTAACCAGTCATTAAAAATGTGTTATGTATGCATGACAGCCAGGAAAAGATATATGAAGGGCCCGGGGCTAAGTAGAGAAGATAATTACATTTTGAATTTTACTGGGTTTTAAAGTTATTTATGACTTTTAACTGTTTGGCACCAACAATAAAACACTTGGTAAAATGACTAGAGTGCACAGGCGCTTGGTGTTGAGTGAGTTAAAGGAACAGAAAGGTTATTGTAGCCCAGTGCAGAAAGCTATTGATACAGTCATCAGTAGTTTTAATACCATGTCCCTGATGAGTGATCTTTAATGTTCTTTTTCAGCCAGAAAGCAAAATATGCATGTGTACATTAAGAATGTACTTATGGAAAAAGACATGGTTCACTGTCATTCCTTTAGGGGTTCTTTGTAATGGCCAGTGTGTCATATGTGTGTCGGTTTGTGTGACAGTGGTGGCCTTAAACGGTGAACATGACCGATCTGCCAATGCAAGTTTGCCGTTATTTATTAGCATTTCAGAGAAAAATCCAACCAACCACTCCATTAAACAAGTATTTTTAGTAATTAGCTGCGACAGTTGCAAAGCAAATACAGAATCCAATATAATGTATTCCAGACTTTATGCAGTGCTCACTTGTGGTTCACACATTAGCCACATAATACCACCAAAATGACTGATAATGAGTATAAAGCAGTTGTGGTTTACAGGATCTTAACCTCAAACAATGAAATTTTGGTTGCTCTACATTGCACCATGCCAGTGTCCTGTTATTTCCACTCAGGTGGTGTATTATCCACAGGGATCGAGTGAAGGGTTTATCAGACACAGACTTCCTCTGTATGCAGCCTGTCACCATAATTTAAACTGGCAGCTAAGACAGTGCTGAGTTTTAGACAGGTAGAAAGGGCCTGGGCTTGTTATTGGCAATGAGACACAGTATATTTTAACCTTGACTTGGAGGCTGTAGTTGGATTGTCTGAAGTGCAGACTTGTTGACAGCTTCCAAAAAGCATTTTGAAGACAAATAATTAGATGGTCCTGAGAGGAAAAAGATCAATTTGTTCATATATGCTGACTTTAAAAGATGTCCTCACTACAAAGGGATGTATGGAATTAATAAAAGCACAGAAATAGATTTTTTTTTTTTTTTTTTTTTTTGGTGCTCATAAAAAATTTAATGTGTTCTCCTTTCTCATTACAGCTAGCAAAAGACAAAGAGCGTCTGCAAGCTATGATGACGCACCTTCATGTCAAGTCCACGGAGCCCAAAGCCACCCCACAGCCGGTGAGCAGCAACCCTGTCATATATCTCTCTCTTGTTCCTCCCCCAGCCTTTTGTTTGTCTTAATTGGCACACATGTATTCATTAATCCCTTCCTCCATCTTCTTATTTATCTGCTAAATAAAAACAGCTGTTCTCTTGAGGGAGGCAGTAAATATAGTTTGGACCACATCTGCTGACATCCGAGATTCAATTTGGTGCCTGTGATGAACTGGATGCACACTCTGTAATGGCCCCCATCTCAGCTTCAGAGAACCGCTGCCTGTCTGGGCACACAGAAAAGATGAGAAAGCAGAGAACCATAATGATATTAATACGTATTATATTTTATAAATAGATCAAATTTAGCATGTACTCTCGGTGCTTTTGAATGCAATTTACACATGCTATGATAATATGAATATGATGACAAATGTTTAATAAAACAGCACACTAAGAACAAAGACATGTTCGTGTGTGAAATAATAAACAAATGGCTGAAATTACACAATGCCACAAATGTAACAATTACAGTAAAACATTAATGTTTTAAGTGTGAGACTGAAAATAGTTATTGATCAATTTATTTAGGATTGTGCTCATTAATCTTGAAAGGGATGATAAGGGTGTCAGCTGATACAAAGCAGTGCCATTCCAAAGTATGGGTGTGAGTAGCACCTGACATTGATTTTAATATTGATTTAGTATGAGAACAGATGCTTCCCTGAGGACATTTCTGTTCTTAAAAAGTTAGAAGTTGCCAGGAATTACCCTGAACCATCCTTACAGTAATTAGTAATATCCGATCTGAACAGAGGCTGATCTTAGGTCAAGGTTAAAAAATTAAAATAAAAAACATGTCTTACTAACTTTATTTGCATTGCGATTGAAAGTCAGTGCCATCATTTTACTATTTTACTTGAAGGTAATTTAGTAAAAATGAGAAACAAAAATGTCTCTTTGGTGATTTACCAAAATTTGCTGCAAGGGAAAAATTTTAATAAATGCAAAGGCAGATCAATTTATTATCTTCATGACACATTCCAAATGTTATACTTATCACTCCAAATGTATACTATGCCATAAAGCCTCTTGCTTAATCCCTATCCTATAGAGGCAAAGGCTTAACATATGGCATTTAAGTGTCTGCTCTATTTTGTCTCGTTTAAGAGGGGGCCTCACCAACATATTTCAGTCTGTACGACAGTTCGTTCAGGGTGCCAAATGAGCAAAGATCATTTTACTGCAGGGCGCGAATATGAAATCACGCACACACTTGCACACAGATGCACAATACACATGCAGGAGTCGTGTCCCTCAGCACACTGTGCAGCTTGGATCATTTATTTACCGTCACCGAGGTGGCTATTGACATCCAAAGGCTGCATGTGCGCTCCACACAGCGCAGCCAGTCGACATAAAGCGCCTGGAGATGTCGAATGACAATAAGCTGTCTGTTAAAGCCGTGCATGTGTCACACACTTTGATTGTGTAGATTAGAGTGCAAAACGAGGGCTCTGACACAGGGACATTTGTATATGAAAAGTGGTAGAGGCGGCAGATAGCATCTTGAGTTCGCTACCTCTCCCCTCTCCCCGGGGCCCGTGAGAATGGTTGTGTCAGAGCTCAGCATTAACACTCTCGAGGGGGTGAGCAGGGATTTTTATTCAAATAAATAGACTCCCATTCTCCAGCGCTGCTTTGCCTGCTGTGAGCTGCTCTGAAATACTATGATAAATACGTCTGACTTCAGCTGGGTGAGTGGTGGACTCACACAGGTCAGAGCCCACGGTTCCTCTGAGGCTCTAGTGAGATTGCAGCATCAGAAGTAGCCACAAAGATGCAGAATGAAACTATTTTCAGAGCTGACTGGAAATACAGACGCTTAAGAACAACAAAAAAAAAAAGTGCTCTTCCAGTAATTGGCTAGTTCTGCTTATCTGCTGTTGCGTATAAAAAAAAAAATAAAAAGGCATGTTTAAGTCACAGAATGTAACAGTAGCTCACATGAACTTGCTGGTTCACATTTAGTTATAATTAAAGACAAGCAAACTGATACTGTGCATTCACAGCCTTAAATGAATAGGATTCATTTTATTCTTCTGAGGTGGATGGGGGCGGGGGGAAGATCAAAACAAAATGTGCCACATTAGCAATGCGTGTTTCTGCGTGTGTATGTGTGTGTTTGTATTTGCCTCTGTGTGTGTGGGTGGGTGTCTGCACACGGTGTCACTAAGCATTCTTGTCAGAAATCTGACCTTTTACGCCATACATAATTAAGGAGGGACTTTTTGTTTATTTTCTTTAGCAGCTTGCCGAGTCAAAGCCAGTATAATTAGATCACCAATTACCATTTAATTAATTTCAGTCTGAAGTCTCATTTTGTCTAGGCACTGGAGTGAGCCCAAATGGTGAGGCAAACAAAGGCAAGGCTATTACCAGCCTGTCTGGCCTATTGTTGAAGCCTCTCTGTGTTTATGGCCAGGGAATATGGATGAAACATGAAACAAAGCCTCCTAATCCACAGGAAGAGAAGTCAACACCGCAGCCCCATTCTATTGATAGCATTGTGTCAGAAACACACAAACCCAAGTGTAATTTATTTTGTTCATGATTTAGAATGACACGTCTTTTGCTACTGCTGGTGAGGATGGAGTCTACATTTGTGCATCTCTGCAGAAATCCAAATTATTTGGGCAGATGCTGCCAAAAAAAGGCAAAGTTCAGCCTCCGAAACATAAACAGACATTGTGAGGGCTTGGACACACGTCTGTTCAAATAGGAGATTCAGAAAACACAAATGTCACTAATTTTGTTTAGAGCAGTTTGCAACTTCAAAATCTGCAACAGTCTATGTTGTGTAAAACAAGTTGTAAAATAAACTAAAACAAACAAAATAAACTGCAATGACAATATCATGTGTCCGCTGAATTCTGGAAAAGCTATTTCTGATATCCGTGTTATAGCTGTTGGTAATGCGTGTTAATAATTTGATTGGTAATTCAGTGGCTGAACAGGATATACGTTTTTGTGTCGAGTCAGATTTTAAAACTCATCATCACCATCATCAGCAGAAATCAGACATGTGATCCCTTGTAATCAACATGTGATGTCAAAGATGAGAAGTTTCCTCCTCACACTGTCCTCTCTTTCTCCAGTCTTCAGTTCTCTCTCTGTATTTTTCGCTTTTTCTTCTCCAAAGTCATGTTTAATTTGGAAACTGGCCTCCTTCTGCAAATTAGCAATTAGAACAATTTTGCGTGAATATGTATATGTGTCATTAGTTTTCCTGCCAATTAATAGCTGGAGCAGGGGGTCAGGCTAGAATTTTCCACTTGACTGCTGCTCCAGTATGGAGGCTTGGCACTTGGCTCAGAGCTGCCACAGCTGCTGGAAGCCATGCTGTACCTTTGGAGCAGTTGCCGTAATTAGTTTACCTTGTAGCCATTATTACTTAAAACCCTCCTTCGTCTTAGCCCACCCAGCTCTGCCACGCACACAGACCTCAGTGGTGAAACCAAATATTCTCCACATAAGGCTGTCCGAGAAAACACTGCGGGGTCACTCTTTACCCTGGCCGTCATGGGCTGGATGATGGAGGTCAGTCAGATACAGTAGTTAATCATCAGATCACCTCCATAAGCAGCTCCTAATTACAGTCCTCACAATACAATTTCATCTTGTAATTAGCCCAGATTGGCTTCTTCCTCTGGCTGCCTTATTAGCAGGGCTGCTCAGCGGTAGGTGAGAATCACAGTCATTTTTCAGAGCTGCACAGGCTGCCCATCTTCCCTTCACAACTCAACTCTCACTGGTTACCATGCTGAAGAGCCACAGTGGGTGGAGGAGGTGGGGGTGTGTTTGTGTGTGTGTGTGTGGGGGGGGGGGGGTGTCCAAACGGGACAAAAGATTACAACAAAGGCGGTGAAACGGAGAGGTGGAAGCAGGCTGAGCTTGAAAAATAGAGGAGGTGGTGGAGCAGGGCTCCAGGGTTGTTTTCCAAACATTTAGCGAACGTTCATGGATCATCTCAGCGCCCGCCTGCAATTAGAGGAGATATGCATAGTCAATGAGGCATCTGAGACGCAGGGGGAATTAGAAGACTAACTGAGCTGTGTCTGTCGGTCTTTCTGTTTGTTTGGTCTGTTTTCCTTTCCTCAGCTCAATCTAGTGTCCAACGTCACATTGTCCAAGTCGGCCCCTGAGGCCTCTCCTCCTCTGAGCCTTCCACAGACCCCGACCACACCCACAGCACCCCTCACACCCCTATCCCACACCCACTCTGTCATCACAGCCAACAGCCTCCACAGCATGGGCCCTATGCGACGGCGCTATTCAGAAAAGTACAACATGCCCATCTCTCCAGGTACTGCACAAAGTACGCACACTTACATGTACAAATGTATACATGGATTTGCACACTCGTCTGCTCTACAAAATAACTGACACCTAAACCATATACAACATATGCGCAGCCATGTAATCAAGCTATAATTTGTTTTATCGGCCATCGATAGGACATTTCTGTTTACAATTTTATTCCAAGTTGACACCGTCTGTTTATTCCCTGTGCACAGATATCAGTCAGAACAAAGAGTTTTACATGAATGCAGATGTTAGACCGCCATTCACATACGCCTCACTAATAAGACAGGTAAGGAATCCACTTTGTCTTTAACCTTTATTTACAAACCATTTAACGTTTCTTATTCAGTGAATGGAACATGCTCCATCCAGCAAGAAATACAGCAGATACACTCAGCTATTTGAAAACAACTTTTTCACTCACTTCCCTTCTCATTTCTTGTTATATTCTAACACAATTTAGGCAGTGGAGCAGATAAACCATCTCCAAATGAGTGCAAGAATGTGTTCCGGATTCAAAACACAGCCACATATGACAATTTTGTTTGATTAAGCATTTCAGTGGCTGTGATTATTACCAAATTCATTTCACACAACAGTAGGGATGAACCTGTTTTAAGATGGCCAGTCAATTATCGCTCGACCGCAGTAATCTGGGATCTCAGGAATTAATCTGAGCCGTCCATAATTGCTGCCCTGTAATCTGCCTGAGAAATGTTTTCGCTTGCCCTTCATTTACACCCACAAAAGAAAATATATTCAAATTGGCCATTTTGAATAGAAAGTGCACTACACTTCTAGAAACAGAGCACACTTCAAATTGACAGTTTCCTTCCTGTTGCCTGTGTTTGTCTCAGGAGAACACAAACCTGCATGCCTCTTGTGAATTATTGATAATTTTGTGAAGGGAGCAAAATTGTAAATGTTTGTTTCTGTCACTGTTCCTCATCCAGGCAATCCTCGAATCTCCAGAAAAGCAGCTAACACTAAACGAAATCTACAACTGGTTCACACGAATGTTTGCATATTTTAGACGCAATGCAGCAACATGGAAGGTAATTTTTGCTACTCCTCCAAATGTCTTTAAACCAGCACCCGAGGAAAAGGAGACGTTGCGTCGATGTTCGGGAGAATTAAATGATAGCCAGGCATACTACCTAAAAAACCCGAACACATAACAATACCTCAGTTATTCTCTCCAAATGAACCACCCTTTAAACAAACATATGAACCACACAGAAAAGCCAAGGAGAGTACAATGTGCAGAAAAGAAGAAAAATGAAAGAAAAAAACCAAAAACAATCTTCCTGTAAAATGTGTGGATGTTCTGCTAGTGGGTGGCATTAGTTTAATGGAGCAGTTCTCTGCCAGTGACTCCTGGCTGAGACCCTCACACTCACTTCAGAAGGGAACACTGTTTTCCACCAGGCCACACACACACACACACACACACACACACACAAACAACAAAACAGAAATGACTTGAGATTGAAAAACTGGAAATTGAGAAACTGGCATGATGCACTCAAAACACATAGCTGATCAGTCACATGCAAACACACACACACACACACACACACACACACACACACACACACACACACACACACACACACACACACAGTGTCACCACCACCCTGATCCACCCGCATCCTCCATCAGCTCCCACACTTACTGACAACCCTTCCATAGGGGCACATTGGTGTTATACACACACTGGATTCCACAACTCTCCACACACAGTACATACGCATACACTCGGCATAACTTCCGGAAAAACAAAGGGATGACATACAATATGTAGGTCTGTTTTCACAACTAAATAAATTGATACCTGGATTTAAGTCGTAAGACGCATCGTAATGAAAAAGTTAAAATGACCCCCAAACGTTTTCGGTTCTATATTTCATTTGTTTCATTTGTGCTGACTGATCAGAAAAGGCATCTTTTTAATCACAAGATAAAGGATGTCTCTGACTTGTGACTATTGCCATGGAAACCAGTCAATATTTATGTGTTGTTTAAGTAAGCTGAAACTTAAGGGCCATTCACTGCCAATAACCTTCTGGTTTAGTTATTGTTTTCATTCAGGTTTCATCCAGTGCCTGTCAAAATATTTCTTCTGTCTAATGATTTTTTTCTTTCCCATGAAGACATGTTTACTGATAGAAACCCCTTCTCTCTCTTTGTTTTCACACCAACTGCAGAATGCAGTCCGGCATAATCTTAGTCTTCACAAGTGTTTTGTGCGAGTAGAAAACGTAAAAGGGGCTGTGTGGACAGTCGACGAATTAGAGTTCCAAAAGAGACGGCCTCAAAAGATCAGCGGGTAGGTTTGGCCTCTTTGAGCCCTGACTAACATCTGTGTCACCGTTGGCTGACGGGGAAAGGCTGCTGCTGCTGCTGCTGCTGCTGCTGCTGCTGCTGCTGCTCCATCTCAATCTCATTGTCTGTGTGCCATGCCGTCCAAAGTCCCTGCTTGCATTGGCGTGCCTCCCCTCCATGCTTTCAGAAGTCTTTTGGTGATGCCTCATAACCCACAATGGCTTATTTTCATTTTGATCCTCACCCTCTCCCCTCCTCCCTGTGTCTGTCTGCGTTGTCTGTCCGTCCCCCGTCTGTCCCGTCAATCACTGCATCTGCATCTGGCTGTCGCCCTCCCTCCCCCCGCTGGTTTACTTTCTCAGGGTGCCATTCGCACCAACCTTTCCCTGCATAAGTGCTTTGTGAGAGTAGAGGATGAGTTTGGGTCCTTTTGGACTGTTGATGATGAGGAGTTTAAGCGCGGCCGCCACACACAGCGAGGCCGCCCTCGGAAATACGCCGCTGATGAGAACTTTGACGAGCTGCTCGTACAGTAAGCACTTCCAAACTCCAGTGGCCCCCCAGCCCCACCTGCATGCTCCCCCCTCGGTGTTGCCATCATGCTTTTTGTGTTAAGCTCGCCATCCATCATGCGTTCACAGGATCTGCCTCTATCAAACTGTTCTTCCTTCCGCATGAAATACAAAGTGTTGAAGATAGTTGTGTGGTATTGTCAAGTGATTGAACATCTTAGAACTATTGCCTTAATATCCACATTACTACACCAGTTAATTTGTTTAGTTCTTATACAAAGTGCATTGATTTCTTTTTATGAAATACGATACTGTATCTGAGGAATGCATGCTACGTGAGACATGAGTCTGTGGTTGTAATTTAATTTTTCTGTTTGCAGAAGTCCAGCCTTAGTGAAGAACATTCAGACCAGCTTAGGCTATGGTCCAACCCTCTCTGCTGCCTTCCAGGTAAAAATAATAAGTAACCTCGTCTTTAGCCGCCTTAAAAGACAGTAAGAAATAAGTCTCTCTTTGTCTCATTGGCCCGGTCACTTAATCTTTGTTTTTAGGGGGATGTACCCGCATGAAAAGAGTGATGGGCAACTGAGAAAGTGCTGACAACTCTCTTCCGTTTCACATTTAATGCTTCGGGCTTTGCTTTTCAGGCTTCAATGGCAGAAAACAACATACCTCTATACACTACTGCTTCCATTGGAAGTCCCACCCTCAACTCCCTGGCCCACGCCATCCGTGAGGAGATGAATGGAGCGCTGGACCATGGAAACAGCAACGGCAGTGACAGCAGCCCGGGACGCTCGCCCCTGCCAGCTATGTGAGTGTCACACAGGCTTTTTTTTTTTTTTTTTTTTATCTCCTCCACAGTCAGAGAGTGTAAGAAAAGTGAAGCAAGGAATAGAATTTTGGCAGCTTTTTCCACTGACACAGAAATACTCCAAAGAGATGTAGACAGAATGTGCTTTCAGTGCCCACCCAAAATGCTCTAAAATGACCTAATACATGGCACTAGATCAAACAGAAACAATGCCAGAGGGACAATGAATAAAGTGGAGAGGGATGATATTGGAGTGGTGTGTGGGGTCATGGCTGGTGCTGTGGAAGGGCTCCCTGCAGAAAAGGAAACTCCACCTTTTCAGAGCTTCCATCACCAGAGCGGCCGGGAAGAGAAGACCGGAGCCCCTCTGTTATTTCAACAGCAAGTTTATGAACTCTCCTTTATGTGTCCTGCTGTCTGTGCGAGCCCCGCCATAATCAGCATTCCAGTTTGTTAAAATATTTACAAAATGCCAGAACACAGAGTGACAGAGCTTCTGGCTCCGACACGGTGCAACACGAGCCGCAACACATTCAGAAACGCTTCTGAGCCTTTGAAAAAAACAAAACACAAAAGCATAATTAGTCTGGAGGACATCATCCAAGATTCTCATGTAGGAAAGTTGTGGTCGGCCTGGAAACCGCAGCTCCCCATTCACTTGTTGTATAGGAGTGTCTGCTAAGTTGTTTGAAGCCTAAAATAATACAGCACATGCTGCATCGTTTCCAGATGTGGGGGTAGACCACCGATATGCAGCGCGGGTAGACTCGGGGATGGCCTCCTGAAATGTCTGAGCTTGGGGGAAATTCTGCCTGAAAACAAAAAAAGGTGCAGTAATGAGCTCCTGGCCAAATGGAGGAAAGTGCCATCCCTAATCACTGTGAACATAGCTCTGAGCATGGCTGTGGAACAGGAAAGGCAGAGACAGGATGGGTGTGCTGGCCTAAAGGCAGCCTGCTTCTCCCTCTGCCCCTATGCTTCTATCTTTAGGCTGATAGAGCTCACAGCTCCTGCGCCATAATTATGTCTATAAGCTTTATGCAAGTACAAAAAGGACTTAAATCTGTTTTCTTTTGCTTTTAAAGAACTTTTTTTTCTCTTATTAACAAAGCATACCCGGTGTTTTATGCCTATGGACTGAGCATTAAAAGTTATATAATACAGCGCTTACAGTGTATTCCATCAGGCTCCATGAACTAATGTGCAAAAACATCCCTACTTTTCTGTGATGATCTGGCTCACGCGTACAAGTTCATCACCACTGTTAACTGTGTGTAGCAACATATGTTTTCCACATGTGCCAGTGTGCTGGCGGCTGACAGGACACGGCTTTTTTTACTGCTCTCAAGCAGCCAGACGAGAGTCAGGTATCCAGAGAAGGCTCATTATAAGCAAAGTGTAGAATCAGCATGCAGTTCAATAGCATAATAATAACAATTTCATGTCTGCCCTGCAGCCACAGAGTCAGACCTGAGGCAACGGCACTTGTGGAGTTACTTTGATGTGAAAATGATAGAAAAGCTGACTTTACTTTTTCCCCTTTTTATAATTTACACCAAAATATGTCATCTCATTAGCATACGAGTGCCTCTGTCACAATAGCAGCAAAATCACACAAGACACCCCGGTGTGAATAAATCAAATGTGGTCTTTGGTGATGAAGAATATGCCAGTTGTCCCTTGTTGTTTTGGTAAATGAGCCCGGTGCCTCATCCTGACACCGCTCTACCTCCACTACAGCAGCCTGGCACCGCAGGTTAGAGCGGCAAGTCCCCTGCAGCTGCTCATAATGTTTTTTTGGGTTTTTTTTTTTTTCCCTTCTCCTCTCTGCCACAGCCAGGCCTCCTCTCTCCCCCTGCACTCTATTCCTGCTCTGTTTCTGTAATGAGAAATTTGGCAGATCTCATCTCTTTAGTGGCTCTTTTGCCCAGGCTGTGAGCTGGGGGGTGGGCGGGTGTGTGTGTGTGTGTGGGGGGGGGGGGGGCTCATGTTTTTTGCCTTGTTTACAAGTGACAGCGTTATTATTCTCATAAGGGCTCTGTTTCTTATCGCAGTGTTGTGCCGAGTGCACTGCTGCCGCTCTCCTCGCACGCCTCTCCTGCCAGCGCTTTTCTTCCCTTATTGACAGTTGGTTGAAAATATGCATTAATTCTGGAGTTTAAAGCATGTATGGCGGTGTCTGGTCGCTGTGTTTGCTTGAAGTTGATTAATGATAGAAGCCGGCTCGGGGTCGTCCTCTGGAGACCCGCCTCGCAGGTTGTGCATGTTAACGAGCAGGAAGGGGAACACACAGCGCGCCGCTGATCCGCCGCCACCAGGAGGCTGACAACGGCAGCCCACTCGCTCCGCAGAGTCCATTCTCTCCTCTCCTCATCTCACGTTGTTAATCTTCCTCATTTATCAATTCTAAGTGAATACCCTGTTGTCGGTTGCCATGAAAATAAAAAGCCTGCAGCTTTGCTGGGATTGGAATACCTCAAAAGAAAGCTGAAATTATCATCAGCACCAGCGAGGCTCCCGCTCCGATTCTCAGTGAAGCCAGACATTTGTTTTTGTTCCCCTGCTTCTTCCTTTATAAACAGAATCAGCACAAGTCGGTATCACTTTGTGCGCGTGTGTGTGAGAAAGGTTACAAAGAAAATTAAGGATAGCAGAACTGACATTACTTCTTTTCTTTCTTTTCTTTTTTTTTTTTTTGTACTTTTCCTCCAGGCATCACATCAGCGTTAAGGAGGAACCACTGGACCCAGAAGACCACGAAGGGCCCCTCTCCCTGGTAACGACCGCCAATCACAGTCCGGATTTCGATCACCACAGAGATTACGATGACGACCAGGGCCACGACGACATGCTGTAAGGCCGGCGCAGCCCCTCCCCAGCCTCAGAGGCCGAGGCAGTCTGGGTCATCTGGGAGACGGACGCGCTCCGCAGATCACAAACACTGAACTGCAGTCTCAGCCACTGATGACAGCTCTCAAATGTCTCCAAGTTGACTGTTTAGTGCCATTACAATACATAGCAAGAACACCCACACAAAAAAACAACAAAACAAAAAAAAAAAAAAACACAGATTACGCCCCTCGTGAGGGTTCTTTTTTTTTTTTTTTTTTTTTTTTTTTTTTTTTTGCTGATTTCTTTCTACTTTTGATTTAAGTAACGCTTAAAAAGTGAACTTCATTTCTACTCTGGTGTCGGACAGACTCTTTTGGTACGGGGTGGGGGGAACCACGCGTCTGTGGTCGGAGGTTGGGAGACCCTCGCTGCGCAGCCGGGACGGACTGCACTCGGCGGACTGCAAGAGGGGTTATGTCTCTCCCCCACTCCCTCTCCCTCCCTCCCTCCCTCCCTCCCTCCCTCTCTCAGACACACACATCTGACCACAAACTGAAGAGAGAGAGAGAATGACTGACGTTTAATTTACACGGTGTGTGTGTGTGTGTGTGTGTGTGTGTGTGTGTGTGTGTGTGTGTGTGTGTGTGTGTGTGTGTGTGTGTGTGTGTGATTGGGAGAGCGAGTGCGGACTTCTGTTCATTGTCACTGCCTTCAACACATTGGTTAATTCCATCTTGGGTGGAGGGGTGTTTTCTTCCCTGGGTGAATTTGTTTTTAGTCGGGGGGGGGGGGGGGTGAAAGGTTATGAAATATCTACATAATGTGTCTTCTCCATCATTCGATGCTGTTCTTGATGTTGCAGTTTTTTTTTTTGTTTTTTTAATTGTTTCTTCAAACTGATCAGACCTCATGCCCATGCTGTGGAGATTCTGTGTGGTCAGCACTTGATGATGAATGTTTAAGTTGTTCTTTTAAAACACACACATGAAGCAGAATGTCAGATACCAAGTAGTATTTTTCTGTCATTTATTCCACAAATCAAACCAAAAACACGAAACAAAAAAAACAAAAAATAATAATAAAACTAAAAAAGTCGCCACTCTGATGTGTTGCCCACCTCTTTACCCCCCCCCCCCCTCCCCCGCCTCTCCTCTTACTCCACCTCCTGCTCATGAAGTCCATTGGCAATGCACTACTCATAATGAAGGCTCTCTCCACGCATCAATGAAGTTTAATTTAAGATGCGAATGAATGACAGAGAAATCATGCAGGTTATGATTTATCCTTATGAAATTATACTTTAAAACAGCCCCCTCACGGCAGAGCATGCTGAGCTGCAACAGAATTTCTGATCACTTACAAGCTCCGGGTTCTTTAAAGCAAAATGAAAATGTCAGGTGTGCTCCGGCGAGATAATGATTTAGACCAACTAATTGTGATTCCTGAACACAACTGTCAGCGTTAATCAAACGCGTCTGCTTTTCCACCCTGTAATTTCACCCGGTGCTCAAAGATAAACGTGCATTCCCTGTAGTTTTATTTGTATCGCGCGCATGACTAGTTTTAAGTTTTGAGTGTTAATAATTGCACACCAGACGAGACGCTCGTTTTCGTTCATCGAGGGAACAATCCCAAGACCTGCAATAAGACCCAGACATTGCACATTCCAGCATTCTGACAGCCATCGTAAAGGGCCCGAACACACAGGACATGCCATGTAGGGAGTGTGGATACCTCGACGTTTAATGTCACCCAAAAAGCCAATAGTTGTAGTCCTCAGCATTGAACCGAGTGGAGTCCACATGTGGTTTTGTAAAGCAGCAAAAATTAAAAAAAAAAAAAAAAAAAAAAATTTCCAGCTTGGGTATGGAGTTCAAGTTTTAGACAACATGAATTTCAAGACTGCAATCAACCACTTTTAAATTTTTTTTTTTTTTTAATTTATTACTTGTTTTATTGTTATTTCATGTTTTATTTGGCTTTTTTGTTTAGTTATTGATGTGTTTTAATATCTTGTTCTGTGACAACCAAAGATAAACTACAAAGTCAATGTTGTGTGTTCCATGCAATAGCAGATAAGGCCAAATATCTCCTCCATTCCCTCCCATTGGACGATCTCGGCAGCAGCGATCGAGCCGGTGGCGGGTTGAATCGAAGGAAAACGCTCCTCAAACTGCTGTTTTCGTTCGTTCTTTCTTTCTTTCTTTATTTTTTTTATTTTTTTTTATAAAAAAAAAACCAAAGGGGGGTGTCTTGGACAGAATCAGCTGCAGTAATGCTTCACAGTGACCAAAACTGAATGGGAGGCGCTTGACAGTCTGACAACATGATGACCAAATTAGGGAAAACTTTTTTTTTTTTTTTTTTTTTTTTTTTAATTTTTTCACGTCTTTGGGCCAGTGGGTGGAAAAGGGAGCTGTTTGGTCAGGAGCAGATTTGTGTGCAACATAAATGGTGTGTAGATAATGAGGAAAAATATACCGGTAAATGGGAAAAAAAAAAAAAAAAAAAAAAAGCTTTGCAGAGAACAATGTGAAACGGATTCTGTGCTTCAACTGGACCACACAATGCTTCAGTGTTTTTCTTTTATTCCTTATTTGTATCCTTTGAAATGATTGTATGCCACTTTTTAGTTTTTTTTTTTAGTTTTTGTTAAGATTGGCAAGACTTTATGATTGTGTTTAGTTTCTGTCAACTTATTACTTTTTATATTAAAAAACACTCCTGTCAACTAATAAGCTGGGTACAAGGTACTTTATGGCAGTTATTGTTATTGTTTTTTTGTTTTGTTTTTTAAGTTCACCGTTCATTAACTAAAAAGGAAAAGGGCAATCTGTGGTTTCCAGAAGATGTATTTAATATCCAGGCAGCTGTGGGATGGGTCAGTTCCAGCCAGGCTAGGATCGTGAGAACAGGGCCGAGCTCATCCACAAACCCCCTCAGTCATCTGGCTGGTTTGTTTGGTATTCAAAAAGGAGGGAAAAGCGCTGGTAAGATTCGATCATTCTCAGCATGTGTAGCTTGACATTACTAAAGATAACAGCATGTGAAAACCGTTAGTACGCATACCTCAGTTCAAACCTATAGGGAATGATCCAATTAAATGAGAAAAAAATAAACATTTCACTCAGTTGCACTTAGTTGTGTGTCTTGCATGTGTAGTCTGATACTGTGGAGAGAAAATTACAACAAAAAAAAAAAAAAAAAAAAAGAAGAAAATTAGAGCTTGTTTATCTGAAAGGTTTCATCCTTTTTTCTTTTTTTTTTTTTCCTTCTTTTTTTGCCAAACCAATCCAAACCTCAGGCCTTCAGTTCATGGAAATATCACCCAGCTGTGTGTGGCACCGTTCACCCTGTCAAAGTCTCTTCTGATGTACTGATGGGTTGTTTTAAGGGCGTTCCAATATTAGGTTGTACATACATGTCAGTATAGCCTTTGTCTTTTCCTGTCCTTTCCCCCCTCTCTCTCTCTCTCTCTCTCTCTCTCTCTCTCTCTCTCTCTCTCGCTCGCTCTTTTTAAGATCAAAAAAATACATTTGTGTTATGATGTTTGCTTTTATCTGCTTTGTATTAACTATGAAATAGCTATGAAAAAAAAACTGCTGTATGTATTGGAATAGCAAACTGTGCTGCAAATGTATTTTACTTAGTAATCCTTGCTTTAAAAAAAAAAAAAAAAAAAAAAAAAAAAAATGAAGAAAAGAAGAAAAAAAAATCCCACCATCCACACAGACATCAGCTGGGCAGGGGCAGTCTGGGGGAGGTGGGGGGGAGGGGAAGGGAATATCCCCTATTTTGGGTTTTAAACTGTAATATAGAAAACAGACTTTTCTCTGTTATCATTGACCTAAGCATTTTGTACAGATTTTTTTTTTCCTTCTTTGTGTTAAGCTGTTTTTTGATACTTCCTTTTGATGGTCCAACCACTGCCTTCTGTGGCTGTATGTTAAAGATTACCTGCCCACAAAGGGCACACAGGTATATCTCCTCTACAAGACGGAGATATCTTGCATGACTAATCCCAGGGTCACAGAGATTGGGGGGAGGGGGAGGGGGCGCTTTAAGTGGTCAGTAATAATATAAGGGTGTATCAATCTAATGATATTTTATATGAAATAAATAGGAAAAAGACGAAAAAATATGCAGTGCCAAGATGTAAAGAATATTGTTAAATGCTGTCGTTTCTTGTTTTTGTTTGAGATATTCATTTCGCATCCAAGATGTGTCCTCCTCATCCGTGTCACGTAGGTTCAACACACGTTTTGTTTTCGGCATCAAGATATTTATATTTTTAGCTCAAGTGGTCATTGCGAATGATTCGAATCAAGCACAGCCGGCAGGTCAAAGGTCAGATGCTGCTGGAGACTTGGGATCGATAGCCCCCCCCCCCCCCCCCCCCCCCCCCCTCCTCCTCCACCTCGCAAACTGCAGACCGTGTGGCATCAAATCCCCCTCACACACACACACACACACACACAAATCACACACAGACATGCACACACACTGGTACCCCGAGCTAAAATGGCATTGTTTCATCCATCACCACCAACCATCCAGCCCGCTATCATTGACCACCCACCCGCACACACACACACACACACACACACACGCACACACACACTCTTCTCCTCTACTCCCACATCACACTTTGTTTCTTTCCAGATGGAGGGAGGAAGAGTGGAGGGGGGGGGGGGGGGCTGTCACGGTGCTCTTTTCCTGCTGCAGTTTTTTTTTTATTTTTTTTTATATTGTTTTTCCTTTTTTCTTTGAAGATGTACTCTGTAGTTTTCATTTTTCCTGTTTTTTTTCTTTTTTTTTTTCTTTTTTTTTTATAGAGGAATATTATTGCTCATCACTTCCATCAGTCTGTAACCTCTTCATCATTCCTCGTCTGTCTGATGCGGTCAGTGGCGATGGCTGACGTGAGCATTCTAAACATGCAATAAAATGCTGGTTGTTCAGATTGTTTCTCTCCTTCTGTCAGTCCACTTATTTTATTTTATTTTATTTGTATCGCACGTAATTTAACTGTAGTTTTCATCGAAGGTTTAACGCAGACTTACCTAAACTTTGAACACATTTTAAAACATCTTTTGTCCGACTCGTACGTGGATGCTGCGGGGTTTTTTTTGCAGCGTTCCCGAGGTAGATGACGCCTCGCGGTATGCAGAGCTGAGGAAAAAAAACCCTCTTCTTCTGAGTTGGTAGGTAAGCACCTTCAAAGCCCCTCTCAGTGCTCTTCTCCTTCGTTCAGCGTGCAGACCAGTTTCACAGACCCGTGTTTGTCGTCTGCTGCAGGACTCTCAGCCTCAAACATTAAATTATATCGTAATTAAAAAGAGACCGTTAAACTGTCTTTTCCGAACAGCAATTTAGGTAACTGCATTTGATAACCTATAAATTGTAACTGCACTAAAATTCCAGAAATAACAGCGATATGGATTTGGTGACGGGAGCTAATGCTGATGACCAGGACTTTGGGTTTTTACGACAGAGGCGCGGGTCATGTTGGCCACTAAACAGGGAGACAAAGATCAAGTCTAAGCACTTTTAATCTTGTGAAACAAGCAATTACAAATAGTTGCATTGATTTGTTAAAAAGCTTTAGGTGACATAAATCGTTTCTTGCTTAGCTTATTGCTGGAAAACATAAATGTCAAGTGTGTTATTAATTAAGGCCTTTGAAAGACAAGATTTAATGGAAACGATATAAAATCACAAGCAATCTTTTCTGTGGGCCGTATTTCACCCAACACTCGCGATTCATGTGGATGTTGTTTTCACAAACTGGATCAGATAACATCGAGTTAAAGTGAACACACACTTACTGAAGGTGTTTGAAAAAAAAAAAAAAAAAACATCCAGGGCAGAAATATTCAGAGAGATGAATCACACAATAACTTATGGAGAGGCATTAACATATGATATTATTATAGTCCATAAAGATGGATGATATATGGGGTGAGATATACTGGTGCAGTGACATGATCAGCCAATACTGGTCCTTCATACATAAATCTGAATTTCTTTGTGGACGAGTGACAACACACCAGTCAAACTGGACAAAATTTGATATTTTAGTTGATTATATTATCAATTAACTTCACCTTCAAGTCTCTGAAACTGAAACAAATGTTTTTTGAATATGAATCTATTTGTTTCTGGTTTATGTGAGGAGCAGTACACCCAGTTTTCTCTCATTTAAATGTGGCGATGTAGCTTGATGGATTATTTTGGGTTTTATCCACCCAGGTTTAGCAACATTCATCTCTGAGTGGGGCTGGGCAATGCAACAAAATCAGCTTTTGATCGATAAAAAGTAACACAGACTGAGAGATATTTACACCAGCATGTGCTGTCATGAAGAAGAGAGAGCCAGGTGTTGTGTTTTAGACTACTTCTAAATGCTTTTTTTTTTTTTTTTTTTTATCACCATTAAACATTCCTTTAACTATTAATATATGTAGAGAGTAAATTCTATACACTTAAATACAGGATGCTGAAATTTGTCTCTTTAGAAGCTGTTACAGGAAGTCACAGTCAGCCGCTTTCTTCTGTTTTTTTTGTTCAAATCAACGTCAGTTTTATTTGTTTTGTTCTCGGCAGTGATACACTGAAAACATTTAATCAGGTCCAGTTCCTCCAAAATAAAAGCTCGGGGGATTGTGTTACTATTCTTCAACGAGTAGCTGTTTCAGGAACATCAAGTCATTTTGCATCTATGATTGGTCAACACTTGACCTGTTTCTATTGCTGAACAACTCAGAGATGTGGGCAGTGATGCTATAAAAAGTACATACGTTTTTTTCACTTGCTGTCTTACAATTTAGTAATTCTTATGTGACAAAGATAAAATTGTACTTGGTATCTCATAATGTTGATCTCTTATATTATAATTCTGATTTGTGATTAGTTTTGTCATGCACAACTTGATATCCCTATTTGTTTCTTGTCCTGCTGATGTTTTGAGTCTCATAAATTCAGATACTCCTGAAATCCCTTCACCTCCCTTGTACTGAGGTGGAGTATAGGCCAATGAATAATTAATATTTTCATTATCGATTAATGTTTCAGTTATTGTCTCAGTTAATCAATTAGCCCTTTTGCCTGTTAAATGTTATAGTGTAAACATGTCAACCAGTGTTTCCCAAACCTGAAGGGGCAGCCTGAAATGTCTTGTTTTGTCCCGACCAACAGTCCACAGCCAAAAGACATTCAGTTTGTTATCACAGAGGACTGATGGGAAAATAGCTACAGTCAAGAAGCTGGAATTAGAGAATTTTAGCTTTTTTTATTTAATTTTTTTTTAAAATAAGACTCAGATAATTGGTTAACAAATTGACTGATGGCTGCAACTCTCGTGGAGATGGGCATTAAAACCTGGACAAATAAAACCAAAACTATATGTGTCTGATACCCATCTGAGGTAAATCAGAAAATGTGAACTGCCTCTTTAACATCATTAACAGATTACTGTTAATTTTCCTCATTAATCACAGATAATGCTATTTAACCCCAAAGACATGCTCTGTCTCTCTATCCTGCCCTACAGACACCAGACAGATCCCACTCGTGCTGTTTACCTGTGTTAGATTGCAAAAATAAACATGATGGCTGCTGTCCACTTTATTCTAATTAAAGCGTGGTGCAGCCTCATCCATTCACACAACAGCTTCAGTCAAACAGTCAAAGCTGGCAAACTCCCAACATTGCAGTGGGGCAATTAGCAGTCCTGCAGTGTTTGTTATTCATGGTTTGATGTAAAAATTTGTTTATTAAGATGGGCTGCAGGCGCTGGTGTGCAATAGACCTGCTTGTAATTAGATTCCAATTATTTGTCTGTTTCTGATATTGTAAACTGGCACTTACCACATCAGTTAAATTGACACACTGCACTGCTTGGTTTACTCGGTAATTAAAATGTGTTCTGTTAATTAGATGATGACCACTTTATTCCAGGGCTCTTGTGTTTGGGCTCCTCAGCGGCTCACTGTTTGGATCATGAGTTGCCAGACGCTTCCCTAATCAGCCCTTGTTTTGTTTCAATTACCACCTGCTGTTCAAAAGGCATGCCTCGCTGCCCCCCACCCTTACACACACATACACACACATACACATACACACACACACACACACATATACATACACACACACACACACGCGCACACGCACACAGATATACACAACAATACTACGAGGCCGGCTCCAGCTCTGACACAACAATCAGTAATTTACCGCTGTGCCCCGCTCTGTGCTTTATTAGAAGGCACAGCTAGGTTTCAAAGAGAGTATGAGCAATTAAAAAGGGAACTAAAGGAAGATGAAAGTATAAAGGTACTTATCACATCAGTTAGCAGGCCTCGTGTGAGTAGCCAATGGTAATTATACTCATTGAGTAAATAGCTCAGCTGCTTAGATGTCTCCTTCCCTTGGAAACAGAGGGTTAAGGGTGTGGGAGCTGTTGGATCCACTGATGGGTTTACTAACTAAAGATGACCACCGATATAATGCAGGTGTTGTGACGAGAACCGAATGTAGATGCACTCTCAGTAAAAGATGCATCCGTTGATGTTGGTAGAGCAACTCAGATGTCTTTTGTTTGAAGCTGAGCTGTGAACTGATTTTAATTAGACTCTGAAATCAGCTAAGTTAAAGGGGACTTTAAAACAAATATATATATTCTCTGATTCCACTAGAGCAGCTTTTCATGATTCATACTTTAAAAAAAAAAATCCTTTATTTATGTGGTACTCGTCCTTTAATGCAGCCCCTCACCCTATCTGAAACAAGCAGCAACCAACAATGACGTCACCCATTGGTTTGTGAATGGCCCTTATGACGCCTTGAGTTGGGATTATTATTTTGGAGCCTGAGGTGACCGTATTTGGACGAGCTGGGGAGGAGCGAGCTGTAAATCTGACTCGATCTGATTGGGAACTCGGGGACACTTCGCCCCGCCCGCTGATAGCAGAAACCCGACTGCAGCGCAGGCCCGTCAATCAAACAGACGCGGCCCCAAATGCACAGCTTTTTGAGGCCTAATATTAAAATGAATGATGGAAAACTTCGAACAGATTCAATTCATTCGATTTGATAGATTTAGATCAGAACTGTTCTGGAGAGAGAGGAGACCGGTTTTTAATCTGAACACGAGACTTGTCGCTGAGTTCAGACTGGACTCAAGAATGCAAATGCGCTGTAGCATTCAAACCTGATGGTGTGAAGCAGCTGTAGAGCCTTTGGTCGATCTGCTCTGCTGTAAACAAAGTAACTCCAGTTAACTCCACGGCGGATCGACACTGAGCTGCCTGACCCGGACTCACATTATTGGAAGAAATGTTTGTTTGAATAATTGAAGGGATGCAAAATAACATGAATAATTACTTACTCCTGCAATATGTGTCAGAGTGATTTAACAGAGAAGTGAACGCGGCTGGGTCACTTTTAAAAAGAATGAAGATACATTTATGATCAGGAGAAGAAAATCAAAAACAAAAACAAAACTTTGATCATTTGTTTGGTTTCGCACAGCTTGCACGCAATGTTGCAGCAACTGTTTTCAGGACTGAGAAATGTTTTAATCTTGAAAAATTATTTTCTCGCTGATGAAATTGAAGTCCAAGATGCGTAAAGCAATGGTTTGACATTCTGACTGTTCACACTGCACAACTTGCTGTCTTGTAATCGGGAGTCTTGAAGTCCTTGTGGTTTGCATGCGACAAGACTGATCAGCAACACGGGCAACTCATTACAAGACCAGGACGAATCCCCGACAAGTCTATCCGGGCTCCAAACTACTATTATTCTGAAAACACGTGCAAAAACTGATGTAAGACATGAATGATCGTGTAAAAGACAGGATTTTTTTTTTCTTTTTCTTCTTTTCTTGTTTTAGAACTGTTAAAAACAGGAAAAACGTGAAGATAGTTTCAAATTTGCCTCTGATCTGGGTGGCGAGTGGAAAATCAGGGCCACGCGTGTAGTACTAACTCAGAGGTCCCGTTAGGATTGTAAATCTTATCTTTGGACAGAACCAGGTTGGCAGTTTCACTCTGTTTAAAGTCTTCATGCCAGGCTAAGCTAACAAGCTACTGAGATGATGGTGGCACATTGACTGTATATAAAAATGGAGGTAGTTTCTGTGTCTGAAATGAGAAGCCAATGTGAATGTGCATTCAACGCAATACCATTAAGGGCCACTAGGGGCTGGCTCCAAAAACTTCAGGTTCCATAAACTCCCCTTCAACTTCTCTTGGGACGCACAAAGTCAATACATTTTTCCACAAGTCATTATCAGTTGTCATTCCCCATAATTAGACATTAGCCTGAGAAATCTTTGGGGGCATGTCTACTTTGATTGACATGCCGGAGGTGCATTCAGGTTTCTCGTATATGTGGACGCAGTTCATGTCAGATCCACAGCTTGCTCCTCCCCAGCTTGTTTAAATATGGTAAATTCTGGCTCCAAGTGCCAGACTGGAGGCCTCAAAACAGCAGTTCACAATTCAATGGGTGACATCATGGGGGGGTTGCCGCTTGGGGCATCAATTTTCAAATCTAACTCTTTGCAAGAAAGCAAATGAGTTTCATTATTCCTTTAAAACCAACTGATACACTTTTACACTATTTCATGTAAAAAATAAAACCAAACCTTTGTGGCACACTCCTAAATTTAATACATGTGATGGTCACAAGGTATCTACAGCTTCATAATCCACGATTTCTTCAATTGAACTGCCACCAATACACAAACTCATTTTATTTTTGATTTAGAAGCATCGCTCATGTGGAAATTTAAATTGTGGTGTGGTGGTCTTCTGACAGATTTAGTTAAAAAGAAGCGTATTATTGTAAACTGTAGCCTTCATGAGCTGAAATTCTGTTCACCTCCATCCTGCTCTGATTCCTATGGGCTTGCTCTCCTTCCCCTGTGAATTTATTGCTTTTTTCCCCCTTCATTTCTTTCAAAAAAGCGATCATTTAAACATGTCATGGGTAGTGTTTACCTGCAGTGAACCTTGATTGAAGAAGCCTGTGACTTTACACTGATGCCCTCCTAATCTGTATGACTGGCATGCTAATTTCTCTGACGCTGCCATTCAAAACACAAACATGAAATGTTGGTTTTAGAACCAGGAGACCTGGTAGAGTGAATTTCAAGTGCTTATTCAAATATTTCATTAAAATGTAAATTTTTACAACACCGTGCGTCTAGCTGTGCACAAGGCATGACTTAAGAAGTTATGAAGTTATAGCAGCATTTCTCTCTCTGATGCCAATTAACTGGGGAAGGTGTGGGGCGGGAGGGGGTGGCTTAATGTCCTCACCTTGTTTTATCGTCGCATAACAGCGCGCCAACAAACGCATCACATGCAACAGGAATTTCAGGTATTGACAGCTAAGATTGGTGGTGTCGAAGAAAAAAAAAAAAAAAGAGTCAAACATGAAGCCTCCTGAAGAGTGGTGGCTAATCAATTCCCTTATCTCTCACAAAGTGCAAATGAAGTGATTAAAATTGAGGTTATGCAAAAGAAAGGAGGGAAAGTGAATCAGGCGACCACACAGCTGCTGCTGCTGGACTGCAGGTTTATCTCTGACATTTGTCAGGGCAGAAAAACAACATGCTAAAGGTTCACTTCACTCAGGAGGCAAACAAGAGTGTAATCATTTCAATACTCTTTTCTAATTGTCATGGTTTACTTTTGAAAATCACAGTATCTCAGGGTGGCTCTCCATGGTGTGTTGTTCCTTGCCCTTTCAATGAGGTTATAATAAGTTTTGGAAATTAGACAAAATTTATTATTTTTATTTCAGATTTTTTGTTTGTTTTGTTCTGCTTTTGTGACTGACAGAGTGTAACCTGACAGACGTTATCAGTACACTGCTCCTCTGCAGCACCAGTGTTTGTTTAAAGTTTGACGGTTAGAGTTTGAAATTCACAAACATGATATTTCGACCAGACCAAAACTGCCAGCTGAATTTAAGCAACGTTTTTTTTTTTTTTTAATGAAAGTTACTAATAGGAGCTCAAACTACATAAACTTAAATTAATGATTTTTGATGTCGAATGTTTGAGCTATGAATTCAAAGATATTTAACCCTGAGATATAGGGTCAAAAACAGCCTTTCTCATGAGTTGTTTCCTGAATAACTACTGAGTTAAATTTGGGGTTCTCTTTTGCAATTTACACTTTTTTTTAAATTCAAATTTTTACTATTTTAGAAAATAAGCTGTCAAATTTTTACCTAAACTTTTCACAAGCAACAACTGTTTGTATTTTCAGTGGACATTTATAGAAATCTCTAATCCTTTAGGCAACCAGGGTTTTACATCATAGACAGTCCAACATGTTGTTTACACTCTTAAAAATACTATTAACGAGGCTCATTCAAGCCTATTTTAAATCTAACATTACCGTTCAGCAGTTGTCTTGGATATTGCTGAAATAACTAAGTATACCTTTGATGCTTGGTTGCATAGCACTTAAGTTTCATATTTACAGATAGACTCGTATGCTATTAATAATCTGATGTCTGGTATAAGTTGTATTTTTAAATAAACTTATTTACTGAGTGATAGATGGCATTTCTCATTCGTATATATGTACACTCTAAACTAATTTACCATTTAAAATAGCTTCTTGATTTTTCATCATTTTATATTTTGTGTTCCTGCATGAGGAATCGGTGGTGATTTAAACATTATGACGACCTGGAGTGCTGCTAAATTAGCTGAAAAAATATTAACAAACAGTTTGATGGGTGTCTTTGAGACTCTCAGTTTGAAGTACGCTTCAGTTTGCACTAACAACATGTGATAAAATAATATACAGAAAGTTCACTGCGAGACATTTTCATTGTTGATGAGTTTTTTTTATCCTCTTTAACTGTGTATTTATCAGATTATGTATCAATGAATAAACAACTGCATGTTGACTTTTTGGGTGTCTGTCGAGCTCATATTTGCAGGTTTCCCCGCTTTGATCAGATGCTGATACTTCAGTGACAAACACCTCCGGCTTCATATCGCTCGAGGTTCTTCACTCTCCTCTCTTATTTCTTTATTTATTCTCTCATTTTTAACTTGCAGGGGGAGAGAAGACAAAATGGTTGCAGGTGGTGATGAAAATAAGAGCCATCCATCATTATTTATTAGGCATGAAAAAGATACACAATAATGTAATTTAATCTCTCAGCAGACAATTATTTCCACATATTGATAACGCAATGCGAAAAGTGCCATGAATCCTAATATGATGTTTGCTTTTATTGGTGTATGATACAACCAGAACAAATAATGTAATTGTATCAGCCAGAAAATGTGATTATTTGCACATGCTAACATTATAATACCAATCTGCCGCAGACAATGGTATCATATTATTTTGCTGTGCTTAACTAGTTACAATTTGCATTAAGTTATTATGTCTGGGTGGCAATAAAGACGGCTCTCTGCCTCTGGTCGCCGCTTTTCTTAGTTTCTCATTACAGCTCGTTGAACATTTTTGGGAGCTTTCAAGTCCAACAGCGTGCATGATTCCTGGTATGAAGAGGAAACTTTCACACAGAGTTATAATATGATTTTTCTTCCTGACTTTTATTTATTTTGTGCATGCAGCTCAAAGCTCAGCTGACTATCCAGTGCTCCTCCAGCCCAGTCTGAGGTTAAAAAAAACACATGACACAATAGACAGGATTAATATGCAAATGATGGCGCCAGAAACAAAAACACCTTTCCCATTAAAAAGTAAAATGCTTTAAATATTTGCATATAGGTGCACTGATTTGGTTATTCACAATATCAAGGTGATTAACATTAATGAAGGAGCGGCTTGATGCACTGACTGTCAGGCCACATCAGGCCACCTCTGTAACCTCCTCTATGTTTTGCATGGCGCAGCTTTCACGCAGTAGTGAACTAATGACCAAGTCAGCCTGTGTAAAATTAGACCTTGCATCTACACAAGTGTCTTCCTGACATTATGAGTATGTTTTATTGATGACTCATTATTAGCAGTCCAGCGGTGAGGTGAGTTTGATCTGTGCAGAAGATGCAAAGTGTAATAATAATAATGCCTTCTTAATTATTAATACTCAAAAGCTAATCCATTTCTGCAGAGAATATGTACATATTTTAGTGCCTCATTTGAATTTTTGCAACAAACACACACCTAAAAACCATTAGATGGCCGTGGTAATGACAGGTTTAAAAGGGCTGATTTTTAAGAATTAATGTGTTAGTGCCACTGTATGGTCTGAGCTGAGAGAAAGAGGTCTTCCTGTTTATTCTGTTTGATTCGAGGAGTGTGCAGCGTCCCACTGCACGTCCCCGTAGAGAGGCGAGCAGAGCACACACTGTGTGAAGGCGTCACTCTGCACCGGAGGCTAGAGGAGTGTTTGCAAGTCATTAGTGGTTTGTAAATGATATTTGTTCCCATGTGACATATCATTTTGAAATGGTTTTCTAATAATAACACCCACCGATAATAAAATAAGAGGGCCCTCGTGTTGTGATTATGCTTTTCATAAATTTGGTCTGGAAAAAAAAACAGAGGGAGACATTTCAATATGAATGAGAGCTCAATATATTGATATGAATGTGGCTCTCTGATGGTGACACTGACACTCCAAATGATAGCACTGCTTCCGTCTGACCAGAGAGAGTCATCTCACGCTCAGCTGGAAGAATTCTCAAAATAAAACTTTCGTTAAACCCTGACTTGGCTTTGTTGTAAATAAAAAGCCGCTAAAGCTCATGGCTCTGTATTCTCCGAGCAAAAAAGCTTGAACTGTCGCCTCCTTCCTTAATGACTCCTGACAAATACCCTGTCTTCCTGCGGTGCGTTTCCTGTTCACCACAGCACAGAGCAGAGACAACTTGGCACAGGACGCGGTGTGTCTGGTGAATAGGGAGCCATACTGCCGCTCTAACACCATTTGCCTTGTATTTTATGAAATGAACCAGCGGCTCAGAGATCAATAGGCCCCCGTGGTGAATGCGAACAACGCTACTGGGTCCTTATCAGGACCCCGCTGCCAATCTGTGCCAAGCGAAGCCTGCACCTTCCCTGGATACACCATTGGTCTTTGAAATTAAAGTTGACGCCTGTAATCCAGGGAAATGGTCCCTCTACTCTCGCTTAACACCGGTTTAGTTTCACCCCAGCTGATGATAAAGCATGACAGAAATACAGAGCACTATCTTCTTGCTGGGGTTGATGGGTTCTGCCAGCTTATCAGGAAACAGGCAGCTAACCTTCTTGTGCCTGGCCCATGGACAAAACTGAGGAGTCAATTTACAAAAGAAGCCATGCTGGGTGGCTTGTAAATAAAATCTTTCTTTTTCTATGGAAGACAAAAAAAAAAAATAAAGTCAAAAAGAAAATAACCAATTTTATAACCCACCCAAAAGTGAGTAAATGTATAACACAGGAGGCTAAGCGCTAGTGATAGAGTGTATTCATGTAAATCCGCCCAAGCACAGCTGCAGGAAATTGACAGGGATCTACTGGAGCGCTTTGCCTGTAAAGGGTGGGATTTACATGCCTAACTAGGGCTTAACCACCCTCCCCCGAGTTTACCTGTTACTCTCTGGCCTCTGAGCACGCGTCTGGATGTGCTAAGGTTGCACTGCTTATTCTTAATGCCTTTTCATCCCCCCTCATATCTGTCAGTCTCAGAAATGAACTCATAAACTCCACCGGGGCTACTCAGTATTGCAAAATTGGTTTGGCGTGACGGCACATTGGGAATTTTGTTTGTTTCCTGCTCCCGAGGCATCACAACTTTCCACGGCAGCCATCGGATCCGCTCAAGTTAAAGTGCATGTGTACGGCAGGATGTGACCGACGCCGAATGAGGTTGTGAGTTGTGAGCGCTGCTGCAGGATTGCTTTATGGGTAATTGAGATCACATTAATGCATGTGTTCCTCCTGAGGAGAAAGTGCAAGTCTTTTCCTTTTGGACAGGATGTGGCTTTGGGCAGTTAGGGATGGTGGGCGTCGCTCCTGGGCTCCACAGCCCTCAGCTGAATCTCAGTCCCTGCAGGCAGACTCTGCAGACTGCTGATGGCAGTTTAGACTAAGCAGAAAAATTGTTTGGCTTTCTTTTTCTTTTTTCTTTTTCATGATACTCACATCTGTACACGTAGAGCACGCAGCAGCGGACCGATGCCAAAATATTCTCAACAAAAACATCGAAATGTTTCCTCGCTTGTTTTTTTCCTCACAAGCTAAGATCCTTTCAAATGATTAAAAAAAACACAAATAGCCAGCACCAATTCTATTAATGCTGCCGTCCTATCACACAGGAACCAAGTGCAGATGCAAAGCGTTCCTTTTTGCCTGGTGTGTTTTGTGTTTCCCCCCTTCTAAACAATGAATTTCAGAACTGGAGCCGCCGCCAATAAAATTAATGGGAGCCTTGCTGAGTCCATACAGGAAGTGGGCTTTTTAAATAAACACATTGTTTCCAAACTAATCCACACCCTTATTGTTTACAGACGGGGAACTGGGCTGGGTGCAGACCGGGCCGGTCCACCCCAATTACACCCCTCCTCTCCTGTCAAGGCCACTCCATTTCTGAACAGAGGAGGAAAAAGATAAAACTGTCAAACAGGAGTTCACTTTGATGTTATTTCAGGTCGACTTTAGAATCAGTGTTTATGTTTATCCTCTGTACAGCGAGGCCTGCCTGACTTTTAAGCCTGACTGAAACTTTTTAGTGAAGATATTTTGGACAGAACCATTTTTCAACATATTTGTGGAACGGACATCCAAACCCTGAGCCTCAGGGTGCCTTTTTACCTCGGCAGCAGTGGACACCTTTCATAACTGGGGGTGCACGGTGAACTTCTGTTGCGCACCACTGAATGGAAAACATCAAATTATAATAGCTACACCGACCATGGGCCTCAATCACCAATATCTTCTTAAGATTTTTCTTCAATTTGTTCTGAAGAAATGTCCTCAGAAAAAGTTTACGTCAGATTCACGACGTGTTCTTCAACCCTGGATTTGTTCGCACCTCTGTTCTTAGACTGATGAATCCCACGGTCCTCGCGAGCTGAAAGCGCGTGCCAGTTGTCCCTAACTAGAATAAGTAACCTCCCTGCCAATGACCATAAAAGGACATGAGACTGCAGTGCCGTGTGCACACAGAGTCGCAGACAGCGAGGGAGAGGAGAGAAGTTAAGAGAAACGTAAATAATGCCGACTAGACGGTGGAGCAGCGGACTCCAAGAGGAAGAACAACTTCAGTTAGTTCTGACGTTGAGGTGCTGCAGCGGGATGTGAACAGAAAAAGCGTTGTCGTATTTAATAGCGTAAGTATCGGATGTAAAATGATAATTGTTTTACTTTGTTGGACATCGGGTTGTCGCAGAAGGAAGTCATGCGACACAGCAGAAAAAGTGACACTTTAGGGCTCGTTTGAGATGTTCCAGGCCTGTGCAGATTTGATCTCCGTTGATCGGCACTCGATGCATGCCGACTTTGAGCCCAACTTCCTCCGACGTCATTGAATGGTTCAAACGATAACGTCACATGATCGAGGCGGCTGCAGTTTTTGGAGCCAGGCGCAACAATTTCATGGCTTCATGGCCTCAGGGCATGATGGGAAATGCCTGGCTCTCACCTGAGTGGCTGATTGGTTTAGATGTTGCCTCAACAAAACAACGTTTTATAGAAACATTTCATTTTTGTTGAATTGGAGAGATCTTGATTGTATTTGTCAGATTTTCAAGGTTTATTCAGTGAACACAATAAGTGTTGTTGTTCCTCTGTATTTCTTGTTGTTCCTCTGTATTTGACTATTCTTTAACGTTTTAAGTTTATTTATGTAGTTTGAGAGGGACAGCTCTGCCACGTGATTTATTTACAGCAGCCAACTGATAAGGTGCTGGTTTACACGAGAATTCATATAAAAAGGAGGTTGAACCATAAAAGAAATCACAGATCCCCTGTACAGCATTTTAATAGGCTCCCGTATCATAACTAGAACAGCTGGAGACTGTATACAAACTGATATGTGGGTCTGATGATATCTTATTAGATTACGATCAGATCTAACAGAATGTGAGTGTTTCTGCGATTCCCTGTTCAGACTGAAAGCTGCTGAAAATTGTTTAACTTGATTGCAGCTTTTTTGCCTGCGCCTCCAGCTGCCGCCGCCTGCTCTTGTCCGCTTTCCAGGCGAGGCACAGTTCATCTCAAACGAGCCTGGTGTCCACAGGGAGGAAGTTAGCCGCATCAACACCGAGCTTTCACCCAGGAGACTGCTGTGTGAGTCCGTGAAAAAGAAAAAAAAAAATCAACATATTTAACTTATGTAACATACATAACGTAACTTAATATATGTAACCGTACTAACCTAAGTAAACAAATGTATTTTGACCTAACCCATGATCTGTTTCTAAACCTCACCGCGTAGTTTTGATACTCTAAACCTAAGGCACCCTCCGCCTATGTTTGAGAAGCCAGACAATTTGTGAGCCGTTATTGTGAAACTCCACTCGGTTGTAAAATAAGAGATAAGATACCACCGTAATCTAGTCACTTCTTACTTCTGGAATGAAAGCCGGAAGTTTGGGTTTTACGCTCGTGTGCTGAAATCCTCTTTTGAGCAAGTCCAGTATTGAGTGAAAACACACTGAGGATATGTGGACTTAGTGGCTTCTTATCAAAAATAAACTTTAATTTGACTTTAAAAACAAGCCAAAAACACCTCATGAATAGAATATCTATTATCTAGTAGAATAACTACTTTTTTCACTCTGGTAAATATTAACTTTACATAACGCAGAATGTCTTCTATTAGCATGCAGGGGCCCTTATGTAATGAATATACTTTGCATGATCAAATTATCAGCTCTAAATTCAAAACTATCTGTGGACCACTCTGTCAACCACTCTCACTTATCGCCTCCTGCATCGATTTTTGTTTCAAATCCTACCAGTCACTTATACCCCCCATTTACATAATGTCCGATGAGAAAAATTTGTCAGACAGATTGTAATTCATATCTCCACTCGGTGCGCTCGCCGGCTCTAATGCTTCAGTTAGCTACCTCACATTTACATTTCAATCAGTGATTATAGCCTCTCCTCCTCTCACCCCGCTGAAAGTAAATACAGGACTCGCACTATCTCGGACTAAACTGCATTTGGTGAGACCACAGGGACAGGCATGAATATTCTGTTTGGTACATATTTGCTGCTAAGTGTCACACGCTGCAAGTGCATCCTTTAATAGGTTGCTGCTCTGTGTACAGCACAGCGTGGCACTGAAACAGCCAGCAGCCTCAGACGTGCTAAAAATGTCTCATTTCAGCTTAAAGTGTCCACCAAATGCCTTGTGACATGTTCTCCGAAGGCAGCTGTTCAGTGTCCAGCACACTCGCTCTATCTGTGCTGATCATTTTGTTCGGTTTGTTTAGACACAGCCTTTTGTCTCCGCGCCCCGGGTTTATCTCGAGGTGTGTTTCTAGAACGTTAGTGGGCATGAAAATTAAGTTCAAGCGCATGTTTAAATACCAGCTGCAGAGATTAAACACGTAGTCGGGGAAAAGGCTGAGCAAGTGGAACATTTGTGTATTGTTGGTTTATTGTTGACCGCAACTGTGAAATGAACGTCTGACATGTTTGTTCCTCTGTGTTTTTGCAAAAGACGGCTGAGAGCATAATTAAGGAACAAAATGCTGTGTTTTATGAAGCTGACACCCACACAGGCAGCCGCTGATGACAAATGTTGAGCTCCCTGCAGTCACACAGAAAGCAGGTTACATCTTCACTGTGTTGGAAGCCAGCGTAGGAAAGTCTGCTGCTTTTGGAAAAGCTCACTTCCATGTCCTCCACCGCTGGATGCCTGCTGTCTGTTGACTTCTCTGTCAGTGGTAACCCAATATCCAACCTAATGGGGAAAAGTCTGTCAGTTGGTGAGTCATCATACAATCATTACTTTTTAATTGCTCTCCGAGTGAATTTTCTTTGTGTGGAACCTGGCACCGTAAGGTGAGCCGCGAGCTGCGAAGCTCAGAGGAGAATTGTTTGCATGTTTTCTTGTTTGCTTGTTTTGGAACAGCTCTGCAGCCCATCTATCAAGCAGCAAGGAAGAAGAAGAAGAAAAAAAAAAAAGGACACACATCGTAATAATCACACTTTGCCACAAACTGCTCTCCCCGGCCTTCTGTTTTCCAAGTCTGGTTACACACATGTTGGCTCGGCAGAATATTCAATAGACATTTATAGGAAATAAATTAAGAGATGAATGCAAACCATATGGCATTCAGAGGTTTATTTGTAAAGCCTCCGCATCAAAGCTTTTTCCAGATCACACCATATTAGCTATGTTTTTCCAGTCCAGCAAAATCAGGAAGGTAACCACAGACTTCCCTGATGGGAAACACATGAGCGTCAGTCCGCCGAGACAAGAAGCCTCATACATGGACGAGGCATCATCGGGGAGCATCAGTAAAAACTATTATTGCCTGCATGTCTGGATGTCATATGTCACCCTGGGTTCACTCTAATAAGAGGAGGGAGCGATGGAGCTGCATCACTTCATGGACAAAACCTTTGTCGCCTCACAGTGTGCGCCCCCACCCCCGCCCCCACCCCCACCACCCCACCCCGCTACATTCACTGCATGTGAGGCGGCCTGGATGCCTGTGTGGGGTGTGGGCTTGAAGACAGACCGGGAAGCAAGCCAAGAGGAAACGGCAGTGCCCGGGGTATACACTTCCACCCCTGCATGAGCACGTGAGGACCCCCACCTCCCCCCTCTCCCCATCATTTCATACAGGCCAGACAAGTTTACGGTTTTGTGCATTTTAGTGTGACAGCAGCAGCCCTCCTGCGTGTGACGGGCCCGACAGCAGCGGTTTGCCGACACCCGGGGTGGTTTCTCCTTCTTCGCTGTTGATCTTGGGCTCACGCTGCACACACACACACACACACACACACACACACACACACACACACACACAGATGGTCTGCCAATGTTAGACGTGGAGCGCTACACCGCTGAGAGTCCACAACTCTTTACCAGGAAGGTATTATTTTTGCCGTGGAGACGCACATTTTCTGCAAGATGTCAAGAGCAGAGCTTTGGGCTTGCGGTTGCTTTTCCAGAGCTTCAGAGTCTTGAATCTGCACACGATGTAGACTGTGGTAGTATTGTCAGTTCTCGTGCCATTTTACAATGTAGTCAACGTAGTATGGGGTCAACTCTCTCTCAGTCGCTCTTTCTGCAGTACACACACAGATAAACACACTATATGCTCAGAGAGATCACAGCTTGCTGTGCGCCATCGGGCAGTTTACCTCAGGAGCGACAGAAAAGCACTTCCAGGAAAAGAAAAGCCAGGGATTCCTGCTGAGGGAAAATGCATCAAAGCGCCTGACTTAAGGCTATAATTAGCTGCTGTGGTGTTTGAAATGTGGAATAATGAAGTCTTTGGAGAAAGTGAATTGTTTATTTATTTGTTGTTTTAATTTCCCCTCCAAATGAGTAGCATTTTTCACAAGGATAGATTTTGCTCCAGTGTACTTAATTTGCTGTTTGTCATTGGTATTGTGTGCAGTGGAGTTTCACAACATGATTAAAACAAACACGAGAGGTGCAATGTTAAAATAAGTGACTTTGTTTAATGTTAGTATCAAACACAATGCCTCCATTTCTCCCTCAGTACTGTCTGTCAGGTGATTTGACGGAGTGGGCGTCCTTTTGGCAGAGCAGAGCAGAATAGCAGCTGTGGATAAATACAGTTAGTCCATTCTTTAACGATGTAGGAAATCCGAAACCGATGCAAATGTTGGACCTGCCCTCACAGTGTCTCCTGTGCAGTAATCCAGACAAATACAAGGCCATGCTGCTGGCGCACAACGCGCCGTTGACCACAACCACGGCCTTCAGAAGAACTTCAGGATGGTCTTCCCTTGAGAGAAGAGGAAAAATGTCCTATTCTGCTGACAGCTCCCTGCTCCACCAGCTTTTCTTGAGTAAAGCCATTTATAGATATTTAAAATTTACTGATGTTTTCATGTGCCGTACTGGAGGGTTTTATGTGAGCCATTTTCGACAACCTGTTTGAAAAAAGTCCCGCTTGTAAAATAACCTTCGGTGCCACAGATTCCATAAAAAAGGAAAACATCACTAACAGCATGAACATTTAAAAAAATATATAGGAATGATATTTGCACAACTTAAACTGTTTCACATCTCTGGTTTAAGGTTGAACTGTGCTTAAACTAAACACTTCTGTCAGAGCACGGGGACCATTGATCAGTTCACATGGAGGTATTTCTGAACAATCACAGCTCGGTTTTCTCAGGCTACTCCATACTCTGCACCTTTACAGTGCCTCATCAACACAACAAGAGAACGTTATGTGTTTGTTAGCAACTAAAGGAGCTGTCTCTCAATCAGGCTAAGAGTGGAAGCACAACTGTCAACACAATGGCCTGAGAAGCATCCAACATCCCTGTCAAACCGCTATCAATAGTTTTATCAAATCTTCACACCGCCATGTTTCTCAGCCCAGGATCAGATTTTTCGAGCACATGAAGTCAGTGCGGTCTAAAGAAAAGCCACCTCACCACATCTGAAAAACTAAACATAACTGTAACGCTTATGGATTTAATTTAAAACAGGTATGTGCACGCTGTCCAACAGGAAGAAGTGTTTATAAATGTTCTCGCTCGATAAGTCCAAATGATTGGATCCATAAGGAGGGTAAATTTGTTTCTGTTTTTTCATCTACAAAGGCAGACGGCAGTAGCAACTGGTTGCCTAGAAGGGCCTGCCAAGTCAAATGATATTCTTGGGTTTAAACCAACTTCCCTAAATATGGACAACAGATTCTTGGTTTTAAAAAATAACACATTTAGATTGTGCCACAGTGGAGGGAAAGATACGTGGAAATGATACAAGAGTTTACATTTATTAACACTGGAAATCCACAAAAAACACTAAGGATGATGTGAAATACCAGGTGCAATCCAGCTTCCTTCTGTCCATGCAGTATGTTATATCTCAGTTTCATATTTTCATGAAAATTACAATGATCCACCAGAGAATTAATTTGATCAAGAAGACACATTGGCAATTTAGCACCTATTTATGTAGCATTTGTAACACCTAAACTATAGCTTTATGTCAGCTGCATGACAAATTCATGAATACTGATTGAATCCTTATGTCAGTTTTCATTAGCTGCTCAAGTGAGCCTGCTATCACTCTTGGCTAAATTATGAAACTGTGTACCTCTTTATTGAACCAAATTCACCGAACATTAAACTCATGGGAGATCCCTCTTATACTACTAAAACCAAGATAAATAAATAAATGAGTTTATGTTGTAAGTGGTTTTGTGCTTGTATGTGTGTTTAAAACTCAGGTTCAAATTACTGACATAAGACTGAATGTGAAAATCCATGCATTCATTCATTCATGAGAAAAAATGAAATATGCAATTCATTAATAGTTGACAAATCTCTCAGAAAAAGCCAAGTTGGACCACCAAAACACTAGCCTGACTCCGCCAGACTATTGCTCACAGCTTCAGTTTTTTTCACTATGGTTGTAGTCTGGATAAGCGGATCGTATAAGCGTATCAGCCACTCTGAAGGGCGGACCAATCAGGGACCAGTGTCAATGGTTAAGTGTGTTTGTCCCACCTCTCCTGCAAAAAATGTAAAATTGAACATTGAGCAACTCTTGATGACAAAAAAAAAAAAAACGCCAAACGTTCAGCGCTTAGCGCAGAGTAAACGCTCAGCACCTCTTCACGCTGTTGGCATTCATTAAAAATTATTTTAAAAACACCCTGTGCTGAGGAAAAATGCTTTTGTGGACACGGGCCTCGTAGTTGCGGCGGTGGAAGAGTGACGGGCGGTTTCTGTGCACGCTGATTGGTTAAAATCAACCTTAGGTGTATGCACAGTGGGATGGAAAGACTGCAAACGATTCCCTATGGAACGTACCCAGACCTATATATTCGCGCAGTAAATTTGGGTCTGACTTGCATATTCTAATGAAGATGGGTCCGTCACGTCGCGTGTGTGCCGAGGTTTTGTTCCGTCCTCTGCCCGGCTTCATATTCCACCAGTGGCATGTCAGAAGCGTAGCGTTTTGCCCGCCTGCTTTATCCTAATTCCTCATTTGGTCATGTTTACTTAATTTCTGTGCTTCAATTGTGGGTAAACGTTGTTAAACAGCTTCTTTTTTGTCCGTTTTGTGGTTATTGTTGTCATTTCCTACTGTGCTGCGACCTACAGACAAACTTAATACAGCCAGCTGTGTTTTAGTCATTACATGATGTCCATACAGTATGTTATATCTCACTTGAACGAATCTTCCTATTTATTGCGTAACTAATTCATTCTGTCTGTAGCAGGAGGAGAATGCATTTCTTGTCCAAATTGAAAGACCGCGGAGGTAGGGAGTGAAGTAATGAAGTTTTTTACGCCCGGGACTTTGAACATGGGTGTTTTACTTTGAAAATTTTACCGGAATTTTATAATGTTTTCTCGACAAACTTCCTGCCCAGCCGATCTGCTCTGTTGAGATTGCCGCGCTCTCCGAGTGGCTTCCGTCAAAAATAGACTCGCTGCCTCGGAACACCATAGCGAGCCGCTCCTGGGACGCTGGTGAGACAGACCTGGTGGGAAATGAAGCACTGACTTTAATGACTGCGATTCAGTCTGGCAGCTGGAGACAGAACCAGTGTAAAATAGCCCTTAGTACGCCAGGCTACCACAACACTGATCAAAGGAGTGAATTTAGCAAATAAGATGATAATGATTTGCAGAAAGATAAATTATTGACTTTCTATTTCATAAGAGAAGTTAATGCTTTTTGGGAGTTTTTTTTGAGCCAGCCCCTAGCGGCCCTCAGTTGTATTGCACTTGAATTCCCTTCTACACAGACTTTGCGTTTTAGACTGGGAGACTATGTCCATTTTTTTATATCCATTCACTGAATGGAGCAAATGCATTATGGACGTGACATATTTATGGAGCCACAAAATCCATGTAGGGATAAGAACGGGGTGTATCGAGTGGTCAACAAAACATTGGTTATGGGAGACTGCTGTTTGTTTCCTGTTTCAAACAGTCGATGTTTCTCTTAACCATAATCACTCCATAATTTTGTTAGAACAGTGAAAACCAAAGCCTCTTTAACTTGGGTGCTTTGGCTGTAAATGTAATGTAAACTGTCACACTGGCATATAATGATTTTACTGCTCCCAGTTAGCAACAGGATGACTGCATTGGTTTACTGGTTTTTGAGTCTGAGAAAGCAAACGTTGACGTAGATGTCTTTTATGTAAGTAGGTGATGTAAGTAAGTGACTTACATAATGTAACATATTTAACTTACGGGCAAAGTAGAGAAAAGTAGCTAATTTGTGTAATGTACGTGAAGTAACTTACATAACGTTACTGATGTAAAATGGCCTATTTTAACCCAAACTAGAATCTTTTTCTAATCAACCAATCCAAAACATAGTTTGGAGCCAAACTTAACCAGATTGTGACTGTGATCTTAAACTAACCGTGTTGTTTTTGGTACCTATAACTAAGGCGATTTACTTGTCGTACTTAGGCGGGACAAAATGTGACACTTACATAATATCCTGTTGTTGATAATACATACTTAATACATACTTTGCCGCAATACCAGAATGATCATTCTGTGATCAGATTCAACTAAATACCTAAAAAACATTCTTGACTACTTTTCATTAATCTACTCATATTAAAGTGGAAACTTGGCACTTTGATGTGGTATCTATTATTTGTGTGCTAATGCACAGACCCTGAACAACAAACTGTTTAGCTGTTCAAATGCTTTGTTTATGGACTGCATCTATATGACGAGATGCCCTTGGCCATAAAAAATAACATATAGAAAGAATTTCGAAATCAAGTAGCATTCTTGATTTATTTATTCGTAGTTCAGATAAAACATCTCATTGTCTATGATAACTGCCATTTACCTCAGCATCTTTGTGAAATCCACCAAATGTCGCTTCAGATTTTCTCCTCTCTTTCTTTTCCTCCATCTGAATTCAGTAATGCTTAAACGAGCAATGTTTTTTATTCAATGAATAATGTGACACTGGGTGTCCTTTAAGTTTCACTTGATATTGTCTCACTTATTTGTTCTTTCTTTTGACTCCACTTGAACATCTTTTTTTAAAAAAAAACAAGCAGAGAGAGTCGATCCTCATCCTTACTTAAAACCCTCTCACATTAATCATCAGTTCATCAGATCACTTGTCTTTGTGTTTGCCTGCTTCAGTATCTCTTACAACAGATGAGAGTCACCTCCAAGTAATGTCTTCATCATACAAGTGCCGAGCGCAGAAATCCTCACAAATACCCATTTCTTTATTCAATGTCAACAGCTGACAGCCTTTCAAAGTCAAAAGTAGTGGCAGTTTCAATAATTAAAGCTGTTTGTATTTCAAATAGAATATTTCATTTACAAAAAAGACAGTCATATGTGAAGCAATTCCATTGGATGGGCAGCTTTACATCGATGATATAAAAGAAGAAGAACTACAGAAGGCCCGCCCCTACACCCCCGCTGATCACATTTTATGATTAAAAGGAAAAATAAGTGAATAACCCTGAAAAACTGCAGTTAATATTGACATTTTCACCACAGTGGATTTTTGGTTGCAAACAACACAGACGATTCTGTTATTGTTGTATTCTTTAGATCAAAGGGGGCTTTAATAAGGCCATTATAAATACATCTGAAAATTCACTCTGATATTCAGCAAACAAATCAATACAGGATGTGCACCGTTCATTGGTCTTTTATTGAGGCACCGGTAAGCCGTCGCTGAGGTACCACAACATAATGAACAAAAACCATGCAGGGCTTCTGTGCCCCTGCTGGGTTCAAAGTCAGTCATAGTCATACTTTATAATTGAAATAAAGGTAATTTCTCCATCCATTTGAGCTGCAGCTTCAATTATTCTCCTGGTGTTGTTTCCAAGAAATATGTAAAGATCACTAGGAACATAAATAATAAAGGGGAATCTATGGTCATCCCATTTGACAAGTGAGAGGCTCAAGTCTCTCTTTGCTCTGCTGCTGACCCTGCAGATAGAACTATCAAGGACTCACCAAGACCTGTTGGTTCTTTTCACTGCTATTTTAGGCTTAAAGACCAGCATTATATTTATCTCTTGCACCACTGGTAAATTTCTTTAGGATGTGCAATAAGCCATATATTTCCTCATCACTTATTAACCAGCTATGGCAGAGTGTATCCCTAAATCTATATCCCTGTTACTGTCCTTGTTTGGAGCATGGTAATGGTTGATTAGACCTCAACACCCTCTGTCCTTTACCACCAACCTACTTTATTCCTCTACAATATTGATGCGCTGCAGGCCCCTCAGTGTCGGAGCGTGTCCTAAAAGCCCATCTCCTGGACCCCAGGCCAGATTGAGTGGGGAGGGTGACTCCAGTGGACCCCTGGGGTAACTGTGGGCTGCAGTGGTAAAATGTGATACAATACAGCAGAATACTCTTCACACACCTACATGTATGCGAGTGGAACAGAGGGATTGCAACATTATGCCAGTTTGTTGCTATGAAACTAGACTGCCAAATTTCAGTTTGATAGCCACAGCTGGAGGCATTATGTTTATGTCTGTCTGTCCATCTGTATGTCCCACACTCGTCAATGCGATATCTCAAGAACACCTCCAGGGAACTTGGCACACACATTCACTTGGTGCCAAAGAAGCACAGATCTGAATTTGGTGGTCAAAGGTCAAAGGTCAAGGTCACTGTACCCTCACATAATTTTATTCTCGAGAGCGTATTATCTCAGGGATGCCTTGAGTGAATTTTTTTTTTTTTTAAATTTGGCACAAGCGTTCACTTTGATTCAAAGATGAACTCATTGATTGATTAACTCACTGATTTAATTATGAGAGGCAAAGGTTAAAGGTCACTGTGACCTTACATCCATTCTCTATTGTGAAAGTGATATCGCAGCAATGCCTTGAGGGAATTTCTTCAAATGTGAAGCAAACGTTCACTTCGATTTAAGGATGGACTGATTTTATATTGAGGGTCAAAGGTCATGTGACCTAACAAAACATGTTTGTGGCCTTAACTCAAGAATTCATGTGCTGAATATGAAAACATTTTCACACGAATGTCTAATTGGATGAAATGGTGAAGTAATTACATTTTATATTCAAAAGGTCCAAAATGTGACTACATTTTTACATTTGATAGGACACTGAATTGGTGACACTATCTTGGGTATCCAAATTGAAACTGTTCTGATTGTTTAGCTGCTCTGTGCTGTTGGGTTGAAGATGTGTGTGCACGATCCACATTTTAGAATTCATAGCTTCTTTGCAGGAATATTTGAAGCATTGTCTATTGTCATGCTCTGACTTTGTGTTCTACCAGAATCAACTTTATTGTTAAGCATATCAACACATACAAAGGAATGACTCCATTTGTTTCTCTCAATGAATATACAACTTAATACTAAAGAGATACAGCAACCAAGAACAGCAAAGCTTAACAAAGTCAAGTAAAAAAAAAAAAAAAGTATATCTTTTTTTTCACAAGTATTTCAATTTATTTTTGCTGTAGTACATCTGAGTCATTACACCACACAACTACAAACAACACTGAGGGAAATGATCGGCTCCCTCCCAAAACTACAGCACATGACCGCTACACTCCTCACCTCGCTATTGTGCACTGCAGTGTATAATAAACCTTGTTTGAAGTGCATTAACCTGGCTCACAACAATGGTAATGTGCACCCTGAGGGGGATACCGGCGTTATTGACTTCCTGGTCCTGGAATGTTTTTCTCCTGACTGTTAACTGAATTCGTTTTAAGTTTGCAGGCATGTGTGTTAAGTGGATTTATGAAAGACTTATCCTTTTCTTTAAATGTATGAATGGGGATTAGCTGGTGATTGCAATCAGAGCTGGAGTACATCTGGGCCTAAAATGAGATGATAGATAGCTGCATTCCGCCATCTCCAAAACACATGGTCATGGAGTTTCTTAAATAACTTAAGACCATAATGTAGGCTGTTTTTGAAACAGAAATTTTAATTTCAATATTAAAATGTCAAAGACGACATTCTGACTTTCAATGTTTTGGCTATTTAAGAAAAAAAAAAAACTCGGTGGATGCTAATAACAGCTTTGACTGACTAAAAGACTGATTATGAGGCTTCTTCTTTTTTTTTTTTTTTTTTACGGTACCTTGATACAAAATATATGCAGATCAATTGAGCATTCATGTTGTATTCACAGTGGCACAAATCACAGAGCGTGAGTTATATAAAATCTATGATACAGCATTGATCATGCTTTCTTGTCTTCACAATCCATTTAAAGTGTCCAATAGGGAGCAGGGTTACGAGCTAATGCTCACTCTGCACGGAAGCTGTTCCAAGTAGATGTTGCAGCTGTTAACGGGATGGCTATTTATAAATTATTCCAAATAATTAAAAAATAATAAAAAGAAAATCTGTGGGCAGAGTTTAACCATGCACATACTCACATTAAGCAGATGTATGTATGTAAATCAAGTTTAATACGTCTGTATTTTATATATATATATATATATGCCTATGTTGTGTTTATAACTTGTTTTTGCTGCACCACAAAGTAGCCCAAAAATGTGTTGTTACAGAGACAATAATTTGGTCTCTAACAAATTCACATTTTGAAATCAATCAAACTTGTAGTATTTTATTGTTTTATTTTACTATTAAACAATTTTATCGTTGTTCATTTTCCCACCACATAAAGGATGAATTTACCCGTCCTCCAAAAATGTGTTGTTCCAATATGTCATCATAATTACTCATGATCATCTGTTGACGTCACTCAGTGGTTTGTGAAATGCCATTCTAAAGCAGTGAGTTTGTTATTTCGGACGTTGCCATCTTGCCATTTGCAAATGATGTATTGTTTGGTAGCGATACTCCCTTAAATACGGTGGCTAAACTTTCACTTGACTCATATTTGGGCTAGTGAGAGTGATTTGGTTAAAAAGGTCTTTTATCAAAAATAAGTAACAAACATTAGAAATAATGGTTCCAAAACAACTCTGGAGCTCTATGTATCTGACAAGAGCCTACTAGATTACCTTTGAACTAATATAGTTAAACTTTTCCCTCCAAATTCCAACTGCTTCATATACCATCAACATTACATCACATTAATGTGACTGTGATTGTCATCAGCATTTTCTCTTTGACTTTTGGATGTCATTTAAATAAAAAAAGTGTCTTATTTTCCAGATATCTAAAAATTATAAATTCCTCATGAGGAGATATTATTTCTAACAGCTTCCAGATATATACTTAAAGTGAGATATTCAAACCTGCAGTGCATTAGTCCCTGCTTCTTTTCTCTTTGATAAATGTCTCTAAATGTTCTTTCTATTTCTATAATGGTATTCAAGTTACCTAAAGGAAAAAGCATGTATTTATCTTTATCTAAAATCTGATGTTGTTACGTTAATTATACTGTTTGTCATATCATATTCTAAAAAGCATTAAATATCCATGAGCTTTTCCGCAATAAAGGGTTAATTTGTGTAAAACTTGTGTAGAGCTCTGCTGTGCTGCTGTGGAAAGTAAACTTTTGCATTAATTCACGCTCTCCGAGCAAACACATGAGGAGAAGAGCTTCTGGGCAGGTTACATCCACAGAGCTGTTTATCAAAATAAGCAGCCAGTCCAGAGTGGTCAGCCTATTGATTCTTCTGCCAAATATAATCTGTTTCACCATCATAAATCTGTGTCTGACATCTGCACAAAGCCCCATTTTAGCCAAACACTGCCAAGTGAGGTTGTTTATTCACCGATGGCCTGATAGTCTCCATGACAACGCTCACTACAATTAGACAATTGTAATCCCGCCTTCAAACATGCACACAGTTAATTATTTCAGCACAAAGTGAGAGGCGAAACGCGTCGAGGGGAGATAGAGAGGCAACTGTGGAATCTAGCTGGCTGCTGTCACTCTGCGTCATACAGTGTGTGTGTGTGTGTGTGTGTGTGTGTGTGTGTGTGTGTGTGTGTGTGTGTGTGTGGGTACTCTCAACGCAGCACAGCCAGACTTTAATGAGGACTGAACCAAAACTAAATAATAGGAAATGAAGGATGAGATTGAGAAATAAAAACAAAAGTGTACAGGGAAGTCTTTGTTTTCAGTATGCGGCTATTGAGAAAACAAAATACCAAAGTGTCGGTTCTCACAAATCAGAACCTTGTTATAATCACTTACCTTTATGTAGATGGTTTTGGTTTTACATGTACATATTTTAAAATGTCTGCCTCCTCCCCAAATATAGGGGAGGGGATTTCATTTTTGATGCTCTATGAATTATAAAATATTGGGGGGAAAAAACAATTCAACTTGCAGTCTCCCTATGGAAACAGTATTGGTTTCTCTGGAAAATGCACACAACACATGGTAAACTGTTCTGGGCAAGAAGGAGTTCAGCTCTTCATACTGAGGTCTGAGGATTATACCAAGGAAAGCTTGGACTGTTGCTGTCCTGAATGGAAATTTAAATTATTATTTAATGGCAAAATGCAATTTACAGCTATGTTGAAGGAAGACCCCAGAAATGTAGTGTCACTTCTCCGTAAATGGACTTGTGACAAATACAACAAAAGAACAGTTAAAGTTGATGCAGCAGGGGTTGAGATTTTTTATACTTTTGGTACCGCATTAATGGGTCAAGCTCTAAAAACACTGAACTCTACACTGAACTCTACACTCAACCTGATAACATCTTTCATTAAACCCCCAATGCCCAGAGAATGCAATTCCCCACGAACAACGCTGGGCTGATTTTGGTCTAATGGCCACACTCTGTAGTGTAGATTCATGTGAATGCACACTGACCCCAAAAAGCTTTTCTCCCACACGTACAATCATTACAAGAAAAACAGCTGCAAAATGGTCAATACTGAGCGTCATATACTCCAAAATGGTTTTGGTATGGTATTATCAGAATATGATTTATTAAGCCCTATAAAATTTCAAAAGTTTTACATAACTGTGTGAGTTACTGAAAAAGGCATTTTTCTCAACCGGGTAAGTGTCCAAAAACACAGAACAACACAGAAAATACATTTGTACTGTGTTTGCACTTGGTAAGCAACTCTCACAGGATTGAGTCTATTGTTAAAAGCTCCACAGCTCCAGTTTCTAAGACAGCAGTTACATTTAACATTGTTGTGTTCAAGTGCAAGCAGATGACATCATCAGGGTTATTTCAAAGACTTGGAAAAAGTCAAGTAGCACTATGATGAGTAAAGTGAGGTATTTTGTAAGGATTCAAAATAATCACATAAGCTAATTTAATAAGCTAAATTGAAACCAATTTTTTTTTTTTTACTTGATTCAGTTTATCTTCCTGGAAAGTGGTCCCTAGTTTTTTGTACATCCAGTTATTGGTTATATCAACCCAGCTTACTAAATTAGCAAATCATTGGCAGCTTTGTTAAAAAAATACCATGATTTTGAACAATAAAGAATTAATGATTATCATTGTGGATGGTTCCCGTGGTTCCAGTGAGACTGTTTTCTCAGTTGTTAACAGTACATGTGCTCCGGTTATTCCACAGGATACAGCACCACATGCCTTCTTTCCTCCCCAACTTACTTCAAATGTTGACTCAGACAGCGCCCCGTATTCCCTGGGAGCCCTCAACAAGCACCATTTGCTCCTGCTCATACCATGTTAACAGAAAAAACTCATTTGCCATGTATTGTTAAAATTTTTATTAATAGCAATTTATGTCACTCAGACAGGGCCTCTGCAGAAAAAGAAAACATTTGGGCCTTGTATGAATCTATCACTCAAGTTGTCAAAAAAATTTGTTCTCATGCAATATAAATAGGCCCTGAGTCTTTGGGTAGAGAGATGGGATCTGTTTCTGCGAGGGCGACGAGCTGGCTGTTTGGAGACTCCCAGTAAAACAGGTCATGCTGTTCACATCATGAAGCCTCAATCACAAACAAATGTTTTATTTAAAGAGCCAAAGCGTTGTTTACTCCAGTCTGCTTACTCTCCTTCCCTTCTCTTCCTCTCCCGCCCGGGTGTACTCCGTGTGTTCAGCACATTTGAATGCTGGAAGCATACTAAGAGGAAACAAAAACACTCCTGACAGGAAGCTCTACCCTGTCATGTAAAGGAACAAATAGGTAGGCATGCAGCTAAGTGAACAAATTGCACTGACGCAGTTTAATAAATGAAGCATTCAGGGAGTACAAATGTGTTAACTGTTGCAGAACTTGCAATTGCTGTAAATAACCTCCACAGCACATGTTTGCTGAGTGGACAGGAGGGTAAATCGGAGTAAAGTGCAGGGGAAGTGTCGCCGTTTTGCTGCATTTGTCACTGACAAATACAGGATGTTAATGTGTTGCTGCAGTCTGTGGTATTGTCAGAACCTGTCAAGTTATTATGAGTGTGGTGAAGAATCTGCCGGGTCACAGTCCTGTCTATTGTCCTGTTGACAGCATCTCTGACCGAATGCCAATTCTATTGAGAAATAAGCTCAGGAGATGTCTACTATCAGCCCCAATCTATAGATACGGTTCCGTTATTCATCAAGGTTGGTGTCTCCTAAAGGATAATTCCACAGTTTGTTTAAAAAATGGTATTCATGGTATCACTTTTTGCAACATATATTTTGAAAGAAATGTAATGTTATTGCATCTAAAGAATTAGTCTTTTTAAATTATTGACTGTGTCCTTGTTTTGTGTACGATTTGTACAACTTGTGGCAACTAAAACACGATTAAAGGAATGGTTCAATATTCTGGGAAATATGCTTCTTTGCTTTCCTGCTTGAGAACTACATCGATACCACTTTTACATCTGTCTTTTAAGTACAAGCCGCTCAGCTTAACTGAAACTCAAGACTTATCATCAATGTGAGGTTGCCAGGTAACCAAAGGAGGATAAAGGAAGTTATTAGTTGTGTGAATCGATACTTAAATAACAACGCTTCCGATCCCATCATTTGTATTCTAGGAATGATTCTAATATTTTGGATAAATGTGTATTTTACGAAATAAACTAACTAAATGTCACAAAAAATACTTACCGTATCATAGCATCTAACCCATTTCTATTCCCAGGGCCTCATATAGTGCGGTTTTGTCAAAGCCTGCTGGCACAAACACATGCACAAGGGGATGGAGTTCAAAGAGTGAGAAAGTCCACATTAGGAGGAGGTGGAGGGGGTTGAATGGATCAAACACAGGACATGAAACATTAAATATTACTGTCCAACTTTTTACCCCAAACAGTCATCTTTTTTTCTAAATCTAACCTCTTGGTGCCAAAACCTAAGGCGCCATGTGTGTGCTGTATCTCAGAGAAGTCAGCCTCTCTTTGACAAAACAGAAATAAAAATAAGTAGCTAGTATTGCACATAATTCCAAGAAGCACTTCGGTACATAACCTGCTATAAAATTACAGTATGTAAAACCAGAATGTGTGAAATCTTGAGGCTAGTATGGCAAAAAGGACGTTGGTAGTGAGATTAGGTAAGTCTTATGGCAGGATGTGATCTCAGATATGGTTTGGGGTACAAATAATGCAAGAGGTAAGTTTATATATTCTAAAACTACAGATATAAACTATTTAAATGTTGAAAATTTTATAAATTAGTTGGCACATTTCTCCATGGTCTATAGGACCATCCCAGTACTAAAAGGGTAGCTTAAGCTGACTCTACCAGAATCCCCACAATTATGTCTGTTTGGGATACTTTTTGTATGCCAACCAGGCCTTACTAAAGCACAGTTGGACTGACATTGACAGGTTTAATTGTAGTGGCTCTTCTTATTCTACACATCTGAAAAAGCCCACATACACCAGAGTTGACCAGAGTTTACAGGGTGGCAAAATATGGCACATTTTTGTGGCTTACATTAAAGGTACAGGGTACAAGTGAAGAGGATGTGCCTGTGTGGGTATGTGGAAATGTTGGAGTTGTTGGGGTGCTGGGGGGGGGGGGGGGGGGGGTCCTTTGTGCCTGAATTGGTGTTTTTTTCTGACATGACTGAAAATTCTCTAAATCTCATTTGTATCATCCATATTTTTGTAAAGGTTTTCGTGTAAATATGGTTATGTCTAGGAAAACTCAAAGCACTCAGCAACCAAGGCTAAGAAAAGATTGTCATCGTGATTCAATATTTAAAAGTTAGTAACTTTTGCAGAATCTAAAGCAAAAGTGTTGGAGATTTTTTTAGATAAATGTACGTTCAGTCTATCGCTGAATGAGGTAACACAAAGGTGATTAAACCTTTGGCCCAGCTATAAAGGGTCTTCCATTTACAGTATTACAAACTGAATGAGTTGGGTGTCAGTGACAACATTCCTGCATGGAAAAATCAAGAAAAATCAAGAGGCCCACAGTTTGTGACGTGTTTCCAATTACCCAGCCGCAGTTGTTTTACAACACAGGGTTAGCAAACGAACGCAGCAGGCTCGCTCTCTCTTCAACTCACTCTTCAACTCACTCTTCAACTCCCATCTGACGGACGTCACAAAAGCAGCACTGTTTGGATTTCTGGATGGTGAAGTCAAAAAACACAGCTGCAATTACCGCTTATTACCATAGGTGCTGCCAAAGAGAAGAGATCTCTCACATTGAAACTTTAAATACGTCCTTGATATTTCCATGACGTTACCAGTTACGTTACGAGCTTTTTTTTTTTTTTTTTTTCCTCATATGAACGGGTGCAGTACTTGAACCCTAAACTCTGATGTCAAAGCCTTGGTGCTCTTCATGCTAACATGAATGTCTTTAATAAACTGAAACGACACCAGTAGGAAGCCAATTTCGGACAAGTTGTAATAATCCAGAGCGATCCTTTCACCAGCAGCAGAGCATACGGGACTAAAACCTGCACTGAGCCCATTTCCTGCAAGTCTTTGATGATACTCCTTTCAAAATGCATCTTTCCATCTTCAGCAAATGACATGCTACTCAGAAGAACATTAAAGGCAAGTGTTTCATTAGTACGGCTGTTGTTGTTTTTCATACTGGAAGAGCTGCTGTTTTGCATATGATGAGATGATTGTGCGCGAGGGAATGAGTGGTGCTTAATGTGGTGGACAGCGATCAGTAGTGCCCCCCTCTCCTATGCAACCCCCCCATCAGGACCGCAGGCCATCTCATTTTCATCCCCACCACCCTCCGTTTCTGGACAGAACACTGAAAATGTACAGTGGCTCCATGCCTCCTGCCTGCAGCACCCACCCAGTACATGTGTGCATGCGTGTACATGTGCCACTGCCAAGTCAGCCAGCCAAGGAGGACTTTGAACAGGTTAAAGCCTCTAAATGAAAACAGTTATTCTCATGACCAATTCATGAGATGCTGAATTATGGCTGACAAACAAGAGCAATTTAAGTATGACAAGCAAAATAAGACATAAAGGCTTGTACCCTGCTGCAGAGCTGCAAAATATGATGATTGAGAAGAGAGGAAGCCTTCAGTTCTTCAGCTCCTTGTAAAATCGGACTACTGAATGACCAGGTCAAATACAACTACATTCTCCATCCTTGGGCTTTTGATGTGTTTGGTTCCCCTCTGCTCTAACCCCCACATCACCACCACCATCTCCACTCGAACAGAGAAAATATGTGTTCATAGCTGCAGGCCAGCAAGATGGAGTGAAACAGAGAGAAGGGGCGGGTGGGCGAAAACCCAGGCAGGGGTGCCATTCCGCTGGCCAGAGTCCGGCTCTTCACATGTCCTCCTCCAGCACTCACAAGAGCACCACACAGTGAGACAAAAGGTGAAGGGTAGGCAGGTCAACACACACACACACATGCACAACACTTTGCTCACCACCTTTTTCCCCCCCATCTCCCTCTTCATCTGCCATTCTCTTCACTTCAACCCCCTCCACCAAGTCCAAACCAACCTGCATTCATTCTCGAGAAAGCGATGTGAAGGTTAACAGGCCTCTCATCCCGCCTCAAACAACAACAAAAGGAACGTGGAGTGATAGTGGCGCTTTTGAATAGTTCAAAAGATGTCGGCGTGCATAAACCCTATGTCTATCTTGATCACAAAGGAGGGTGACATGAGAGAAAATAGCACTTCAAATGTTGCCACGAGACAGTGGCGACAAATTGTGGAGAGTTTCTGCAAACTGTGATCACATGTGTGAAACAAAGACCCCTTGACATATGAAATGGATGGTTTGTTCGAGTTAAGATCAGAACAAAATAGACGAAAAAGGATACAACGTATTTTTTTCTCTTTTATTCACCTTCTTCTGCCTGATATTTACCTGCTAAGAAAACATGTCATAAGTGCATTTTTGGGATCATGCTTCTCATTCTGACAGTAATTGATCCAGAGGCTGGGGCGAGAGCTTTTCTCAGGGCACAAAACATTAACATTATTATTGTTGGAGTTCCTTTCCCCCCCTGTTTCCCGTTATTTCAAAGGAGTTGTATTTACATGATGGATCTACAGTATTGACTGAATAATTTCTATATAGTGTGAATATGCAAATATCTGGTCAAACGTTAGAAAATACATATCCTACGTGCAATTATGTAAATGGTCTTTGGTTATTCATTCAGTTATTCACCCTTGTAGTTGCTCATGCATTCATTTGCCATATTAGGGGCTGGCAGCAATGCCCTGTGAAAGCGGCAGGCTCTCTCCGCAGGCTCTGTGGACAGACAATGGGCAGGGAGAAAATCCCCCTCTCCAGAGTTGCGCTGCAAGTTGACCTGCTCACAGCACACAACACCATATGGAGAGAGATTGCTTTGAAGAGGCCAGCATGGCCCTTCGCACCGGTACACAACAAGAAGCACACACACGTGCCTAGGCACATGCATACACCCTTGACCTCACACACACAAACTGTACATGAGCACGTTCTTGTTTCCCGCTGTAAGTCACACACACTGAGCTGCGTCGCTCTCCTGAAAAATACAGTTTTATGTTTCAGATCTTTTCAGGAAATATGAATGAAACGACACTCTAAATCAGAGATGTCATCAAACCCCTGCTGCTTGGAATGAAGAAAAATTAGGTTTTGACAAGCAATATTAGACAATAAAGATCACACTGTTCATGAGAAACACTGATGTGGTAAATGATGGAGGAAAGAGATGCAACTTCTTCAAAGTAGATCAAAACAAAGTTTAACAGTGAAGCACCCTCAGGCACATTTTTTTTTTTTACAATTTCAGCTTAAATCTTAGTGAACAGTAGTTTTCCTGCACGGGTAAATGTCGCCTTTCATGCTTTTATGTGCAAGTGTACAGTAAGCTCATAAATATGCTTTCTGAGGTGCACATGGGTGGGTCATTGCAGGGATTGATTTCCACGAGGACTGACGTGAAAAATGTATACATAATGTTCACAACACATGGTTTTGATCAGACTTTTGACCTACAAGTAACCTGCAATCACTAATATGGAGCTTGCTTCCATATGGGGAGGCAGTGTGGTATTGAAGATGACATGCGAAGAAAGAGAGAAAGGGAGAAAGCTTAGAAAAATAAAGACTTGAACTGTACTGTGTCATATCTGACCAGTCACGGTGAAGTATTTTCATTCCTGAATAGCTTCACTGTATAATGTAATGCATGCTCTGGCACTGATATTACAGGTGTGTGTGTGTGTGTGTGTGTGTGTGTGTGTGTGTGTGTGTGTGTGTGTGTGTGCGCGCGTGTGTGTGCGTGCGCGCGTGTGCGTGTGTGTGTGTGTGTGTGTGCGCACGTGCGTGTGCGTGCGCGTGTGCGTGTGCATGTGCGCGTGTGTGTGTGTGTGTGTGTGTGTGTGTGTGTGTTAAGTAGGCTGTTTTGCTATTTCTCCCATCCCCATCTCTCTCTCCTGCATACACTCTCATTAATTAATACTCATGCATTAAGATCAAGGTGGTATTGATTTGGAAAAGCAAGAAAAGCAATGAGGCATATGTCGGTTTCTTGGCTAATATTCAGCAAACCCCCAAACCATGAAAGAAAACAACAAAACCCCAAAGTGATGCTGTAATGTAGCACCACACAACATTCGCAGAGGCGATAGTCTGATATAAAGCATTGCCAGAGGGTGAGAGCACGTCCCATTGCGATACCCAGGGTGACTTGGAGATGTGTTTAGCGGAGGAACAAAGAGCAGGAAGGAAATGCATAAGGCACACTGAGCAAAGAAAAACATTTTCAAACGCGACAGCAAAACCCACCCTCCACCAATCTTCTGCATTAACCGAGGGAGCTGATGAGTTCAGCTGCTTTTTGGTCACTGACTTCATTACTGGTTGTAAAATGTCTCATTTTCTTACACATTTAAATGTCTCTACTTGCGCCTGTCTCTATATGAGTCCATGTTTTGTCATCTTCTGATATCCCCACTGTAGAACACTGCTGATTCCAATAGTCATAGTTTATTTGTAGTGATGTGGCAAAAACATCCAACAAATTTAAAAGACTGAGTGATGTAACAAAGTATATTTACTCAAATGCTCAAAATGCTTTTTTTACTTGTGTATTTACATGTGATTTATTTGTGACAAATTAGACTTGAAATTGCCACTTAGCAGTAATAATTATTCAGTACTATTGTATAAGGTAGGCCAAAATTCACATAAATAGATTTATACAATAAACGTCTCTATTTCTACCAGTAACGTTTTAAAATAGGACTTTTGTGGAAAGTATTTTTGTACTCTGACTGCTTTTACAGAAATAAAAAAGTAAATCATTTCCTCTACCACTGTATAAAAGCCTATGAAACACTATCACAAGGTGATAGATGGACACTGAAACTAAAATACATTACTTTTGCAGCCACTAAAGGCCAAGTGATGAGTGCAAGTTTAGCCCACTCACACTCCTCAAGATGTTTAGTTTGACAATCTTCACTATGTCATTTCAGCATGTTAATAGCCAGTTTTTATTATAGGCAAATGTCAGCCAGGTGATTCATCAACAACATCCGTGCCTGAATGGGCTCTCAGCAGTTATGTCACTTTTCAACTTTAAATTTCACAAAACAAACATGATGTCCTACTTCCACATATCCAAACGGCACCTTTTTGAAAGATAATATTGATGTTTTCAGCTCTTCATTGTATGTGTTTAGAGTTCACTGTAGAGGAATATATGTGCTCACAAGCCATTTATTTGAGACTTGTAAATACAGACACTTTCAAAGCCCTCTTTTGTAGTAAGTGTTTCTCTCGTCCCCATGCGCTCCAAGCAGGGCCTGAAACGCTCCGCGCTGCATGTTTGGGTAAACTGCGTAACAAATTGGAGAAAAAAGGCTGGAGCCCGAGACACAGAGTAAACTCCCTCTTGGACAATACCATGCTGTATTATTAATACAACAGCATAGGTCCCGGTGTTGTAACCTGCTAAGATGGGGAAACATGCTCATCGATGATATCAAGGTGACTGAACACACACAGAGCAGCGGGCCAGCTGCTGTTCAGGCTGCATGGTGGGGCTCACGCTGTGGACTAGGTGCCTGGCTGCATAATTGGGAATTATTAAACAAGGCTCTGGCAGCGAGGTGATCATGAAATTGTATTTTCAGTCTTGAGGGATGAAATCAAGAATTAAAATGTTGCCATTTGTTAGGAAGCGAGGAAAAGAAAAATTGAAGAGTCTTGTCCTAAACCTCCCATGATTCAATTTCTTTTAAGAAACAAAGGAAATGCATTTGGACAAGCAGGGAGATGGATGATACAGACTGCTGTCGTAAATTGTGCATCGTTGTAAATTGCAATCTGGATAAATATTTCAGCGGCGACTGGACCAACATGATGAAATGCGGTTTGAGATGTTGTCCGTTTTTCCTCAAGCGAAAAGAGCAGCAAAAAGCAAGCAAAGACAAACTGAGAGAAAAGTGAGAAAAAGACATAAAACATGCAGTAATGTGAGTAACTGTGATGTTGATTAGACTTTGTTTCAACACAAACAATTATTCAGATATCCTCATTTATGTGCCAGGTGATCATGTTGAAAATTTAAATTAAAATATTTTAATGATTTTTTTTTTTTTTTACCCATTAAACCAGATCATAAAAAGCACGTATCTAAAAAAAAAATAAAAAATAAAATCATTGTCAGGAGTTTTCATTTTAGGTTTATACAGGCCCGACTCAGCTCACTCCTACAAAAATAAATGTTGTTAAAAACTATAAAACTAAATCGAAGAAGGTACATTTTGAGTGAAAAGGTCATGTGACACCTTAGTACGAGGCTAAACACAGTAGTGTGATAGTGAGTCATTTAGGTTTTTATTTATTTGTTTATCTCAGGCCAGTCCATGTTTTCTTTTAATTTAAAATAATAAAAAAAACTGCAAGCATCCCCTTATATTTATTTGTATGGGGTTGAACAGATAGCTTACAATATGAATTTGTATCTTGTCATTAAGTGTAGATAAGTTAGTTAAGTTTGTTAAGTTTTAGTTGTTTTTTTTAAGCTAGTTTCAATTACAACATCTACTTCCAAAAATCCTTCGACACAACTGGTGGTGGGAGTGAAATCCAAGACCAACATGTATTTCCTCACTACCTGCCCAAGTACGATTCATTTGTGCAGTAACAGCACAAATTATGATCAATTGTAAAATGCATACTGAATGAAAACCTAAGTAAGTGGAAAAAAAAAACAAAAAAAACACACACACATACACAGTAGATTTACCCTTGAATTAGTATTTTAACCAACAGCAAGTTTGCTTTGTAAATGCACCATTGCTCACCAGTGCTGTTGATATTTTCACAACATCAAGTATTTTCTATTATGCCATGTGATTTTCTTAAAGTATTCTGTTCTACTGTATAACATGTACAGAAATATGATTATCACATAAACAACTTTTATGCTAATCTTATCGAAATATGAAAATGGTAAACTTAACATCGTATAGCATAAAATGAATACATCCTTGAGACATTATCTTTAAATACCTAAAAAAAAATCTATTAAAAGGGAATTCATTTGGGATTACATATACCGTACGCTGGTAAATCCGTTTCAGTTATTAGTGTTATGAAGCACGCATGCACACCCACACTTTAAATACAGGTATCACACCACACAATGGCAACACACTGTAATGTTGAAAAATAAAACAAACAACAACCTTCAACCAAATATTAACAGAAACTTTCCGCAGGGAGCAAATCAGAAAAGTGTGACAGACAACACACGCCTCTGAAATGAGTTCACCTCGCTGGAATCATTAGTTTGGAGCTACAAGCAGAACATTTTCCTCTGTAGCAGCAGTTTCAAATCACAATGCAATAATATTTTCCAGTATAATCTAAAATGATGTTGGGGGGGCTGGAGAGGGTGGGGGGACGAGTGGCTTGATGTGGCAAAGAAGCAGTGGATGTTAGTGATTGTCCTATATTGCTCATGCTCTCATGGATTACTTAATTATCAGCCCGTGCCGACGTTCTGCTCTGTTAATGGTAGGCAATATGGCCCTTACCTCACTTAAGGAATAAATTGTATTGCTCCATCTCTCTCCATCCCTTTCCATCTTGTAACGAACACACCCTCCCACACATATAAACATCCCTCCCTTCCTCTCTTCACTGCTCATATAGATCATTTAAGCTGGAATGGAATAGTTACTGAAGCAAAATCCCTATTTCACAATAACAATTCCTTTAATTGGGCATCTCTGCCTATTTACCCGCAACCTGTTATATTCATTGTTGCAAAAATCAGGGACGGGAGCCTCATTGACACATGCTGGGTTTATGATTTTGAATCATGATGAGTGAAACTTCTCAGAGAAATTGCTATTGCCTCAGTGGGAAGCATTGTTGTGAGCAGAGGTTTGGAAGAAAAAAACATACTGAGTTAATCATGAACTCAGTCAGTCAGAGAGTTGTGTGCTGTGGCAGCTGGGTGACATCAGAACAGAAATGCACACCTTGAAGAGGACGATGGCAGGGCAGATAATGTACTGTACACACTTATGTCATCAGGAGGTCAATGCCATTAGCAACTTCAGGACTAGCGCTGGGAGTTGTTAAAAAATCTTTGATACCTGTACCGAAACCCTGACTTTGATGCTGGTTACTAAACAATGCTTTTTTTTGATGAACATTTTTATCTTTTAAGAGAAAAATCGATTTTTGCTTCGTTCACAATGCAGAATTCTATTAAATGCAGCAACACTTGCCCGATGAAAATGTCCCTATGGAGACAATAAAGTACATCGTGTTGAAAAAAGAAAATTAAATCACAAATGGTACAAAGTCTGTTCCCATGCAATTTAGAGGGGGAGAGTGTAAACCCGGTTGTTTTCTGTTACAATAACAGATGTCCCCTGAACACTTCAGTTAGAAGTTATTGCTAGATGTTACAATATACCATTGTTCTCTGACCACTTCACATGGAAGCTATCACTAGTTGCTGCAATTTATCAGTGTTCCTTAAGCGCCTCATGTTCTACAGGTAGATGCTAGATAGCCAACACAGGGAAGCCTCCAGTTACAGCAGCGCACGCAACTCAGACAGGTGTGTGGCCAAAACATTTGTGTGAAAAGAGTCAAATAAGGTGTTCTAACGTAAGATTTACTCACCGAAGTTGAAACCGAAAGAATTTATCTATGTTGGCAAGGTGTCTAAGTAGAGGCTACGTATGGGGAATGCTGTGGCTCACTAAAATGCTCTTTAGATCTGAAGAAAACTGCAGATTTGGATAATAATTCTCTGCAGGAACATCACTGAAATTTTACCATCAAAATTATGTGTAATTATTTGACTCAGTGTTTTCATAAAAAAATATTGATTATATCATCTTTAAGTTTTAAAAGTACAAATTCATTACTATTACATAGAAAAATGTCCTCTGTGAGGGGTATATTATTTTATATAATATTATTTAAATGTTATCACTGATGCATTTGTGCAGCATTTTAAAGTTAGTGTGAGTTGAGGTGGAGCGTCTTTTACCTCCTTACTACACTGCTGGGTAGTTTATTCAACAATAATGCATTTTGTCAGACTATTGTATGTATTTTGTAAAATATTCCTATGCAAAGTAACTAAAACTCATATTTATCTGATGGGGGGTGGAAAGCTAAATATCATCCTTGAAACTATAATGGATTAGTAAAAGCCTAAGTATAACATAGGAAAAAGGTCCAATAGTTGTGTAAATGTACCTAGTCATATTCACTGGTGATACCACTGGTTGGAATGAGCTGATACATAATATACTTTATTCTAAATACTGCTTAAAGTGGAAAAAAATGAACCTGGCTTTTAAAGGGTTAAAATGCCTCTTAAGAGAATGCACATTATGGTGTCGTTATCGTGAAGTGTAATTAAACAGCATGTCTACGACCGCAGCAGAGATGCCTGCAGTGTGTATCTATAGTAGCTGGCCACACACATGCACCTACAGCACAGCGAGGGCAGTGGGGGAGTCTGACACCTCTCTAAAGACTCCCATTGACCTCATCAGGAGTTGCAGTCTCAACAGGAAGTCTCTTCTGTTTTACACTTTCACTCCAGTATACTGTTGCCAGCAGCAAACTGGCTTCTGAACCTTTAAAACCTTATTGTCCATGTTGGTGTGTTTTTCCCTCACGGGTCTATTTGGAGTAAATATCTGGCCTTAATATCCACACTCAGATCCTTTGCCAGAGGATTATTGAGCATTAATTACATTAGCATTTTCTCTCTGACAACAAGGTGGCTTCTTATCTGTGATCTTCAAACTGCGACTGGGAACTATTGATCTGGGCCGTGTTGTCATTCAGACGATAATTAGGAGCAGGTGAAGGGTCAGCCTCCAATCCCTTTGAACATCTGGATGAGAGTTCCTCAAGGACAATGGGAGCCACAGGATGCCGCCACTCTGCTGAGCCCTGCGCGTCTCTATGTGCCTAAGTCCATTATACAAATTGTCTAATTAATTCCCACATTCCAGCAGAGGGGCCCAACAATCAATTGAGGTATAAAAAAAACACTTGGAGAGCAGCTTCTGTCAGAGCCCAGTGTACAGTTACAGTAAGTGCATACTGAGCTTGAGGTGATGAACCTGCTGGAAGGTCTGGCTCTGACTTTAAATTTTTTTTTTTTTTTTATACATATATATATATAAGATGCTACATACAAAGGTATATCTTAGATTAACAGCTTCCAGGAGAAAATGTGGGTGCAGTTGAAAAACAGTAGAATTTGTTTTTTTGATTAGTTCACCTGTCATTGTGCAGAAATGTTATGATCAGGTGTGTGTGCTCATTTTATTTTGTGACTGACTTTTTTGACTCTTATCATCCTGAAGAGAACACCATTAACCTTAATCTGGAGAAATTCAAGGTTTACAACACACTGTGAGTGTGCCATAGCTGTAGAGGTGCTGCTATCACAGGTTATTCTTATCTATAATTAAAACTGTATTTTAAGGACATGCAAATGGAGATATTAGCAGACCTAACATATATCCTTCTCAGTGTGGTAGAGACAGGGTTCAAAAGAACCCTTTTACACAAACGCCACTTTCCAAAAAGTAGTTCAATGTATTCTTTTTCATGAGTAAATAAAGGTAATCTCCATGGGTGCATTAAATTCTGTCGCCGCTGCATTTATGTTATCATTAATGCGATGAATAATTCCGTTTGCACATTGCAGAAAGTGCTTACAGCAGAACTTTTGGAAGAATCAACTGAACAAATTGTGTGAGAAATTCCTAAATGGTCTTGTTCGCAGTGTTTAAGAGTGGAAAAGATCTCCTGCCTCTCAGCGCTTTGTACCAAGCCGTACCACTGCAGGCTTGACCACTTAGAACAATGACTTGTTAATCCACAGTTCAAAGGAAACCAGAGCAGAGCAAGACAACAGATGCTGCTGTGTGGAATTGTTTTTTCTCCAAAAGTACAGATAAGCATTGCATATAAAAGACAAGCGGCTGTTTTTAGTCTGTAAATTATTATTGGCTGTAAATTGTAACATAAAGAGTCTGTGGTGAGACACTGTGAGTTGTTGTCGCTACAGGAAACAGCTTATCGTGGTTCCTGTTAACATGCTGCAATGTAGATGAACAGCTAAACTGTACTTGATACAAATGTACAAATGCAAAACATAAATGTAAATCAGTGTGTGTGCCTGGGGATGATGCAGACAAACAATGCACATATTGCCCCCTTGTGGTTCATGTGCACTCATGGGTGTTTCAACCATCTGGGACAGCAGAGATACAGTACCTGTTATAGGGAGATTTTAGGGCTGGAATACTTTAAAATAAAGGTTAGCACAGTAAAGCACAGCATGATATTATGTTGGACTCATTAGTGACAAAAAGGAAAATCTGTCTTTTTAGGGTTTTGTATGAGAATTAAATAGTTTAGAGAAGAAGGGATTTCTTTCTGCAACCAATCCTCCACATTATCTGCATTCCCTTTTCATACACACATTTCTCTCTGTGTCCCTCGCTGCTGTCTCTCTCTCTCTCTCTCTCTCTTTCTCTCATTAGAGCAGAGTAAATTTCAATGTCACTTAAAGTCACAGCTGTAATTTATTGGCTCCTTAATACTGACGGACAAAGGTCATGAGCAGCGCTGTGAGGCGTTCTATCAGGTTTATCTGTGTGGGTCATTAACCTTGACCTGGTGTAAATGCACTCCGGTCCAGGAAGGTCCCCCGTCCTGCGCGCGTGCGTTTTCCATGCCCCCAAGAAGTTCCAATCTGCGACAGCCACTCACTGCACTCCCCCGTTAGCTCAAGTGCTTTAAACTTGCCTTAATTGTCATATGGCAGCCAACGCAGCTTTCTTAATTGATCTGACCTTTCACAGTGCTTTCTAATTTCCAATCCTGCTTTCATTGTTCCATCTGGCACTTTTAAAGCGACATCTGGTTGACTGTACTTTACCCGGTGATCTCTGTACAGATATTTTTAAACTTAATGTATGCTTCAACAGATGTTAGTTTTTATAGGTGAGCGAGGAGCTCGACTGCACCCGCCAAAACTGACCCATGCCCATAATACTTCCTCTCAACAATTCAAATATTGAAACCAGAAATTACAACCAGGTCTGCAGCAAACTCTGTTATTGTGCGAGGCTTTGTGTTTTTGTTCCCTATTAGCTAAACATCAATTCAGCTCGGTCTTCTCTAATAATTGTCCATAAATAAAACATTAGCTTTCAGTTTATGAACAAATAAACAGTTGTGGTGCCACGCAAAGTTCAGTTTGGCCAAATATGTCTGATGTCAGTGAGAAGGCAGGAATATTTGTTTCATAAATAATAAAAAGAAAATGTGGGCATTGTTCCCCATGGACACTGAGAGGAAAGCAGCTGACTCTCATGTAGTAACGTATCGGCTCCTCAGCTCTTTTCCAATGAAATCCCTATCAGAAATGTTAAAATGTTCCTATAACCGCTTCTGTCTTTACTCAAGCTGTCTGATTAAAAAGCCTCTCAGAGCTGTTACTTGTAGATCACTCCTACCATGGGGCATCTTCCCCTATTTCCACATTCTCTTCAAGATTTTGATAACTCCAAGCTGCAATCTTTCTTACTCATACATAATCTCACTTTTTTTTCCTCACCCTCTACCCTAAACTGCAGCTCTCCAGTTTGTCCTCGCTATCTTCCACCATGGACAACGTGTTGTGGACTTCCACATCCCTCCCTTTGAAAACTTCATTTTCTGCTCTGACACTTTTCCAAAAGATAAATTTCCTATGGCCTGCATTTTCATGGGGAAGTGCTCGGAGATGGCTCTACCTGCAGGCTGTTAAATTAGTGCCATATAATTGACTGATTAAACGCTTATTGATTGCTGAGATCCGGATGATGGAGACAGAGGATATGGATCCTCTTGCCCTTGCATTTTACACTGTCCTCTGTGCATGAGGAAGGATAATACACAGTAAGCCAAAGAGAAACTGATACCATGGTTGAAAAAAACCCTGACTGGTGCTACATTTTGAGAACTGAGGGTTGAACTTTTGTCAATATTGCTGAGAAATCATCAGGAATATAAACTCTTTTGAGCAGCAACTTAAACGACAACATATCTCTGATTTATGGGTTGTGTTTGTTCAATTTTCGGTCCATCTGATGTCCAAATAGTGTAGCATTTGGTAGTCTCACAGGGCTTTAAGATACAGGGATTGACATGCGACAGGCTCAAGGTCAGATTCTGCTGCTCCTCTGAAAGCCTCCAGCCACTGATAGACACGTCTTCCCTCCTGAGCCATGCTGGAGCGAACACACCACAGAACATCTGTTCACAAACAGCCCTGATGGAGCCCTACTGACACCGAACGCGCACCCACCACCCGCACTTCACCACCTAATTCCCTGGCTGGGGCCAGATGGCAGCACGCGCTGCCGCTCCCTCCTCTCCTCATCCAGGACAAATCATGAGGAAGAATGGCCTGCAGGTACCGCCCCAGGCACGGCTGTGCCACTCACCGCTGACCACCCTCTGGTGGCTTCCAATGTTCCCTCCTGTCAAAAGACAAATTGTCCAACAGACTGCTCTTTTATGAATTCACCCCGCGGTCCATTTCTCAAAAGAGGTTAAGGAAAATCCTTGGCCTGAGCGACTCAACTTTGAGACAGAACTCTGTTCTGTGGAAAGTTAAGAAGCCTGGAGACAGAGCAAAGCAAAGGGTCCTCAAACAGGGGGTGACTCTTGAGTTCCTTCACAATGGCTGACTGTTAATCCAAGTCCAACTGGCAAAAATACCTCACTACCATCCCTGCATGAGGTGCTTGACCTCTGAATTATGTGCTTTGCTGTCATCATAAATATGAGCATAGGTAAAGGAAGAAGAGAGAACATATTCTTCTGAATTTACCAGACAGTTTAAAACAGTAAAGCTAATTACTGGAAACCAAAATACAGACTGTTCCCATTGCCTGGCAAGTGTTTATTTAGTGTCAGTTTGGGGAAGGAAAACCTAAAATTTTAAACACAAATGACTGAGGTTAACCACTATAAGACTGCTTCAACTTCTTCTACTGTGCAATAACATATGCATACAGACACACACATCAATCATCAAGCAAACAAACAATATCATCACATCATTATAAAAAACAGTTGTTTCGTTCTGTGATCCGGGTGCTGCTCTGCTTTCTTTCATGAGATTGGAGGGTGTTTATGTGTGTTAGATCTCACTTTGTGAGAGGGCTGGACTATTTCAGCTCTAAAGTCATCTTTTTACAGGTGACCCGGTTAGGAATGTCACCACAGATCGCAGATACGTGTGATTAATCTCCACTGACATTCTTATGGCACCTTTTACACAGCATTTCATCTTGAGGCTGCACAGGAGAGATGTGTGGGAAACAATATATCTCTGATGACAGTAAAAATCTGCCTCACGGATAATCGCAATATCTGCTCATTTAGCCTTAGTGCTATTTTTGGGGTTACCTCAGGTTTGCTCTAGTTATAGTTACCACTATAATCATTGCTGGGTATTATGAAAGAGCTTTGGATCAAATAGATGAGATTTTTTTTTTTCACCACTGCATCACAGTGTAAGTAAAGCTTTATGGAATGTAGATTGGATGCTGTTATTACATATCATACCTAACATGGCATCTACACTCGCTGTTGTACTTGGTAGTGAGAGAATAAGTCACAAGGTGGCAAACCAGTAATGCTTTATTATACTGTCACATTAGTACCCTTCATTCCCCTGAACATGCCTAAAAAAGATTCCTCTTGAAGTAAACATCATCCACCTCTCCTCTTCTAAATGAGCAGGACGTTTAACTCAGACCAAGAAATACATGGAACATTGTGTTGTAACTCTGCAATACTTATTATCCACATACGCATACAACAACGTACTTAAAGGGTCAGTTCACCCAAATTACAGAACATATTTTCATCATACCCCTCGATGTGCGTAGTTATGGGGATAATTAATAATACAATAAAATAAAATGACCTTTTAAAAACCCAGCAGTGACTTTTTCGAAATCCATGTCAACTCTGGATTATACCTCAAAGTCCCAAAATGTTTTTATAATAATTATATACAAAAAAATTAAAAAAAATGGAATATTGTGGATTACAAAATTCACTTTATACCCATTTTATTCAGGTGGCGTCAGAAGTCTCAAAAACTTGACAAACAACAAGATTATCATCTCATAATTAAAAACTATCAGAGGGAAGTGGAACATTATGTTTTGTTGATGTGATGTGATGTTCTGCAGTTTTTGTCATTGACAACAATATTATTGTCTGTCGCTCAATACTTTTTGACCTCCTCTATCTTGTCTGTGTCCTTAACCCCATTCCTTCCCAATGGAAAAATAAAATGTTTAAAAACTGATGACAAATATATAGTTTAGTTTAGCTTAATAATTCCCCCCAAAACATCTGAGCAGTGTAGCTTTCAGCAAGCACATCTTTGAGGACTATTTTTGACTGTGGATTGATACATTTTGGTCCTCTAGTGAGCATTTACACCAGCATGATAGTTGGGGACCAACTCAAAACAAACTCATGTTCATCATGAAGGATCAGCAGTGTGGCAGACAGAGGTGTCATAGACCAAAAAAAACCACTCACTTAAACTTACACACTATTTGCAACATAGCCAACATTTTTGTTACTGGAATCTATTTGTTTTGGGTTTTGATTCTCTATAGGTTTGTTGACACACAAAAAATACAGAATATTAAATATTTAAAGTACCTATGTGTTTTTGCTCTTAAAAAAAGAAAAAGGGAAAAAGGAGAAAAAAAACTTTTGGCTCAACACCGAGGCACTCATAAGCTGAAATCAGCAGAAATGAACAGCCAATTTCCCCAGAAGTTCCAGGAGTGGTCTGTGCTAATCTATTTTAAAATTTATCAAAAATGAATAATCTCAACATTATTATCAAACATGTCCATATCTGGACCAAAGCAAACATCTTGACAAGCCGCAAAATAACAATTTAAACACTAAATCATAAGTGTATAACTGAAGCAGATGACAACATATGTATGTGAGAAAACTCAATAACAGCTAATCATATTATTAATCTTGGCTGTATTAAGCGCTGGCAATGATTTCAGCTCAGGGAAACAGTTCAGACCGTCAGCTGGCCTGTTCCAAAAAGCCACATAATCAAACGTTGCCTGTAAATGATCAAACACGGCTTTCTCAGCTCCATTCAGACCAAACGCTCTTGACCCATGCCAGCTGTCTGGAAACATTTGAACTAATATTTACATCAATTAAGAAGTTCCATAAACATCAAATATTAAGTTGAGCACTACCAAAAAAGCCTCACAAGTGCTCATAATGAGGAGATATGACTAAATACGGTCAGCTGTTGCATCATTGGAATGACTCACTGGTTTTTGGACAGGTTCTATTTAGATATGAAACTGTTCCGCTCTGCTTTTTCCTGAGCAATTCTTCAAGCATGTTTACTGTGAAACCAGGCCCTCCAGCACCACGAAAGAGCGCACTTGACCATGATGCGCTCTTTGAGAATGAGGTAAAAAACATCTTGAACTAAGCAGGCCCCTGCGGCAAAAGATCCTCACAAATTGCACTGGTGGAATTCATTGAGATTGTACTAATTAAGGCAGTGCTTCATGGGAGAAAAGATGGAGAGGTTGAGGGGGTTGTATTTCTTCCAGCACTCACGAGCTTAATGGTGCAAAGAATTTCTACCTGACGAAGGCATTCCTTCCACAGGTATGAGTCTCAACTGCCAGCAGCACCACCAGCCAAACAGCAATTTAGCACTCTAATACAAGTGTTTACACTGCACTTTGGCACCACAACTTTTTTTTTTTAATGTACCTTGCTGTTTTTTAATATTCAGTATGTATTTACATTTACAGGGAGAATTAGAAAATTAGAAAATGCAATGCTAAGCCTGTCCGATTTGAGACGGAGCCCACCGGGGACTCAATGTGAGCTCGTCCCTGCAGTGCTGTGGCTGAAGCCCACTCACTGTCAGAGTGGAGCCAGCTGGCGCTACAGGGAGGGCAAGGATAACGGGAGGGTGGAGGGGTTGAATGAGGGGGCTGCTCCTCTGCCTTCAATCCCACATGATCTCACTGGTCCTGGGGAGTATATCAGGCAAAAGCAGCGTCATCATTAAATGCCCATGCTGCAAATCTTTTTAATTATTCTCCTTCCTCCCTAGCCTTTTAATGAGAGGAGTATCCACAGATAATGCGGGTAATTGGACAATGGGATTCACTCATTCAATTATTGACCACTGAATCTGCTTAGGAGTTGATGGGTAATTCTCTTTCTGAGCTCTGGCTCCAGGGCTCAGCCTTCTGCATTCTGGTAAAAAAAAAAAAAAAAAAAAAAAAAAAAAAAAGCTCCTTCTGCTGGATAGTATGTCATTTAAGTACATTTTTTGGGCTCTGTCCAAAAAGCATATTACATTATAATTTGTTTTAACCATGAAAGGGTTAGATCTAAATACTGTGTGGCAGGCCTTCCATAAAATCTTGCAAAGTAACCTCTGGTATGCAATGCTGGCCTTTACACTTAAACCACATATTGCCATTTTCAGTGGGAGACGTGCATGTTGAGTGATCGGCTTTTGTTTGAAAGCTATTGAAATCCGAGATGAGTGTACGAGTCAGTTTAATGGCCTGCTCTGAGTCTGGCAGAGCAATTCAGCTGCATTCAGAGTGCCCACTGGAATGATATTAGACATTCATAGCGAAAGGTGGTGGTCATTAGAGGAATGATTCAACACTTAGGTTAGCGTAGCTTATCATAAAGACTGGAAATGAGAGGAAACAGCTTACCTGGTTCACATCAAAGGTAACAACATTTGATCACCACATCAACAAAGCTAACTGGTCAAGAAGTTATATTTTGTTTGTTTTATCAATGCAAAAAAATGAGTGAAAACAATTTGCTGTCTTGTAGGGTTTAATTCAATTCAATTTTTATTTTATTTATATAGCGCCAAATCACAACACAGGTTATTTCATGGCACTTAACACATTAACGTCCTTACAGCAAGACTTTACAATATTATACAGAGAAACCCAACAATTCAACAATTCCCACATAAGCTAGGAGGGAAAAAAAAAAACTCCCCTTTAAGGGAGAAAAACCTCTAACAGATGGAAGAAAAAACTCCCTCTTAACAGGAAGAAACCTCCGACAGAACCAGGCTCAGAGGTGGGCGGCCATCTGCCTCGACCGGTTCGGGTGAGGGGAGAGCAGAGAGAGAAAAGGACAGCTGTTACAGTTACAACTGTATGTTGGGGATGATTTCTTGGTCCGCTATTTGTGAACTCAAAACGTAGATAATGAGAGACTTGAAGGAAAACACAGACAGAACAACCCGTTCTCATTCCTGATAATACCAGTTTGGTACAGCAATTAGCATCAGAGAGATATGCATAAGATGCTATTTGGCATCTAAGACATACGCACAAGGTACCATTATGTCTTGACGAGGCCGGTCGAAGAAGGTAATGCTCTAAAGTAAAAGTGGGATAAAGTCCATACTTGGAGGAGGTTGAGGATGGTTGGATGGTACAAACCTGGGGCTTTCCCCAGGGAGACCATTTCTTGAGTCCATTAATAAGCAAAAGTCAATGTGGATTTTTTTTTTAAGTAACCCAAACCATTTCATCACTCCAACCAAGTAGTTTTATTGCCTAAACCAAACCAAATGTTGACCGTGTCACAATTAACCAAAACCAAGATCTTTTCCAAACCATAAGCATATGGGTTTGATGTTTTAATGTGAGGCACCTTGTGTGTCTACATGAGACAAAAACAGCTTTAAAATAATGGCAGTATTTGACGCCCTAGGAATGAGAACTCTTTGGAGAGAACAGGACTTCCTGTGAATTTTGAATTTACTAAGAAGCAGGGATCTGTCTGGCTAGGTCAGTTTTGTTGGATGGTAAGTTAAGATATTGTAATTTTATTCACATCAAGGTTTCTTTTGTAATTTACTAATACGTCAGAGGAAAATGTTGATGTTCCCAATACCGGTGTATTTCCTGAATTATGTTACCAATCTGTTAGCTCGTTAAATTGTGAGCCTTTTTTACTGTCTATGTTGCTGTTGCCTAGCAGCGGCATTTTCACAACTTAACCACTTGAACGCAAAGCATACTATGCACACGACTTCCTGTGTCGTAACCACAAGTTTATAAGTTCCATTTGAGGGCAGCATAAGTCCCAGTAAGAATGGGAATACAGTTTATTTCCCAAAAGGAAACACAAATATATATAAATATATATACCAATATATCACATTCTGGGAACTCGTTGAAGGTAAATCATTTTATTCTCAGCCCACACAAAGAGCTCAGATCCCATGCAAGCCTATGTCACTTCTTTAGAAAGTTATATATGGCTTATATTTGATGACACGGGTCTGCAAGTATAGTAGCAGAGTAAACACTGTTTCCCAGCTAAAAGAGGCGTCTGCTTCCCCCCCATCTGGACCCCCACTTAATGCTCAATTGAAAAGAAAAAAAAGAGCAAAGTCTGTATAAAGGACTTTAGTAGTTTGAGTGAATTACAAACCTGAAGGCAAAATCTACAAACCACAGCGAAAACCCCAGAGAGTGGGAGAATTCCCCCACTGATCATCCAATTTGGCTGATAGCAGTGTGTGTGTGGGTAAAAAAAAAAAGAAAACAGCGGAAAAAAAAAAATCGTACAGGAATCTTCCATCACCCTGCTTCTTTGCAACGGCCCACATTGATCCAGCGCATTAATCATGAGCAGACAAACAGCATGTTGTGTCTGTTGGTAATTGTGACTCTCAACCATACTTAGCCTATAGCTACTCTCAACATGAGCTGATAAACCACTCTATTACTGCAGCACAATGTAGGACACGTTCCGTCAGTGGCAGCTTGAGAGCAAAGAGCTTCCTGCAGCAATATCACAAAAGGCAGTTTATCTGTGTTCAGTAATGGAATAACACACATTCTACTGAGGAGAAGCTAAGATATTTTCTCAGTGGCATTGCTCTATTAGAAGAAACTGGTAGAAACAAAATGTACACTGGGAAGAAGAGGCTGCTACTGCTAGCTTTCCAGCACAGCGCTCATTTTAACAACCCCCCCCCCCCCGTCCTTGTGAATTTCACACCTCCAGCTAGTCATTATCATAATTGTTACCAAATACTGTAACTCCCAAGTTTTAATTGCAATACCATTAATTTCCAATCTGAATGATTCCCTTACACAGACAATTTCATTTCCAAATTGACATCCCCACTCAAATGATTCCATATAAACACACTGATAAAAAATAATAATATCTCAAGGGCCAAATAGGCAGAAAGAAGGAGGGGAGGGAAATGATTTCAATATGGTGCAGAGACAAGCAAATTGTATCAAGAGCTAGTCACAGTTACTCCTCCAAGGCTTTAAAACAAATATGCCCTTCAACTGACGCGTTATCGTCTCTGCACTGCAAATAAACTACGCCTTGCCTCGTTTCATTTTAAGATAAAAGACCAGTCGTTTGAGCATAATGGTCAGGGCCAACAAAATGAAATAATAAACCATTCATTAAATCAAGCACACAAGTGGTAAGTTTTCTAATAAAAGATTCTCAAAGTTTAATTAATAGTAGTCGTTAGCGCTCGTTTAAAACTTATCGATTTAAACATAACAATATGTTAAAATAATGTATCCTGCAACAGTCATCACCCTCCCTCGGCGGGGGCCTATGCTCACACCACATTGTAATCAACAGATTGTTAGACATGCATTTTCTGGGCCACTGACAAAGCCTGATCTATGGGGTCGAAGGGAGCGTTCGTAATCCATCCATTGCTGCAATTTATTATCTTATTTTAATTGTATACACAAACATTGAGGTGATTTAGGTGACATGGTGGAAAGATGAAATCCGTTTATATTAAAAGGGTTGCTCACCCCTGGAGCCCACTGCCAGCAACACCTTTCAATGACTGCTTTTAACAACATGGTTATTGTTTTATTGATCAGGGTTTTATTACAGATTTGACACCCATGTTATGTGTTAATCGAACCGCATATAATTTTTTGACACATATTTTACGAGATTATGACTGCAATTAATTTAATAACTATTATTTTTTCGGTGATTTCAGTCTTAACGAGGTTTGTGGGAGAGTGCTCCATTCGTCTTGGCAGTGTTGTCACTCATGCACTCTCCGGCACGGTGGCGCAGTGCATGACCTTAATGGAAGCCACGGAAATGGCCAATCGAGCCAGCATCCGCACTCCCCAGCTCATCGCAGAGCCACCTTCTTTTGTTCTAGGAAGTGATATCACTATTAAGGAAGCTATTCATAGCCATATAATTCCTCCTTTCTACACTTAAACGCTCCCAGCTTATTGGAAAATTATACAACTCGGCCTTTGCTCAAAAGTACTTTGAGGATGTGTCATTTTTCAGGCAATGTACATTTAACCTGGGAGGTAAAAAAAAAAAAAAAAAAAAAAATTTCCACAAAGTGAAGAAGGATTAATATCTTTTCTTAAAACACAAATTATGCAACATTGGCTTTGCACACAGTAAATCAGACAAACATGGACGGCTGCTGACCGTACGTTGGCAGTTAAAGCTGGACGGGGGGACAGGGAACATAACAACATGTCAGACTGAGATAAAGCTCACATCCATAAGGGCAGACACAAAACGGGGCCAATGTTGGTCAATAGCCTCCATCTGTGTCTCCTCTCATCTCTAAGAAGTGCACATCTGCTGAACACGGCACAATTTATCTATCAGAAGAATTATTAATTAATAGTTCATCTCCTCCTGTATAATTGAGGACAGATCTGGAACACCATTAGCTGTGATAATAAAGAGAGCGATACCTCCCGCCCACCTGAGCACACGGGAAAAGCCTCCTCTGCTCCGGTTCTTTGTGGCCTTGTCAGCAAATGTATTCTTTTGCACTGAGCAGTAGTTAACAACTTATAGGTTTGTCAAACCAATTTCATTCTTTTTAAATCTTCATAGCAATTATCTTTTTGCATAATCAGTTTCAAGACCTTGGGGGTCTACTGGGTCTTGTAACGTCTTTAAAATAATTGTTCAGATAGTAATTTGAAGTTTTGTGGAAATTGCTTAATAATCAGATCCCAAAGTCAATATTTGGCTGAGGAACTAAGTTGTAGATGGAAAAGACTTTATGGGGCTCCAACAGAAAAGAGGACCAGCTAAAAATAAAAAGACATCAGAAGTTGGAGCCAACTCAACATAAAAGCATGCATGTGTGCGTGCCCGGATGTTCCAGGAGTGTGTGTGTGTGTATGTGTGTGTGTTCGTGGGTGCTCAGGCTAGCGAGTGTCCATATGCATACACTTTATGCTGAGCTGTAACCGTGTGGGAGCATGTGTGTGTGAGTTAGAGAGCTTGGCTGCACAGGTGCACTTCCAGATTTCCAGAGACAATGTGCAGATAAAGTAGACCCATTTGAACTCGTGTTAATTTTCCATTTTACCACGCCATCAAAAGAAACACAAAGTCAGAAAGATAACAGTGGGAATAAAGTTACATTATCATGAAATATTAACAGCTGTTGTGGACCTAACACGGTGGTTATCTACTATGAGTATTTGAAAGATATCCAACTTAAAGGGAGGGGGTGCAGATTTTATGTTTGTCCCAATTACCCTTGTAATGAGATGTATCTGAGTCTGTAGTAATGACAGTAATGAGAAAGATAAAATGACAATGTCTAAAAACAGAGCTGGCATATCAATGACTTGCAAGACAGAGCTCTCCGTCTGATGTATGCGGGGACAAAAGAATCACAAGATCCATGATCCCCAACAGCAAGGACAAATAAAAGAAAATACAGGTCCAACACGGTGCACCCCTTGACTCCTAAAGTATATATGAATCACTACCCTTATTATCACTCTGACACAGCAAGGAGCTTTGCCTTTATGAACGCTACTTAAGGAGTATCTCATAATGTGCACTGACTAAACCCAATCATAATCTGTCTTGCCCAATAACAACAAGACAATGCTTTACAGAAAACGTCTGATGTCATATCATCATTACACTAATAGCAAACGACTGGGCTTCTCTTAGCCCCACCCAATTAGTCATTTTAAACTGCTTATTGGTGAGAAAGCATCAATGATCAATTCAAGCATTTAGCCGGTGGAGCAGGGCTTGAGTCAGTGCCAACATTGATTATCTGAAGGAGCAAATTGGTCCATAATAATGGCCATTTGTCATGACACCTGTCTGAAGGTACCAAGACTCTTCTTTTTTTATATATAAATATAGGGTTTTACACAATTTCAGCATTTATGTAAAGCTCAGGTTTGTCATTATTTATGCCAGATATTGTTCTTGCACCACTTGCTTGAAGGAACGGTGAGAGAAGCTACGGCGACCACGATACTCACAAAAAACACAAAATGCCCTTGCAAAGCCAAAGTTTGGTTTGTCTGATATGGGCTATTCAATTTTAATTTAACTCAATCCAGTTTATCTTTATAGTGTCAAGTCACAACACAATCACTGTAGAAACATGGCGGCACATGATGGCGGGCTACATGGAAGGGGACCCACTCCCTAAGTACATACAAAGGGCTCATTCTATGGTAACAAAAACACAACGATTCTATTTTTCAGGCAAATATATACACTGATTAAAACAAAATTATCAATATTATATCCAATTTCTGCCAATAAATTGCCACTCACTGGACTTTGGAAATAATCATTTTATTTACAGATGTGTAGCAGAATTGCAACATAAAAAAAAAGTACATTAATTACATATCTTTTTTGAGCAACAATATCTATCTATCTATCTATCTATCTATCTATCTATCTATCTATCTATCTATCTATCTATCTATCTATCTATCTATCTATCTATCTATCTATCTATCTATCTATCTATCTATCTATCTATCTATCTATCCATCCATCCATCCATCCATCCATCCATCCATCCATCCATCCATCCATCCATCCATCCATCCATCCATCCATATACTTAATCACGAAATGTAATGTATATGTAATATAAACAAACTCATAAATGCATCCACATTAGCCTCCACCACTCTCATTTGCCTTATTTCCATCAGCAGACAGTTTTTAGTAAAAAAGAAGAAAAAAAATATTTACAAAAACAGCAGCTAGGTGGATAGTTCCTCTGAGAAGGTAAAAGAGCTACAAGAAAAATAAACATTTGACAATAGTCCAGAAACATCACTCCAAATGAAGGGCAATATTGCTTTGTGATTCTTAAAAGTATCAAGCAATGTTTTGCAAACGCTTGAACCAGTCCAACTTTGTTGATAGATCATGTGTCAGGGTGTTTGTTTCGAGTTTCCTGCTGCCCCTGAAGTGGTGGAAAAACTATACATAAATGAATATCGTTGGTTTTGTTTCCAGACCTAAACCTGACATAATTTCAATCAATATTTTTCATTTTTAAAAACATTTTATCATTATTATTATTAGCTATTATAACTAGTTGGTGTAAAATATGTTTAATTTAACTATTGCATATTTACCTTGGTTAGAGCCATTGTTGATAGTCCGTGTGATAAGACCTCCAACATTAAGATATGCAAATTAAATACAGAATATTGACTGAGTAAAATGAAATAGATTGCCTGAAACCAGTAAAAAAAAAAGCCCTGAAATCAGAGCAATACAGCCACAATGTTAATAGAAAAAAATCTATTTAGCCTTTTAGTGGGTTGAATAACTTCAAGGCTTTTTACGAACACCCCATGGATCATCCGGAGGTCCCAGGTGGGACAGTTGCCTTAGGAAATGCTCACTTCCTCCACTGTGGAGAGGAATCCCCAGTTGGTTTAAGTCATATACTGCTAGACGCTAAAGAATCCAATTTACCCCATTCCCATACTTCTTTGATTTCCTTTACTTTGTAAGGTCATTTATCTGAAATCTTAATTTGGAAACTGTGATTTTTTTTTTTTCCTTTGTGACAAGCAGTAGGAGTCATTCCCCCCACACTCAACTGTCATAAAGGTAGGCAGGTGTCCTTAAAGATGTGGAAAAAAATTGAATATAACAGCCATGTTCAATTAGAGCAAAACGATCTTTATAATGAATTATTGTGCTCTTAATGGGCTGAGCAGAAAACACTCCCCAGAGCCCACAAGGTGAGCTCTGCTTTAAGGTACAACATTTTAAGTGGATCAGAACAAACCGCTCCACCGTTAGCTTTGTGGTGGTTAATGAAGATGTGAATAACAGCAAAAAAATAGTTTCTTAAAGAGATCTTAAAGTCTGTCTGAGCAATAGTCGAGTAATTCATCTATCAGAGAGGGATTTCTAGATTTCTGATTTCACTTTTTGTTAAGCAGAAAGGTGATTTTTCAGGATTATCACCTAATCACGTACGAATAAATAAACCATTGGAGACGTGTATATCCCTGTCTCTTTTATGCAGAAGTATAGCAGAAAATTCACAAACAAGTTTCGACATGTGGCCACCTTTAGCAAACCCAGTTATTTTAAGGAAATTCTGGTTTTGCTAATCCTGGTTTTGCTAATCCTTTAATACTGCAGTGTAAAATATTTGTTAAATATAAACAAACATGGTTGATAATTTTTTTACCTTCCGATTCATTTGATAATTGTGTTTGTTCTTTTGTCTTTTTAGGTCATCATTATCATGTAATAATCTGACAAAAGCACCCATTGTCTCATTACTGAACATAAGCCAACCACTCCAACTGTTTGTTTTTCATCTGTCATATTTTATATTTGCACCTTTTAATCTGTGCACAATGACATCTGCCTATAAGAGAAATCCCAGCACACCAATGTTTCCCATTTTAAAAGGAGAGAGTGAATATGACATCAAGTGTCGTCTTCCCTTTGTGTTCGCCGGCCTCAAGGTGACATGGGAGTCTGCTCTCATCACCAGAGCCAACTATGACACTTACTCTCCATGGACCTCATTAAGGGGCAAAGGGGACCTCTGCACCGGCAGCATGTTCAACAAACTAAGACATTTTACTAAAACCAGGGGAAAAAAAATAAGAAAAAAAAAATTGAATTTTCATTCAGTTCAGTGAAACACCTGCCAGGGCCACACAGAAATGGTAAGCTGTCCTTCCAAGGTGATCCAAGAAAAAACTGTGAGACTTTCCTATGGTCGACTTATGCTTTGAGTCTGCATTTGAAATGATATTTCATGCAAGTACAGTAAGTGATCAGGTTGCTACCATTACATTATCGCTACAAAATCAATGTTATCTCCCATTTAAGTTTATAATAACTTAAACATGCTAATGCAGCAACAAGCAATAAAGTAACAACACATACAAATACAGTAATGTATCCAATAAAGTTAATTGTGACTTAGCTGTGTATATATACAAAGACAAGTAAATGCTCGAAGCTCAAAATGCTAGTTTATTGAAAAGTGAAAATATCAATTTTAGTTTATTACCCAAAATAGCCAAATATGTCCTTTTACTGCTAATACTCCAGTTTGTTTTACAGTTGCAACAACTTCTTCCGTGATGGACAACATATGCACACTGCTTTTATTCCTGTGCTTTACCAAAATGAAGATATGACTTATGATTTGGGCATTTTTATGGTTCAAAATAGCCCAACTGCTTTAACCTAAACCAGTCTGATCATTTTATAGTCATATTTATTGTCCCAAGGAGTTATGGTGGCTCAGTGGCGAATAGGAATTAAACATTGTTGGTGTTTTTGGAATTCTTTTTTATGTCGTTGACTTGATCCAACTTGTAACCTGGACATTCCTTGTAATGACAAGTCTGTTACATGTGTTTTTAGCTACATTGGAGCATTTTGTTTTGTCTCCTTAGAAAAATTCACATATACATGCAGAGGTAATGGAGTGTCGTGCCTCAGTGTGCTTCTCATCATATTATTATGGGTTTTCCCGCTTGACCAGTAAGTTCCCCAAAATTCAGTAAATTTAGTGGAAATTTAGATAGTGAGATCGGGTAATGAGCTCATCCCTGCATCATAAATAGCATATATACGCAGAAAGATGGAAACTGCGGTAAGAGGCAGGGTTGGATGTGTATGAGTACATGTTTACAACTGTAAATAATGGAGTGGAGTTTAAGTGCAGTGAAGAGGGTCAGAAAGCTGTCACTTGGACAGTGTAATTTGTACCTGAACTTGATCTCAGACTGTCACTTTGCTCTGCATTATGGATACTCTAATGGGGTGGGGTGTCAGCCACGGTGACTTCTCTGCAGATGCGCGGCGGCACAGCTCATTTCACAAGGAGAGCACATTTCCATGGGAGCCAAATTAACCACGTAACCCGCTGAACCTTCCTGATGGCGTGATTGACGTTGACCGGTGAAACAAAACCGTCTGCGTCAGGGAGAAACAACAGGGCCAAAGAGTTGGAATAGGGTGTTGTCACATCGTAACTGTGGGCCTTTTGAGGAACTCCAGAGCACAATCTTGATGAGTCTTTTCTGCATCACATTGTATCATCGTCACAACACAAAGAAAACGAGAGGTGGAGGAAGAAAGAAAGCACCAGAAACTCTCTTCAGGAGTTATATTTACACTGAGTGCAGCATAGTGGGAGCTCAGAAGACAAATACTCTCACATCTTAATTTTTCAATTAGCATGACTCTTGTTCTCTAAACATATGCAAACACAGCGGGGCATCTATTAAAATGCAACTCTAGCGTTGAGCCTAATTAGAGTAAATTGGTTGGCTTGTTTTCGGAGAAATTTGAATGCAGCCCACTATTCATGTTTCACCGTGTGTTTCGCCCCAACAAACAAAATGGGACTCACTGCCTCATGCATATGTTCCCAGCCTCCAAGGAAGGAGTGACTGAGATGTCCTGTCCTACCATTCTATTCAAATATAGGCTGAAAAACTGATTTTATACTTTGTGGTACATTCTGTCTTCCATATCATTACCGTAACAATAAAATCTCTTTATAGCGTGTTCTGATTACTTAATAATGCATTTGAACAGGGAATTGTAGTTTCAATGTGATATTTCCTTTTATCATGATACTCCGCATTTGCCTTTGGCTTTATTATCTGTTCATAGAGGGAAATAACTCAAGCTAATAAAATGTTGCTGACTTTGTTCCGGTGATGTTTTGATAGGAGCAGATCTTCAGTATTTTTGCCAACGTCACTGGAACATTGGAGGCTTACAGTACAGTAGGCAGCAGGCCAAATGGACCCAGTGCAATGTAAAGGATACTTTGTCCTGGATGCTCTCTGCTTTGCCGAGGTAAACAGCTGCCTCTACTGCCAGGACAAGAAGACTAATGTTGCAGCTTGCTGCGTGAGAACCCAATCCCCAGAGCTGACGAGCGTATGAAGACACCGAGCTGTGGTAACACTGTGTTAGACATTAGGTCACGCTGGCTTCAGTTGTGAGTTGCCACATATTTTTGGCTTGAGATAATCAGGTTTGTCATACTAGGTGCATTTTTTCTTGGTGATGCAATGGACCAGATGGCAGATGAAACGGCTCTGAGGGCTGATGTGAAAGACAAAGGGAGAGTAAACACTACTGAGGAGAGCTCTACGTGGGTGAGAGGAGGTAAGCTCTGTAGAAAAAATCTGAGCATCGCTATTGAGTTATTATCTCTCTTGTAAATCTCTGTTATGATAATGTAAAGTAGTCAGTGTCATGCTTCCTGTTCCCGGTACTAAAGCATGCCAAGAGACTATACTTAATTTTATAATTTGCTAGATTTGTAAAACGTTTCAGAAAAATGTCCCCAACCAATCTCAGTTTGCAGTAATTAAAAAAATGGTGTCAGTTGCTGGTTTATACATTCTTCAAAGCATGTAGATGTTTTGTTTTCATTGGTTCTGTTGTGCTGAAAATTTTAGTTTGCATTTGGATTTTGCATTTCAATTTTAAACATGAAGGGAAATTATCTCCAGATCCACTGCTCAGAGTAACTGTGGTGTCTAATGAGTGAGCGCGGCTTGGTGAAACACTGGAACAAAACCTGAAAAATGCATAGTAGGCCTCCGGGCCTTATTTCTCTATCAGTTAATGGTCATGGGCATGAACCAGCTGCACTTCTTACTTAATTCATTAGATAACCCGGGAGCATCATGCTGCTTCTCAGCTCAAACACACAGACAGCACTAATTTTGAAGTTCGTTTTAACTTGTTGTACTTCAAATACTAATCCCTGCCTTCTTCACTTCTCATTCAGCCATGGAGACATGACAGATAAAAACAATTCTAATGAGAGATAAAAGATTTGTGCAAGCTGACAAAAGGTGATAACATGAGAAACTATTTTGAACTTTGTTATTTCATATATATTTAAAAGAAAAAGCTATTCAAATCTTAAAAGTGGCCAATACAGCCCTGAGCAACGTCCATTTGTATCTCTCTTTCAACAATTTAGGTAAGACAAATAGAGTTTATTCGACTTTCAAAATGAATAAATCATCAGGCATTAAATGTTAAATTATACAGAGAAAGGCTCTGTGAATATTTTATTTTGAATAGGTGGTGAAAAAGTAAACAGTCTGCAGCCAGCGCAATAATTAATTTATATCTATTTAAATCAGATGTTAACAAACAGATCTACTCCTTAATTATAGAGATTCCTTAGCCTAACTTCCCTGTTCTAGAAATTGCCTCAGTAGACGTAGACTAAGTTGGTTCATACGTTTTCCTGGTGTCTTTAGTGTACTTTTTTCACCTCCAGATGTTGGTCTTGTGATGTTTGTCACACATAATGAAGGTTTGGCTAAACACAGAATAAAAAATAATAGTTAACATTTTGGAAATTGTGCTTAACTGCTTTTTTTGATGGCAGTTAGACGAGAGGATTGATGCCATTCTCATGTTATGTGAAAGAGAATTAGCTTAGCTTAGCGAAGCATAAAGGCGGGAAACAGGGAAAACACATATCTTTGTCTGAGGGTAGCTAAATCCGCGGGACGTAGATGCCAAAACAGCTACAGTTTCAGTGTACAGACATAAGAGTGGTGTCAATCTTCATATTTAACTCTTGGCAGGAAAAGAAATGGGAACACTTCCTTTTTCAAAATTATTTTCTTTTCATTGACAGGTTTGAAAATCAGCAGTGTTTGCATAATCTTTTTTTTTTTCCTCTTTAAGGGTTATAATCAATTGTGTAGTTATTTTATTATGCTATTGTATGGTATCTTATCATATTGTATAGAATAATAAATCACCCATCATGTCAATCAAACTGTTTCATATTGAATCACATTGTCTTGTTGTATATCTTATATTGCGTGTCCTATCGTATGTTATTGTATCTACAGCTTTAATTGAAATGATTTTTAGGGGGCATTTTTGCCTTTCTTCAGATTGTGCGGTGTATAAAGCCAGGGAATGTTGGAAAAAAGAAAGAACAATAACATCGGCTGCTGAGGGCATTGTAGACAATGTGGTGAGAGCACCAACTAACAGCAGCTTTAGTACAAATATGTTTGCAAATCTGGTGAACCACTGCCTTTGTTAATGTTTGTCATCAGGTGTCTGTGCTCTTGCACATGCTGGAGTTTTGGATTTAAAATACTGTCCAATCGTGCTTGTGAAATAATTAAATAGTACCTGTTGCTTGCTGATGAATCTTCATTCATCATTTTGTCACTTGGACAGAAAGAATCCAAAGTGAGGCTCAAGTCAGCGACTGGAGACTTGATGCCTCTGCAGAAAGTGCAAATGCACTGACCAGTAGAGACACTAAGCGGCCCAGAGAGTGTGACAGCCGCTCTTCCCCTCTTTGGTCTTTGAAAATGTACCTAAGGAGATCTTCCTCTGCAGAATCGTGCACCACAGACTCTCTGTCCTCTTCTCCGCTGAGCAACAAGGGAGGTTAGTGACACCAGCTCTTCATCACACCAGCCTGATGCCCATAGTCTGTTAAAAAATCCTTCTCGATCAACACACTGATATTATTGAAGGGGAATTAAAAAACTTGTGTTGAATCCTCAGTAAAACTGTTATGAAATTAACTTTTCATCCAAACACAGCTTTTACTACTGATGAAATAAATGATGATTAATATGCAGGATAATAATGCCACAGACCACAGACAGAATAGAAAATTTGACAAATTGCAAGCTTTATGCCTCGCCATGCTGTGAGAATGCTTAAATACAGTTCATATAATCAATTATGAAAATGTGTGAATAATTTAGAAACTGAAACTAAAGCAAAAAAGAGAAAGATTAATGCAAAAAAAAAGGCCACCCAAGTAGACTCAATACTGTACATGCAGCAGCATAAGTGATTACACCAAAGACTGTTTAGGTTCTCGCTCAATTCTGCTAAATTACTACTTTCGTAAGGGAAACTTGTTTTAATTAAAGAAATAGTTTGATATTTTAGGAAATGTCATAATTTGCTATCTTTCTAAGAGTTGAGAAAAGGGATATCATTCTCATGCCTTCGAGTTAAATAGTTTGAATCTTAATGCTAAACTAGGCTTAGTTAGGTTAGTTTATCATTTCAAGGATGGTCTTTCTCAAAATGGAGATTGGTGCAGATCAGGATCTACATGCACAACTTAAAATAAAAAATAAAAAAGATTTAGAGGACTGTGTGGGCTCAGAGGAGGTATAGCTGCTCTAATCCTTTACAACACAAGTCGTCAGGTCATCCCTACGACATGTCTTCGGTGAGTAACTGTCTGCTCAGTGTCATTTGATGATCTCACGCTTCATAGTACCCATGGGGGAACCGTTTGGCAAAGGCTGCTGGTAAGACACATAGCATTGTTTCACTGCAACCACAGCGCCCGTTGGAAGTGCTCCCTGGCAAAGTATACAAGAGAGACGTCTGGTAATTGATTATGTCTCCAAACAGCTTTCTTGCTTGTCTCTCTGTGAGGGAGCGAGGCATGATTTCCTAAATTATGCATGTGTAAAGGAAGGAAAGGGGCTTTTAAAATGTTTTATAAGTGAGGACCAGCAACTCTTATAGTAGCGAAGGTGATTTATGTCCCAGGATATGGTTTAAACACTTTTCATCATACATTATTTCAAAGAGATCATTGCAAAAGCGTGAAAGCATTGCAGCCCTTTATAAAACCAAAATGTAATATTGATAAAAAAACAACAGTTGACTAAATTGTTTTCCTTAATGTGTGTGTCTCCCACAGTTGACTGCGCAGGAATTGTCCTGAACTGTCTCTTCTGCCGGTTCTACGATATGATCCATATGTTACCGGACTCCTGTCAGAGACTCGCCAATCACTGCTGCCCCAACTACAAACAGGTCGTCACCACTGTGGAGTCTGCATCCAGCAGTGACGATGACTCTCGCTTGGACATGGACTGTGGTCTGCTTAGCTCCTGTCATGATGCAAGTGACTGCCTGGAGCTGGCTATGGAGGTTTCTGAATTATGCTATCACTAGTGAGAAACCCTAACAATCACCATCACCGTGATTGCCAATCAATGTGGAGAGGAGGACTTCTAAGGGCTCAAACATAATGTGCATGCATGTGACCATGTGTCTATATCTACTGAATGTATGAAAAGACATTTTCACACTTTGGAAGCCATCCTTGTTTGTATTTCCTGCATCCATTAGTAGGTTATTGTTAGAGGCAGCAGACTTTCATCTGCTCTGTTCCCCTCTTTTAAATAATGAAGTATTAATTGAGGTCTAACATATGCAGGACTATCAGACCCAATGTTATTGACTTTATTCACCTTCTTTTATCTTACCGTTGTTTGGTAGCAGCAGAGGACATCCTATCCATTATCTACAGCCCCATCTCCACTGATGGTACTGGCTCTGCTCTACTGGATTGTACTTGCTTTTACTTCAGAATGTTTGAGGAAATGTTTGTCTACCTGTGCAACAAACTGCTCCAGTGAAGGAGGGGAAGGACACAAACTTCAGCAAGTCTGCCCCTCTAAAGAGAGATGGTGACTGTTGCACTGTGGAAAGCGTGTGATCTGCAGTGTTTTCAAGTCACCCTTGAAAATTAACTCGGCTCACTTTAAACCCTGACGGAGGCGATACTAAGATAGTACCAGGTACCAGATAGCATTCACGGATCATAGAAAACAAAAAAGAAAGTAAGGAGAGTCGAGCCGAGCTGGTCGGCTACTGTCAGTGGAGAAGGTGTTCATATTGCCAGCTACACTGGTCCACTCAAGTAGATGGGGACAACATGACAAAAATGGAGTGGTTAATAGTAAGATAGCTGACTAGCTGGCTAAACTAGGCTGATGCCACTTTCTGTATTCACTATTGCAAATGTGTATTGCTGTAGCTCTTACAGAGGCAGTAGCCCTTTAATTATTCAGCAGAATATGACAACCAAGTCAAGACAATGGTTTATATTTGTGAAAAACAGAAAGACATGTAAGTTCAGGATTTCTGTTGAACTTAATACAAATTTAAATAAACTTAATTTTTCAAATCTAATGTTTGTTTTCTTTTTTAGAGGATCAATCTGCATGGTTAGAAAAGAGACAGATTGGCCAGCCTCAGCTTTTAATGTGTTTGCTTTTCTGATTCAGTTGTTGGGTAAACATAGCCATCCTTTGTAGTTGGAGTGAAAGCAAGTGCACCAAGCTTGACAACCATGTTAAAGTCTCCAAGCAGCCAATGAGCCAACATGCACAGCAGTGCCTAAAACTGGCAGAACTAACGTATTAAGCTTTACAGTAGAGCATCAGTGTCCCTATTTACTGCTTTAAATTGCCTCCTTTTTAGCAGAGATTAGTGTGACCTCACTTTCATTTTTCTAAGTATTGAGATACGGAAAAGGAAACAATTCAAGGTTTGGCGTGACTACATAAATCAAGGGAAATGCTTTAAATAATTTCACCAAACTATCTGAGATTACATTTTCAATGTAACAACTCAGATGGAAAAATCGCTATTTGCTTGTAAAAATGGAACTATAATAGTAACTTTATCCCAAAACCAAATTTAAGGAGTCACTTAAAATGGCAGTCATGCGACAGCATAGCCATCCTGAATGAATTAAATGCTGTGTTGTCTCTATTTTTGAAGGACAGTAACTACAATCTGCTTCAAACTAGCAATTTGACGTCCCACGCTAACTTACATAGTTTAGAATTTTCTAAACTTGACTTGACTAAACTTTTCTACTATGTTTGAATGTAAACAATTTTTTTGTACAAATTGAAGTATAAAACATGAAGAAAAACTGAACATATCCCACTCTTTAACATTAGCTTTTATTATTTTCAAGCTGCTATCACAACATCATTATGCGCCTAAACACTCTACTGACAAGCAATCACTGACTTCTTCCAGTAAACTGTATAAAAATGCATATTGTCACCGGGTCTGAAAAGTGAAGCCAATGCAGAAGTGCCTTGTAGTGCAATGCCATTGAGAGCCACTAGAGGCTGCATTCAAGCAAAAATTTTGGCTCCAATTGACTTCTATTTAAAAATGATCAACTTCGCTCATGAAATCCAAATTTTTTTTTTTGTACATGGTGTCATTATGGTGTCATTTGCTAAATTCCCTTGTCTCATCAATGTTCTGGTGGTCCTTGTGAAAATAATTCCATAATTAATTAAATATTAGGCCAAAAAAAAAAAACAGGTGTGTTTTGGGACGTGCGTGGTGTGAATGACTTGCTGGGGTGCAGTCAGGTTGCTCGTATAGATGGGTGAGGATAGCATTGTCGGATTCTGGGTCACATCTACCCTTGATTCCTGCACAGCTTGTCCAAATATGGTCACTTCTTGCTCCAAAAAACAAATATGGTGACAACCAACGTGCCAGACTCAAAGCTATAAAATAGCAGTTTACAAACCAATGGGTGATGTCACGGTGGGTGGCCAATTGGCTAAAATCTACCTTTTATTTCAAAATCTGCATGTTTTCTCAATAATAGATAAGAATGAGTCACACTAGTAAACTGCTTTTCTTTAGTTCTGTTCTCTTTTTTTTAGAAAAATATAACTTAGTCAAATTAAATGTAACTTGGGAATTAGCGACTGGTCATTAAGGCAAATTTACAGGTCATACAAAATGTTGTCTGGCTGTTTATTGGTCAATTTAAGGAAAAGACATTGCTAAATTGAAAAAAAGGTAACACTGGGAACATCCAATTTACCATGTGTTACAGATTTAGGCTATGTAAATTGTGTTTAGACTCATTTGAATTAATTCAATTTTAATTCCAAGTGGCAAACAACATTGATTTGTGAACTGCAGTTGTGAAGCCTCAAGTTTGACTTTTTGGTCGTCACCATCATGCTACTTAAGAGCAGCTTGGAGCCAGAAGTGACTTTATTTGGATGAGCTGAGGAGGACCAAGCGATGGATCTGACTCGAACTTATTGGAAACCCGAGGACACTACGCCTCTCTCACCTATAGCGAAAACCTGACTGCCCTACAGGCCTGCCCATCAAACGGAGACGCCCCCAAACACATAGCTTTTTGAGGCTTAAAATCTAATTAATGATGGGATTATTTTCAGGTGGACTGCCAGAAAACGAATAAGATGGAGGGACCTCAGATAACAACACCACAATAAATTGTGGAAAAAAAGATTTGCGACTTTGTATTTCATGAGAGAATTTAAATGAGAGTTTATGGAGCCCGAGGCTTTTTGCAGCCGAACCCTAGCAGCACTCTTCTGCATTGGTCTCATTTTTCAGACTCGGAAACTACATCCATTTTTACAATCTATGGTTAATTCAAATTTTTCACCATTTGTTTTTTATAACAGTGACAGCCCATTTAATCCCACACCAATATCTGTGTAAAGTTTACACTTACATTAGCTGCCGTTTGTGGTTTTATGAGACTAGATAAGCAGCAGCAAAACCTGCAAGTGTACTAAAGAGAGCAAGAGTGTGTTGTTTCACGTAAATTCAGATTTTCAATTGTAAAAAAAAAAGTGTGATTCTCATTCAGTGAAGATCTCCTGTCTCCACCACAAAGCTTTAAATATATAGCCTATCCAACTAATATTGCATGTTGTTATGGTTATGCTTACAGTTTTGCTTAAAAATGCCACCAATGACTTTAGAAAAGTGATTGCACATGAGACAAATTGTGGTTAAAAAGCTTTAGTTGTACCGTTTTATATTGCAGCTTTAGGAATGGAAATAGACAAAACTCACTTCATGGTTGTAATAATCACCAACTACTGTAGGAAGGGAATGATTGAATACTTTACCAGTAAGAGAACTGCAGTGTCTTGAATTTGAATCGTACAGTATCAAATCACTATGCAGCAGGGCAGCAGTGTCATCACAACAATTCAATGGCCTTGAGGCCTGTAAATTCCATTGCTGCTCTGTTGACACACACACACTGACACACCAACAAGCACTTCAATTTCAACACCACAGTCTTTCTGAAGTATGGAAAAAAAAATCTTGAAGCCTGTCCCCTGTTGAGCGTGCCTATTTCAGTTCAAGTGCCACTGGAAACACAGGAGCTGTTGGATATGGCATTTGTAGGACACTTGTCCTTGTCCCTCCCCTCGACCTCTGTTCTCAAAGACAGTTCTCTCAAGTGGTAGATCACTGTTTGGATCACTTCAGTCTGAAATATGTCCTTGTCACATAATGGGAAATGGACACAGGAGCAAAGCTGCTATGTCAGTGGGAGAACGGTACACAGGACAACATTGTTCTTAAGCATCATCTGCTTCCTAGAGAGGTCAGTGTGAGTGCAGACGTGTACAGCATAGTGTTACTGGATTATGTGCAATTACTGCACCAAACATTTGTTTTCTGCCATTACATATAAAGACCGAGAGAGTAATTTTACTCTACAAACAAGGAGACTATTAGAGTGCACTCTTGTTTTTCAGTTACACACAGTGACAATGGGCCAGTATTGGTACAATCCGGAGACCTACTCTTTGAAAGCACATTCAGTTTTATGTGTACAGTAGACACACCATAATCATTGTACTTCGTGTTCTAACTCCACAGTTTAAATATCATTTAGTGGCTCCAACCAATGTGAATGTCACAACTGAGAGAGAACTGTATTAGTAATGCGTGACTATGGCTTTTCATCTTTACAAGTTTTTATTATGTATTATCCCTAATTATTAATTTTGGCCTCAACCAGACATTATACAGCCGAACAACATTGAAAAAGGCATTTGAACTTGATAAGGCCTTTGAGTAAAATGCATAACTGTACAATAGCTTGAGATATATATGGTAACCAAACCACATCACGTTATTATTATTTAATTTTTTTTTGCATTTACAAAAAATAGTAAAATACATTTTATGATATTATTGTCATTGACAAAAGGCTATACTGTATAAAGTTCATTTAGAGGAAGCTTATTTTACCTTAAAAATATATTTTAAATTATTAAGTTAATATAAACCTAATTATTAGAATTTATTCAGGTTTTGTATTTCTTTCTCTTTCTTTTAAGCTCATAAAGTTGAAATCAGTTGAACTTTTATATAGTTATTGATTTGGAGCACATCTTGCACAAGAGACATGACTTATTCTATGCAAATGAACACATTAGCCATCCCCTAGTTATGCTGGTATAGGCTGATGCTGCTCTGGGACTTTCCACGATGCACTGAGTACACACTCTGCTCTCCTTTCATTTCTCTCCATGCATTTGTATGTCAGCATTGCATCTCCTTAACTTTATGACTTCTCTCTCCCATTTGCTTTTCCTACAGACCTGACTCTCAGGTTCCATGTTAGTGATCTGTGGTTACTGGCCCCAGTAATCTACCCAATGTTTATTGTATCTCAATGCTGCTCTTTTCTCTCCTTGCTCTTTTCTCACCCCAGCCGTTCGCAGAGAGACGCCTACCTAGAAGTCTGGTACTTTTGGAGGTTCCCTTCCAACCGTTGCTTATGTGGGAATTGTCAAATTGTTGGATTTCTGCCAATAATGTTGTAAAGTTCTGTTGTAAGGACCTTCTTATGTTAAAGGTTCTGAGATTACTTAAATTTTTGTGATTTGGTGGAATGTAAAAAATGTTTATTGAAATGAACTGAACAAAGTTTAGCCAGTTGACATCATGTGTCACATCACTGCTACCTAGAACGTAACAGTGGACATAACAATCAAAATTGTTTTGTGTTTTCAGGCAAAAGCTTTAAAAAGAGGAACATACCCTATTGTATTCTATCTGTAAGTGGATCAATTGCAAAAATAGCAAAAGCTTCAGCATGGCACCATGATTAGTCCTGAAAACCATGGCCGCATGAGGCAAACTGAGAAGTTGAAGTGAGTGATCAAAACTTGAAGCCCACAGAGGACCAATGAAAACACAAGAGAATTATTATTGCGCAACTAATTATCATACCACAGCGTGTGACACAGTCCACTAGAGGATACTGCGCCTAGGATTGAAAAGTGAGGTGCCATAGGTTTAGGTAGCGAAATTCAGATGTTAGGTTGAGGGAAAAAAAAATCAAGTTGGGTTAAAATAAGTAACTTTATGTAAGTCATGTTACATGTGTCAAGTAAGGTATTTATTGCACATTATATGTATTCAAAATGTTATTCTAAGTGTGTAACCTGCTTGCGTTACGTTAAAAAGAAATTCACATTGACTTTTGCTTTCTCAAAGACTCAAAATATAATATATGATATAGCAATATCCGGGTGAAAATCCTTTATCATTATTTATACTACATCACATGATGTTTTTCTTTGACGTGTGGTGTGGTGTGATCTCAGCCTGTATTGTGAGCATCAAAAACAAGGTGAACAATCACATAAAGGCTATATTGCTCTGGTACTTTGACAATACAGTATTTCGGCATCAGCATGTCTCAGTTCCACAATGCCTGTTGTTAACTGCTGAATAAGTAGGTACAGGGATGGAATTACGATGGAATTGGACGTTCTGACCCCCATGATTAAGAGTTGGACCCGCCAAAAGAGGTAAAAACAACAGTTGAGGGCGATTGAAACATTTATATATCCTTACCTGTAATTGTAAATATTACAATGTACTGTTTTTCCCATATTCATGCCTGGAAGAATATTGTACTCTAATATGCTATACTTCTACAGTGATCTATACCACTTCTTAACCTTGATTTTAGCTGAACATCTGATGAACCCTCCTGCAGTGGCTCACGTCCTCCTTAAAAGGTGGTTTCTGGAGAATGTTCAAATTTGAACTCAACAGTCAAACAAATGCACTCTTTAGTGCTCCTTCAGAGGTTGATGCTGTATGGTAGTAACACATCTACCTACCTTTTTGGCATGGTGACAAAGACTTTAGTTCTGGTATTGTGCTTGTCTGTGTTTGATTGGCAGTTTTGGTGTCGAAGACATTGTTGGTGACTCCTGACTACAAAAGTTGTTCTGTACTATGTGTCTCATTAAATGGTGTGATTGATTTGATTTATCATCCTCTGCAGTCTGCAAACATTATGTTACGAGTGTTAGATTTTATTTCTCTGAAGCATGTGCCTGCGCTGTACTGGGTTCCCTTTATGCCCTGGAGAAAAAGTTGACCCCCATCCCCACCCCTCCCCTCCGATTGTCACTGTATAATTCACACTCTATAGGTATAGTTCTTTGATGGCATGTGAAGAGAAGGCAGCTGATTTCCTTTTTGAAGAAAGGTCCAGTTTCCATGACTCACAACTGAAGATAATAAGGGCCAACAGTTCAAAGGAGGTTATTTTTAAGGGCAAAATAATAAGCGGTGCAGTTCATTTCTGAAGTATTTTTTCCATGGTTTGCAGGTCCAAGTTCTAACAATGAATATGCTAACACTCTGATATGTAACGCATAACTTGACATATTGGTCAATATTATTATACTGGCATAAGAAAATATTTTCTTAAAAGAAATTGAGACTTGTTTGACAGTAATATAAAAAAAAACAGGCCAGAGCAGTTACAAAGACCAAACCTAATTCAATTATAATACTTTGATCAGTAGTGTTGAAAGTTGCACTTTAGTCACAAAGCACAAACAAGGATTAGTCTGCATTCATCCAGAAATCATCAGCCCACTTTAGAGGCTGTTTAAACTGTCATATTTCATAAAAACCAGGTTGAAATATTTTGAAAATGTTCCAGATTCACTTAGAATTAAATGCTGAGAAAAAAGAAGTTGTTTTTTTTTACACACAAGAAACATTCACATGAAACTTCTCTATTATTCATATGCCTCTACCAAGGATCCAACTTTCTATAGGTTTGATTTGCTGTTTTATATGTATTGTATAAAGTGAAATGAGAAGTGTTGTATCTGCAAATGTATTTTTTAGATAGAATTAGGCCCCTGATATGAATTAGACTCTAAACTGTAACTATGTTTGACCTCCTGAAAGCTGCTCAGACAGCACGGCCCAGACAAATAAAGGTAGATACTGCACATGCTGTGTAAAATTGTATGTTGCGGGTTACATCTATGGGGAGCACTGCTTGTGACCAATTTTCTCATTACCTGGTGCAGCACAATTACAGAGCTGAGTGCTCTAGCCGATACTGCTCCATAAAACCTATTGGAGGTCCTTTGTGGTTTTTCGAACATAAAATGTGTCTGCATAAACAGATGCCAGTTTTAAAGCGAAAACATCTGCACATCTTAAACTCGCTGGATCTCTTTCAAATTACCTGATGGCTTTGGGAGCAGCATGGGCTTCAGGAACTCTAATGTTTTTTAATAACATCCAAATGGCCTGTCCTTTACTGGCCAGGTTCAAATGCTGTCCCATCCTGGCCCAGCGGATGTGAACAAGGTCAGGTGGTTTTCACTGCCGCGCAACACATGCAATGCACCTTAATGGTCGCTCAGAGGATAGTGTTAGCCCATTAGCTTGCATAAACTCCTCTAGTTCCCAGCTTAATTCAAAACACTTGTGAAGAGGGTCAAAAAGAAACTGCAATACTGAAATGATTAAATGTGAAATGGGTTGTTGCTAACAAAACACTTCAAATGCCGCACGCTGCTCTGTTGTTGTGTTTGGTGACACAAGACTCGCATTAACAAAGTGATCTAATCGCGTGCTGCTTTGCCATGTTTACATGCATCTCTGCTCACTAATCGGATATGAGGTTTCTTTACAGAGTTCAGGGCCTGATCGCTTCATTAGTGTGAAGCTGCTCTTCCTCCTGAGCACACAGCACTAATACCATCTCCCTTCAGACACAGCGCTGCAGCCCAGAGTGGCCTCCCGAGGAAGCAGCACCATTAAATATTAATGCCATGTGTTTAGAGGGTTTTTATTTCAAACAGTGGGTTTGTCAGCATCTTATGTAGTGTTCCTTAAGATTAAATCCATGAGGAAAATGGGTTCCCAAAGCTTTGGGCAGCATTGTGCCATCAGAATAATTTAGGCCTGTTTTTCTAATGGTCTTTCAGTGTTAATATTGCCAACATTGTCCCTGATTTTCTAAAGTAAGTGGGGCATTTTTGAGTGGATGGGAGTACTGCTTTCTGTAACTTACAGTGTGCTGTGTAGCTGTCACAAGGTGAAGAATGTTTGGGTGCATTTAAGTTGACGTCACTTCAGTTTGATGCATGTGTTTCTGATAAAACACTTTTCAGTTAAACCCACAATGCAGGACGTTGGTATAGGAAAATGTCCAAGAAAATAGCCTTCAGCACACTGAATTATGAAATTAGATAACAGTAAACAAAAGTCCCACAATATAATAAAGTTTACAACAGTTTTATTGCTGGACTACAGCAATACATGTGTAAATGTAGTAGCAGGACATGTCTAAATTTATTGAAAATCTATCAAGAAATTTGTCATCTGTCCTAATTTCTTTTGTCATTTCTCCTATTGTCCTAGTTTACATGCCAATTTCACAATTAGCCCCTCAAATGAACCTGACCTCACTCGCATATAGGGAAGTGGTGTATGTGAGCATCATCCTCAATTAGGTCAGGGGCGTTAATAGTACAGCACAAAGCGAACAGTCCCCACAACATCCTCCAGGAATTGCGCCTGACACTACTGACTGCCTTGAATCTATATTTGGGCCAAGCGTGTGGATGTGTGTCACCCAAGACTACCCGCCTAATCTCCGCCACAGAAAGTAAAGTGAGTTGTGGGCCCATGGGCGGAGATTGTCAAGGCACAAAGAGAGCTCCCAGCAGGCACGGCAAAAACCAGGCCCTGGGCAGGTTTTTATGATACCTTTCAATCAGCGGATGATTCCCAGCTGAAATGACAGGTGATTTGACTCAGCCTCCAATTAATGACCTCATTTTAACAATTAAGAGCAGAGGAGGAAGGGGAAAGCCCCGAGAAAAGACAGCGAACAGAGCCGGAGGGCGACTTTTGATGCCTTGATAGTACAAGACGCTGCTGTCTCTGTATGTCGAACGTGACTGGAGCCTGTCGTCCCGGCTTAGGTGACCTCCCCTCTTTTAAGCAGGTGGTACCCTGCAAGGAGAGCACACATGGACAAGGAGCTGGCATAGGAATGGGAGGAAGCTGGGCAAAAAAGAGGGGGGGAGGGCGTGGCAGGGATAGGGCGAAGGGGTGACTAGAGGGTGGCAAGGGAATGATGGAGTGCATCAAGCTGTGGGTGCCCCCCCCCCCCCCTCCACCTCCACCTTCTCCTGCCCCCACCCCCCACAGCATAGAGGAAATTAAAGAGCTGTGTAGCAGGAGGAGAAGAGGAGAGGAGGGTGGTGATTTAGAGCGTGGCACAGGGGGATGGGGACCCGGCGCATTGGAGTTAATTACTGAATAATGAGGAACAATTTATTGTGTTCTTGTTAGAGACATCAAAATGCTGCTGGATACTGCCTATAGAGAGGAGCATGGCTCTCTCACTCCTTGTGCATCGGTTAAAATGTGGTGTTTAACTCAAACTCATTAAAAAGCCCCCGCCTTGCCTTTGCCTTACCTTATAAAGTACGGGTGTTGCAGGTCTCCTGGGCTGATGAGAGGACTTCCAATTTCCTCCTGGCCCTCTGAGTGTACACTAAAACCTAATGACATTAACTCAGGATGAGTCTCTTGTTTTCAAGGCTTGTGGTGATGCTGCTGTAACTGACTGCTCACCATGGCTGTCAGGTCTTTGTGTTCAATTACTATGATGACACTGCTTTACCACTCTAAATTCTTACAAAACAAATAAAACAATTCTTAAATTTCAAACAGCGGTAGAGAAAAGTAGGTTTCTAAAAATGGATGTAGCTTCCGGGTCTGAAGTTAAGCCAATGCGGAAGTTCCTTAAACTGCAATACCACCAATGGCCGCTTATGGTTGGGTCCAAAAAGGCTCCAGCTCCATAGATTCCAATACAACTTCTCTCAAAAAAGAATAAACACTAGTTATTATGGTGTCAGTCGCTAAATTCACTCCTTTTTATTAGTTTTCTGGTGGTCTATCTCAAAAGATTCCCATCATTAAGTAGACATTAGGCCTCAAAAAGCAGTATGTTTGACAGTGTCTGTTGACGGCCCACCCGTTGAACAATCAGTCTTTGGCCAACACGTCTAAAGAGCTACAGTTCATGTGTACTCGTGAGATATTTCTGGAAAGCTAATATTCTTGTGATTTGATTGGTACAAACCATTTTAAAGTAAAAACATCTTATCGGGTACATTAAACAGCTTTGTCAGACCACTACCGAACAAAGAAACGATTAAAATGTTGACTTAACTCACCAAAAAAGCCTCATAGTCCAGCAACGATCCATAATAGTCTGACAAAAAACAGTATGGTTAAGTCAGCAAAGGTCCAGTAAATCCAATCCAGTCCAAAACATACATCCACAATACACAGAATCCGCTGTTGCATCCTTTGAAATTTCCCAGCAGGTGTTCATAATTTCCCATGTGTTGGCGTAGTTATCGTGCTGCACCAGCTTTCCGATAGCGTCTGCACTCTGCCCTTTTGACTGACACCTCACTTTAGCCAATAGGAGCTTCCATATCCTGTCCCAAGCCTACAATAGCCAATTGAAATCCGTGTCGGACGAACGTGGGTGTATCTATTCTGTTGTTTACAAATCAAGCCATTCGGAAGTAATGTTGCTTATGATTAAAGCTTTGTATAGCCAATGAGGTTCTGAACATGAGGATATGTGGCTTTAGTGTGTAGGTTTGTACTGGAAACAAAAAGAATCACATGTAAAGAAAACCCCCTGACAATTGTGCGGAAAGGCAAATATGGATTTGGTTTGCTGGTTTTCGAGAGTTTAGTCGTAAAAACAATGCCTGATGGACATTTTACGATCTCTTTTTTACACTATCAGTGACATTTTTCACCACACTGCTTGTTAGCAAAACGCCATACTCAAGATTTCAGAACAGCAGTTCACAAATCAAATGGGTGACGTCCTGGCGGGTTGCCAGTCAGAGACCTCCACAGTTATAAAATCCACAAGGTTTACAGATTACACATGCATGGGACCTTTTTTAAATATGATTTCATTTTGCAGGAATTTCCTGCCAATAATTCCTTTATTATCAGTGTAAACATGACAGTTTACATGTCTGTGTTTGCTGCATAAAAGACTGCCTGTATAACTTCATTTATCTAGCAGGAAAGTGAAAAAAGGAACACTGAATGCAACTTGACTTTATTCTCCTCTAGAGAAAGACCAACGCTCTCCTTTCTGAACAGCAAAGTGTCAGACTTGCTATCAGTCCTTAGCAGAGTGTGAAGTATCCCAACTCTTTGATGTGTTAAATATGAAATCTGACCATAGAACAAAGCAGCTGTCAGCAACCAGCACGTGTCAAAAGCAATCCACGGCAATTATTATTGAGTTTCTGTCATGCATGCATCTGCTGTGCAGACACTGAGGTGTGTTACCGTATCGCAGTGCTAACAAAGACTTCAGACAGTCTTCAAAAATAAACATCACAAGCTTCAGTTGTCTTCATCAAAAGGCTACTCATGATCGTCTGCAAATACAATCCAAGACACACTTTTTGTCCAGGCTGCTTTAAGAAGAGGTTAAATGATTTGCTGCAACACAGTGAAAAGTGTTAGTCCCCACTGTGACCTAGAGAATATGGCTTTAACTTTGTCAAAGGTTCTCCACATTAACAGCAACACAATCACTGGATCACAAATCACACACTGTAAGTTATGAGAGTTACATGCTGTGTCTCTCGTGACATTGAGGGAGAAAGCGAGAAGGTGCTTGCTGAGTGTGTAGCCATGCTGTGTTGCCCAAATAGATACGTTCCATCTGAGAGTGATGCAGCCTTCGGAATGATCCCGCTAGACAGCTGAGTGCTACTTGAATGTTAATGAGGGCTCCTTTAGACACGCATAAATTAAATGATTAGATGTCTGCAATCATGCAAGGTCCTTAGGTGTCCCCTATTTATGGCATTTGAAATGTAGCTGCCTTTATTTACGACGTGTCTCCCCTGCACAGGCTTCGCCACCTGAGCAGCCTAACGCTTTCAAAAGACGAGTTTTTTAATGACCTGCAAATGAATCACTCTGGCAGAATCGTAAGAGAAGTGGAGCCCTCCCCCTTTTTTTGAAAACAAAAAGGGAAATTGTGCCAGCCACTGAAAAAGCTTGCAGATGTCTCGAGTAAAAGCTATGGAAAGATGCAGTAAAACATATTTGTTTCAGAGATGCTGCTTGCTGAAAAATACACTGTTGAGCCTTGGAGAGGGGCCTCAGAGGACGGCAGTCTCTGAACGCAGTCACCTAACAATGAATCTTCCTCCTACCGAGTTCACACGCCCTTCATTGTCGTTTTCTAGTTGCAACAACAGCTATTTTCATCTTCATGATTGCATTAATTACAGCATAACTCACATCTCTCGGCTCCAGTGGTGTTTTCCCCAAAGAAAACAGCATGTCACGGCTTCAACAAAGGAAGGCAACAGTACATATACTCAGTTGGCACTTCATTAATCAACATAAGAAATCAGCATGGCTTGACACTTATCTAGCCGAGTCTACTACTGAAGTAGTATTGTATTCTCTTTAAATGATTCTCATTTCATTCACACACCAGTGTTCTGAGGATTTTAATGAGATTTAGTCTGCATTCTCATTAATGTAATACTAAAAGATATGCAGCCACATATATCTAAACAGCTCAGCATGTAGACATAAAGCTTCATGATGGACAAACAGTTAGTGACTGCTTTTCTATTGAAGCATCAGGCACATTTAAAAGACTTCTCAGGGTCCTAGAAGACCCATAGGTGCAAAAGCAGCAATAATGAGAAGCACCTGAGTTGCAGTCATCCACTCTCAAGCCAAAGCGAGGGCTTTTTTGTGTGTTTTTGTGGCAAGCGAGAGAGTGGGGGAGAGAGAAATTTCTCTTAAGATTCTTTTTTTCCCCCTCTATTTATTAGGATAATGAATTTCTGACTGCAGTGCCAGTTCCACTGAGCCTGCTTCTCGGCCTAATTCTCTGTAACATTTCCTCATTGCCGCTGGGGAACATTATATGAAGGCAGGGCTTACAATACCATCAATATGCCCAAGACGACAATCGGACGTCTCATAGATATTAATGGGAGTGCAAATTAAATCAAAGTTGGAGTGCAGCTATCAGGGCTATGATCAATGCCTTTTGCACAGTCAGATTTAATATGGGGTTTGTAATTTGAGTATCCAAACAAAATGTGCATCTTAATGGGAAAGATGAAAGTAATCCCACATGGGGAGGAAATAATACATTAGCTGCATTGTAATTAGAGAACTTGCAGTGCAATGTTTCCCAAGCTCACTATTAATGTTGAATAAAAGCCTGATATATTTATGATGTGGATACAGAATGTGGACATTTGAATTGTTTTGAGACACCTCTTGAGAAGGCATCTGGTAAACACCATAATCATGTTGGATAAATGCATTAGTAGCAAACCAAACACAAATGAGGAAATAAACAGCAAAATATTAAAAAAAAAAAATAGTGAGCTAATCCAACATTGTTTCTGTTCAAGCAGAAGAAGCACATCTGAGTAACTGCAGTCGTGGCAAAAAAAAACGAAAGACAACATGTCAGGTATGCTTTAATGTAATTATGAAATATCTGAACTTTGATTATGACAAATCTAGTGTTTCAAAGATACTAAAATTGAGCACAACAGAAGTATGTGAAACCCGATTTTGGTAAAAAGGTTCATGATAAATTCCGATTGTGCAAGTCACCTCACAAGCATTCAAATGAAATATATTATAATAACACCTCACACTTGTATTTATTGTCAATCCCTCTGAATAGGCTACACACAGCAGCCAGTTAAAGTGACCCCATGTGAAGTCAGCAGGTAGCATGCGGAGAGCAGCAAAACAGCTTTTCAATGAATAACACATGAGCTAACAAACGTGGGTAGACAATGATCCAGTGCCTTCAGCGAGTCAAGTGCAACACACACATACAATCAGAAGAGAACACAAAGGGCTAATCAAACTTGATGCAACCCCTCGTGATCAAAATGAAACAGCAGTTAATAGTTGGCACCAACGCTTTTGTAAAAGTTAACTTAATTTAAAAGATGTCAGTTTTTAATTATTTTGCTTTCTCATTGGTAATTTAATCTTTGATAGGAACACGTTAAAAGTTTGAGAAGTATACTTGCTTCCTTGCTGACACTTACATGAGAAGGCCAAGAGTACTTTCATGTCTGTATGCTAAATAGGAAGCTGCCTGAAGCAGCTGGTTAGCTTAGCATGGCTCTGTCTGGAATTGATAAAAAAAAAAAAAAAAAAAAAAAAAAAAAAAAAAACAACAACAACAACAACAAAAAAACAACGCCGCTAAAGCTCACCAATTATGGTTTTATATCTATTATAGCTTTGTTTGTTCAATCTGTAGGCTACAAAAAACAAATGCAACAATGACAAGTTGGGATTTTACATTTAGTAAAGCAAAGGTAAGCAAACCACTCTCTATCAACAAGTGGAGAAAACTTTTGAGGGAACTAGATTGTGACAACTTCAAATACAGGAGCTACCAATTATTTATCCATTTCAAAGTTAGCCTACTATATTTTCTTGAAAACAATGCCTGACACAGCAAAGATATAAAGTAGTAGGGATAGTAAAGAATTTCAGTAAAATAAATGGCTGTTATCTATTATGTCTTGCCAAATGAGGTAACACAATGGTGATTGCGCCTGTGGCCCACTGTTGAAGGCGCTTGCATCTGCAGTTTTATGAATTAAACAAGCCGGCTGTCTGTGACATTACTGGGAAAAATTACAAGCTTTGGTGACGTGCCTTATCACACAACAAGGGTTTTTCTACCAAAGAGGGTAGCTAAAGCAACATGTTCACTCTTCTACTCTTGTGTGTAATAGTTTTGAAACTTTGAGCCTGGCATTTAAGATGTCGCAATGTTGGATTTTAGCAGCCATATTTGGAATATTTGGAAGAGCTAGAGTAGAGCAACCGGTGGATCTGCCTGAGAACCTGATGACACTACGCCAACCCACCCATAACAGAAAACTGACTGAACACCGGGCATGTCAATCAAATAAGGCACGCCCCCAAACATACCTTTACTTGAGGTCTAATATCTAAATAAATATTGAATTATTTTCAGAAGGATCAGCAGAACACTGATCAGAAGGAGTGCCAATGACAGCAAAATGACTTGTGAATTTTTTTCTTAACTTTATATTTCATGACAAAAGTTGATTTAAAGTTATTGCAATTTAAAGGTCCTTCACATAGGCTTCACATTTCGGACCTGGAGTCTACATTCATTTTTATGTACAGTCTATATGGTGCCTAATGACTAATGTCACACAAGCAATACTGTCTGGATCTCTGGGAAGTAGAGTCCAACAACACAGCTACAATTACTGCTTATTGCCATTGGTGCGACCAAACAACAAATCAAATCAGAACTCTTTTAGAGTGTAATTTAATTTTTTTTTTTTTTTTTAATTTTTTTTTTTTAAGTAAATTAACTTAATGTTTTAGATGAAATGACAATCAGGTTTTCCATCTTGTAATCAGGCATTAATTAAATTGTCTTGTGTTGTTAAGTTTGAAGTTCATGCAGCCCTCCCAGCCTTTGTTAGAAGATAAATGTTGACATTTTCTTGTTACTGTTGCATAGTCCTACCTTTGATGATAACGTCAGGGGGCTCAACTCAATTTTAAAAGGGGCAACATTTCATCTTTGAACACAGCACTGAGTGGGTACGTAGCAGGACACTATGATCCATCAATAAAATTGTATTGATATTGTCAAATGTTAATATGTCATCCATAAACCCTTGGGTCCTCTTGTCACCAGGACACAGCGTGCTCAGCAACTGCCTCATCGTGTTGTTTAGCATCGACCTGGGTCTACCTCTGAACGGCTGCTACTGTAAAATGTTGCGTGCCATGACAGAGCGGAACATTAATCAAAGTTGATTTGAAGTGTGAGGGCACAAGTGCCTTTTTTCTTGCTGGGGAACTGTTTAGCACAACAGTTCCATGTACAACAGCGTCCCACTCTTCAGTGTAATGGTACCAACAGGAGGTCATAAATAATGGATTCAAGATCACTTACACCTCATGGAGCAGGGCATGGCATTCAAGGGATAATGTTTTGCTGCTCTAATGATAGATTTGGCTCTTTTGGCTGCAATTGTGAAGCAAAACAAGACTTCTCCATGAGGCCTTTGAAAGTGGTTAATATGGTGCAAAATATGGCAGCAAAACAAGTTTTACTACTACTGCCATGAAACCATGAGAGCAATTGGTTTGAAAAAGTAGAACTGAGGGTAAAAAAAAAAAATGCCATCATGTGTGGAAGCTATTTTGCATCCCCTCAGGTGGATTCTACCAACAGCTTTTTTTTGCATGAAGTGTTAAGACTACCATGGATTGTGTCCTAGCTTCAACTTTATTAAACTTGGAAATGCATATGAAAAACAGGTTTTTCAATTTCATCTTGTCATAAGTAAAGACGTAGATATTGCACTTTCCAACCATTTCCAATTCCCTCTATCTGAACTACTAATAATTATTCACATCTCAGCTCAACAGCTGGACATAATTATATTTTTAATGCATTAGAATTGTAACTGTCCACTATCAAACCACATTTAATTGAAGATATATTAGTATTTATTCAGCCCTTCTTTGACTCTCATGCCGAGCTGTTTGCACTCTAGAATTGGAGAGGTGTTCTTATATTATAATAATCTCCTCACATACGTGCAACAGTTCACTGTTATTACCATTAGATGACAGCAAATATTGTGATAACCTCTTGTTGTAACTTTGTGTCCTTGTGTAAGTATTGTAACTGCCTGTCTTTATACTGCCCCTCAGTGGCAAGACAGCGAAACAGCCGGCAACTGACAAAACTTGCCTTTCTTTGACGGGTTCTGCAGAGTGTCACATCCACATGCCATGCCAAAGTTTGATATTTCACAATAAAATGTGAGGATAAGAATCCCAATAATTTCCAATGTGCCAATGCAGCTGGAGATAAATAGTGCAGAGCAGAGGAGATGATCAGATCTCACTCCATATCTTAATGGGATCCTCTCACACGCCATTCCCATTAATGACCAATCCCCCAATTATGTAAATCAGAGCGCGGTCACTAACAGTGAGAAGTTGAAGTTGCTCACATAAACACCAACAGTGTAACATTGCAAAGAGCGCTAATTGGCCACTACTTTTCATATAATTGCAGTGACTGGTGTCATATCTTCTGCTGACCTCTCCTTTAAGTATTGTTTTTCAGCACACAAACAGTTAATGGAGCAATTAAGATGGCGCTCACAAGCACCACTTGTGGGGACCATTTGGGAAGGAAGAGCTGGAGAGAGGCGGGCTGGGACGTTGTAACCCTGTGTACAACTGAGTAACCCTAACCCATGAGTCTTGGGCCAAAGGGTGTGGTAGATCAAGGTGCTAAATGCATGAAATATCTCCCTGTCTGGTGTGAATATAATCTGGTGGTCACAATTGAAGTAATGGTTTGGTATCAGCCACTTTCTGTGAGTTGTAAGAACGCTTAAACCCAATAAACAAGTTTTGACTTGTGGAGCCAACATTGACACTAGTTATATAACATGCACAAAATACTGCAGCCTTGAAAAAGTCCTCCATTTTTATATGTATTCATGAAAAGAAACCTCCTTTATGTTCCTTCCAATACAAAAACTGCATTCGCTTTATTACTCTTCTGTACTTTTGACTTTATTTGACTGTATTTGTACTTCTACTTGCAACACATGCAATAGTCAGTGGTATTTAAGAACACTTCTAGTCACAGTGAACAGACCTGCTGTCTGTTTAACCAGCATTTAACATGAAGAATAATGTAACAAAAACATGCATCAGAAATGATGAGATATTGGATATTTTGAAGGTAAAGTACTGTACTTGTCCTTGTCTCTCCTGGACAGATCATTTCTCAGGCTTGTTTCCAATGTGTGTCAAAGGCAGCTTTTATAACACTGCTCTTCATCTACTACAAAGTTCAGTGAGCCACTGTTTTTTCACACAGGAAAAATCTAATTGAACATTTACAGGAAGACAAAAATCTACCAGTCATCTCGTCAAACCATAAAAGATATGAGCTGCCCAAAAATTAAACATCCAGTAACATTTAAATCCATACTGCCGTGAATGCCACCTTATTTCTTACACTAATCCCTGCAGAGTGAAGAGGGGGAAAAAAAAGTTTTCATCTCTTCATCTAGCTCTTCTACCACAGACTTTGCCCACCCTCTATGACTAAGTTATGCCCTGTCATGTAGTCGGAGGCGTCAGATGCCAAATAGACCACTGCAGCTTGCAGGTCTGTCACTTGAGCCAGTCTACCAGCAGGGATATCTGACAGCCAGCGCTGCACCAGAGGCCTCAGACTCTCCGAGTGGATGAGAGGGGTGTCAACAATCCCCCTGAAAAGAGAGACAGACAAAGTGAGAGAGAAAGAGAGGGGGGTAAAAAAAAACAAAAAAAACACTGAAATCAGAAGGCATCACAGTTCAGAGCCAGGAGTGACAGCGTTGTTTCAGAGCCACCACTTTAGTGACAAAAATAAACCCAATTATCCTTTGAAGAAAGGGCATGGCGTGGCATCTCTGGCGATATTTACTGTGGGACTGGTGGCACTTTTAATGACTGGCACATCTCAGGAAGAGCCCACGGGTATGAGGGGACGTCTGGTATAATTTTCTCATAGCCCTTGGTTAACTACTTATTATATGCCGCTCCCTCATATTCCTGCTCTGAATCCTGACCGAAATGTGCTTCAACTACCTTGACGCTGTATTTAGGTGGAATTTATCAAAAAAACAGTGTGCTGCTTTTGGTTTTGTGGCGTCTAATAGATCGGTGTCACAGCAAATGTCTCCACTTCTTGCAATCAAATATCACAGAGCTTACATTTGAACAAATATGTCAACATGCATGCCCGTGCTTAATATGAGACGACTTCTGACTTTCTGCACAAATGCTGTGACAGTGACTAAAAGCCATAAGGCCTGAATCATTGTTCAATGTATCCTGGTGCCTTGATATGGAATTCCAACATTTGGCTAAATTAGCACTTCCAAGGAGCGTGTGACACCTTGGTTAACATATTCCACCTCAATTATATTTCTCTTCAGCTGCCCTGTTATCTGGAACCTTTCCTGGCAATCAGAGGTACTGTTTTCCCTCAGCCAATTTTCTAGATAATGCAGCTTATCACCGCTGCGGCTAAAGTTGCCAATGGAATCAGGCTCCAGTCAACCTCGTGAGCGCTAATTGTGTCCCTTTTTTATGCATATTTACCGACTGTCACTTCAAAGAAATCAGCGGCCCATTGAGACACCCAGTTAGCGAGGGGAGAGAGAATTGCTTCTTTGCAAATTAAAATTAGCAAACAAGCTGCCGATAAATAAAGCCGAGCGCGGCGTGTGTGTGAGGGCTTTGTTCTGGGGATGTGACTGGGCCTGGCTCGCCCAGTGCCACCGGACGGATTTGCTCAGGGATGGCTGGGGCTAAGGGATGCTCCACTTAACATCCCCTCCACCCTTACCAGCGCGTGCACACACACACACACACACTCACACACACACACACACACACACACACACACACACACACACACACACACACACACTCACACACACACACACACACACACACATACAGCCCTTCCTGTGTTCTCCTCTTTTCTTCCTACCGCTCAGCTTCACAGACAAATAGATACAAACAAGGGGCTATTGTTGTGCCGACACTTGGAGTGAGGTTGCAAATTTGAATCCCTAATTGAACAGAACAATTAGAGCAAGTGTTTGGTTGATTCATCCCTCAAGACGTCATCTAATTAAGCACTGATGCATTGTTTGAGGACTTAAATTAGTGCAACGTTCTCAAATGGGGGCTCTTCATATGAAAGCCAACACACTAATCACCACCTCTTTTTGCAGCTCAATCACTTACAACTATCCAAAAGGTGTAGAGCAGTGTGTTCTGGCACAAAAAGAGAAGTGGGCCAAGAATAGACGGCACTTACGGTGAGATGCAGTTGACACACACTCCTCTGTCAATCCATTCAGTGCCCAGTGTCTGAGTCAGTTTGACCACTCCAGCCTTGGATGTGTTGTAGGAAAGCTGCTTCTGAGGATGGGGGACTACAGGGAAGAAGGTGGAAAGAAAACCAGAGCCCCAAATTTACAACTCGTAGTGCTTTATAAAAGGTAACATTTACATAGAAAGAAAACTGCAACTCTTTTACCCATAAAAGAAGAGCAAAGCTAGACAGTTCCTTTTTTTTTTTAAGGAGGGCTAACAGCCTATACGCTATATATTCCAGCTCATGCGGTTTCTTGTGGATACTAACATAAAAGCTCTTCCATTAGCTGCTGGGGACTCTGCGGATGAAGCCATGTAAAATTAATTGCTTTCAATGTCCAGTTATGCTCTGTCCTCAGCAACAAAGACAGGGAGCCATTTGTTTGCCTTGACCATCACAGATGCTGCACACTGCATGGGATGCCGGGACAGGGGCTCATTTTCCGCTGGTTGATTAATCATCACAAGGAGGGCTCCAAGTTACATACAACTTTAGTAGTTAACCTCGTCACCTGCCGATCTGACTGCCAAATGGCTTCAGTGTGAGACCGGGATGATAAATACCAGCCAGCTGCGGAGAGGCAGAGAACAGTCCTAGGGAGAAAAAGGGCCGGAGCATCCCGCATACGTTGCGCGGATAAAAATGTGCAGGATAGGAGGTAAAAAGTTGGTGGAGAAATAAAACGGAAAGGGTGGGACAACAGAAATAGCAGGGTGGAGTGGAATTGTGCAGGAGTGTGGTGAGATAGCAGAGGAAGGTAAGGCTGGGTTGGGCTGGGCTGGATAAGGGTAAGGCTAGGACCTCAGAGGAGCGGGCGAGGAGGAGCCGAGCCCAGGGCTTACACGCAGATTGAAGGTGAAATCCGACTTATCAGGACAGGAAACACAGCTCAAAATGCCTAACAGCACTAATCCTCGCTCAAGACCTGATGATACGGCCCCAAAATACCATTCAGAAAATGCCTTCATCCTTTAAATAAACCTGCATTGATGTTTTCGCCGTCTTAAAGAGCAGTAATCCCCACAGAAGGGAAAAGGAGGAAGAAGGAGAGCATTCTCCAAAGCCCTCTTTAACATTCACTCTGCTACTTATTGCCCATTTCAAGTGGGAGAAAACATGCTCTTTATCAGGCATGCCTTTACATTTTGAATTCTTCTGAGCAGATAAGGAGTTCAAATGACGCACTCTTTTTCCCAGAATGGCGCTGCTGTTGTAATGTACATCACTATGCAGCTGAGATCTGCAGGTATGAGTGTGAGTCACTAATCCCTCTGTAAGGTCATCATGCAGCCAAAAAATAGAAAAAAAAAAAAGAAGATGAAGTTAGATATCTCCTGTCTGGGTGTCTTTGAGCTGCTGGCCATCATTCAGAAAAAAATAATTGTTGATGTCAGGAGAGTGTGTGTGTGTGTGTGTGTGTGGAGGGGGTGTTAGCGGGCACATTCTATTCAGCAGATGGACAAAAAGCTGTCATTGTGCATTTTAATTGGACATTTACGGCTGCTTTTTGGGCTTCCACTTGGCTAGAACAGGTCCCATCTGATTACACATTATGACAATATTATAACAGATGTCCAGACCAATAAAGTAAATTCCTAAAGGACTGAACGTAATGTGAGTAATTGATCATTTTCTTTATGCCGGCCTCTATTTACCAGCATGCTCCTGTTTTACAGATTGCCCCCGCAGTCGGGACCGGGGCCCATATGGCACAGCGCTTTACTGGCGATTTGACTATACTGCTGATGAAGTGTTGCTGTTTCTCTGGAGGAACCTGTTGGAGGAGGAACATTACACCAGTGCCGCAAATTACAAGGCTTTTACTAGGCTCTCACTAAACTCTAAAAGTGTCTTCCGCTGTTCAAACAAGGCCGCTGGCACAGTGCTGGGGTTTTGCCGCGGCACAGGAACCCTCCCTTCCCAAGTTGGACCTCAGGTTGCCTTCCACATCCTCCAGACAGCTCCGCAGAGAGGGGATGTTTATTATGATGCAAAACCGCCTCGGCGAGACGCAATCACAACACTTTGTATTTCCTGCTGTGCTTACTGTATGCAGGGGTGGATGCATCTCTATAGAACAGTTTAACTGGGGTAAAAGTTACAAAGGAGAAAAGCTGCCTAATCCTGTTTTAAATGCGCAGGTTCACCTTAAGTTGCTCATAAACAGGAATACTGCAAGAAATACTTTCTGTCTGATGGTAAAAACTATTTAATGTGGTGTGTACTCCCCCACATAGCTGTACAGCACAAATGTATTTAACTCTCCTTTCTCCCCCTCCTTCTCGGCCCAACTCTCCACGCCAAATGGAGAGATTAAAAGCAGACATGGAGGGGCTCCAGAGAGAAAGTGGGGGAATAGAATCATCACTCACCTATTAGACTGGCCATGGAGGCTGTGTTGATAATCTTGCCGTACCCTTGCTTCAACATCACTCGACCTGCTGCCTAAGGCAAGGATTCACCGGGGGGAAAGAGACACATTTAACACCTTATTATTAAGGCCCTGACATGGCATACCAACAGCTTGAGCACAGATCAACACAAAAACATGCAGTTTATCGTTGCAGACGGAATAACATTCTGCGTTCTTTGGTGGATTTGAAAGCTGCACGAAAGGGGTTGTAGGTTGTATATATAGATGTCTGACAGCAACTAGATAATTTAGAACTAAATTTAGTGACTTCAGAGGAGCTCGAGCTGGTTGGACCGCCAGTAATTAGGTCATACTCTTAACTAGTTTTTACAGAAATAGATTGATGAAAGAAGACATGATCAAGAATCTGTTTAATTCTTTCAGCATATTTTTCCTCATATTTTACTGATGACAGAAATATTTTTGACTGTTGAAAAAAATTCTCATTCTTTACATTTTTACATAGCATGCATGTACGCATAGCCATGTGGCTTTGAATAATTTATACCTACTGTTTAGTGCATCTGCATGATCATGGTAAACCTGTGAAAAAGATGAATTTCAAAAAAAATTTTTCTTCTTTTGAATATTTCAGTTAACATGGCTTAGACGTGGCTTTAACATGGCCGAGAAAACTTTCCTGCTTATAGGCCACAGAAATAAAAAAACAAAACAACAACAACATCAGGCTTATGTAGAAATGACCTGTGGTAAAGCTGAAAGTGGGGTGTTTTTATTGGCTCATGAAAAGGGGTGATTTTTTTTTTGAAGATACATAATTTTCCTAAAGGACAGAAACAATATTAGGGTGGGTCAATATTTGCTTCTTCTGGTGCTACAACAGAAACTGTTAGATATTTGTTTCACTAAATAACCCTGTCCAAAGCTGGTGTGATTATTTTATCCGACTCTCTCTGCTTTAGGTTCAAATTGGAAATAAAAAATATCTATATGTCCATGACATTGGTGCATAACTTCATGAAACCTGGGAGCTTTTTCCACTAGAATATTTTTATTTTCCTTGTCTGCCTGACAAACAAAAATCTTTGGTTCTAGTGAAAAGAGATGTAATTCTTTATACTATGTTTATTAAAGCAACCGTACAGAGTATTTTATTATTAAACCAATTTTGACTAAATCAATTAAGCTAAATCATACCTGGACTTATATTCAATATAATATTTACACTTCAAAATTATTTATTTTGTTGGTCTCAAAATTGCACGAGACTGCTGCAATTCGGCGTAGCGAATAACTTTCACACACTCTCACACAGTTCTGGCTCAAACTGCGGGTGATACACACCTGACAGCAGATGAAAGTCCCCCTCAGGTTCACATTAAAGGTTTGGTCCCACTCCTCCAGGCTGGTGTCTTCGCTGGCTGAGTTCATGTTGATACCGGCATTGTTACAAGCGATGTGTATCACTCCCCATTTGGATACGATGGTGTCTATCATCCGCTGGACATCATCTGGTTCACTAATGTCGGCTGTGATCGAAACAGCATTGATACCTGTTTACAAAAACAAAACAAGGATGTCTGTCAGAAAAGTTTATATAGACAACTTCCATCCCTGAACAGTTTAGATATCTACAAAAAAATTGCTTGAGAGTAATACAAAATACTTTCAAATAGCATTTCCTTTGTATATCTGTGGGATATTTTATTCTGTAAGATGACAACAGACAGAAAAAGTACAACTACATGGGTTTAGAGGAGGCTGTTTGACCACACATGTTATCCTTTAGTATGCTGCCATCTGCTGGCCAAATACCATAAACTGATCATGCTCACATTTGTGACATTTGACACAAATTTGAAATGCACAAACTCAAGTTTGAATGTATTTATGCAAAATGGGCTTGTTTTCTACCAATTTCTGCCCAAGTTGTGAGAGGACCATCCTTCAGTGTGACATTGACGAATCTATCACAGCAGATTTACCAGTTTAATCCACTCTCACCAGTTTGAGGCCACCTCTGACTCCTGCAGGTTTTCACATTTTAGTTACTGATTGTCATCCGTTTCTTTGAAGTTGAGGCCCCAAGTATGTAGCAATTTGCTGCAGAATTTGAGCTGTGACACCAAACGAGTCAGAAAGAACACACCGTCTCATCAATGTGACATTCCTATGGACTTCTTTCATAATCAGGGGTCGGTGGGAAAATTACAGGACAAAAGTAGAGCAAGTTAATATATTCTCCTTTTAATTTAATTTTAATAAACTGCAAGTTATCTGCTTTAGACCTAAAAACAAAGTTGTTTTGATGTGCTGACTGTGACACGATATCTGACCATTTAGTACCATTGGCACCAAATGAACTCGACTAAAGACAGAAAATAATCAGTAATCAACTATTTTTTATGAAATTCTAATTATTCAAGAAATGTTTCAGGCAAAAATGACAAATGTGATGCTTCTAGCATTTTAAATGTGCAAATGTTCTGCTTTTGCTTGTCTTGACATTTCTAAAAAGGGAAAATCTTGAGTAGCTAGAAACTATAACAGGCATTTTTGTATTGTTTTCTGGTGTCATAAATGGACCAAAGAATCGAGATAATAATCAGCAGGTTATTAAAACGATAAAGTAATTGTCCAATGCAAACCCAACTTAACTCGCACTTAAACTATTTGCAGCTAAACAAAAAATAGTTTTGGTTTATTTGGAGTTGGGAACCTGCAGAAAATGTAGCAAACAAAGGAAGAGTTTGTTACACTGCCACACGGAGTTCAAACTCAATTAACAGGAGGGGAATGGGAACAGAATTTGGACATGGAACTAGTTGTGTAAACACATCTTACCTTTTAGAAAGAGCTCCTTAGCAACTGCCTCAGCTTTAACTTGATCCAGGTCTACCACAGCCACCTTCGCTCCAGCCTCACCCAGGGCATGAGCGAATGCTCGGCCAATGCCTTGGCCGGCCCCGGTCACATAGGCCACCTTTCCATCGAGACGCATCCGATCCAGGATGGAACGCCCTTTGGCCCCACGGAATACCTCATCGTCTGTTATTTTACACTAATAAACAAAAAGACATGGTCTGTGACACCGCTGCTGGTACTTAGAGAGATTTATAAGTGAAGGTATAATGACAGCTGTCACCGAGTGAGGTAAAAAGTACCAGAGTCCGTGAGCACTCGGAGGCCGCTGATACCCGACGAATCAGACTGATGCCATCTCTCAGAGGGACAATGACCTTTCGAACAATAGACACCTCATTAATATAAAAGAGGAACAACTAACTGTTGACTGTAAAATGTGAACTTTTAAAACTTACCTGCTCCACACGGGGATCATTAGAGATGAACTGGTTGAACTCTCTAAGCGCCAGTCCATTGCTATCTGTGGTGTCTTTAAGATAAACCTTCGCTTTGAACAGAGAGTTGTCAACACATATGACCCCTCGCAAGCTTAGCAAATTGTTGTCCAAGATGAAGTTGTAGTAGTTGATGTAATTGTTTTTGTCAGCGTCGATGAAGACCATGTCAAACTGCTCCCCCACAGCAGCTAATTCCTGAAACGAACACAACATTATTGTGAAACTGGCCATGTGCGCCACAGTTTCTTAAGTTATTGACATAATAGTCAATGTTAACCTTTAACTTCTCGGATTAGGAAAAGCACCTGCCAGCATACAATCACTACAGATGTCAAGAGGTGAAGAGTTGCTACAGAAAATGTATTCGTTTGCAACACTATCCACTCCATCTTCAAGAGGATCTTCCCAAATGTGTCTGATTGTCATTTTCCCCTCACCTTCAGGGTGACCATGGCAGATCCAGTCCTGACAGTAATCTTCTTGCCATGTGGAGACTTGTCAAAAATGGGCTGAGCAAATTCTTTGAGGTATGGATCTAACTCACAGGCCACTAAACTGCCATCCTCAGAGAGCCCTTCAGCCATGGACAGAGCTCCGTAGCCGGTGAACATTCCAATCTCCAGGACCCTTTTAGCTTGACTCATGTGGATCAGCATCTTCAGGGTCTGGCCTGCCAAAAAACACACCGGAGAAAAGGTTAAGAGTGTTGATAAATCAGTAAAGCTAATGAGCACGTGAATGTCCCACCTTCAACATGTCCAGTGATGCACTCTTTGGGAAGCCGGAACATGGTCTTGCCCTCCTTGTGCACTTGATCCCAGTCATGAGAGATTGTTTTTCTACCATGAAGTGTGAATAAAAATATCACCGTTTACATCACACAGTCAGTGTTTTGATCTGCGGATAATTATTAGAGGAAGTAAAAAACATACTGATAGAGCTCCGACAAAGGTTCACTTTCCGGTGTGCTCATTTTCTCCAGGTAGTCATCCAGGCCACTGGCGATGTCCAGGGCCTTCTGCAAGTGACTTGTCAACTCCTCTGGAACATGACCACAAGCTGCTGCTATGTCCTTGGCTTTTGTTAACAGATCCGCAATGATTTCCACTGGGGTGTCAGGAACTGGCGGAATAACGTGTGATTTTAGTTTACTGATCAACTAATGCTCATTCTTGCACGAGGAAATGTGAGCCAGGGCTGCAACTGTAAAATCATGTTCATTAACCAGTGATATGCTGACTACTTTTTCAACTATTCAATTGTTCACTAAAATTGTCAGAAAATGATGCAAATACATGATATATCCACTTACTATAACTTTAGACAAATAAGCAGCAGAAAAATACAACTGAGACACTGGCAAAAAGTAATCCTTTACATTATTATTGTAAAATATTACTAATCAATTATAAAATGCAGCACATTAAATTAAATGACTGTCAATTACCTAACAGATAAAATGAGTCATATATCTATAATATAATTGTGATATACCAATAAAGAAAGCACATTATAGTCAACCTAAATTATCCAAAAAAGGACTTTAAATGGTATGTTAACAGTGAGCTTATAACAAAAAAAACAAGTAATTTACTCAACTGCACTTCACTTAAGTGCAGGTATAAAATAACTACGTTGTGCAAGAGCACTTCAACTTTATTATTATTTTTTTTTTCAAAAGGAATTAAACTGTAGCTTTTACTCCACTGGACATTTTAACCGATATATTAACTTGGTAATTGAGAGATTAAAACTTTATATGAAACCAGTTTACTGCATCAGAAAAATCAGAAAGCAGCTTCATATGACAATTCTGCCACCCAAGATTACAAAAAAAAAAAAAAAAAACAGCTATTCTTTAAACACACGTCGGCAGCCGACTGACATTAAAAGATGTAATTAGTCTGATAAACATCGAGAGCACACATATCTACACACACAAGGACACGCACACTGGACTCCAACCGCTTTCGTACACGTACTGACACCCTCCCTGCGCAAAAAAAAAAAAAAAAAAAAAAAAAATTAAAAAAAAAAGCGAGGGCAACTTTCTTACCCTTTTCGGTGGACATGCTGGCGTTTATGGGCGGGACGATTTCGTGGACCGGCGGGTGCGATGGGTAATACCTGCTGATGTGCTGCTGGAGTTTACGGTTATATCACGACAACTATGCAAATAACATAACGAACGAAGGGGGAGTGACGGACAGCTTACACAAACAACCCCTCCTATCTCTTATCCAACAGCGTTGGGTTTCGTAACGAGAGACGGACGCGATTCAGGAACTCGTGAGTATCGTCAGACGGGATTTCTCGGTTCAACCTGCAGTTCTCAGGGGTCGGAATTTAGATATCGGTCGGAGGTTGAATGTAGTTTGAGCCAGAGGGAGCCGGTTGGTTGAAGTGCCTGAGGTGACTTGACTATTTATAACCCAGACCCCCCCCCCCCCCCATGGCCAAAAAGTGGGAGACACGTACATTTTACTAATGGGAAAATGAACTATATGAGTGTTTATCTTATATATTTTTTTTTTTTTTTAATACAATGAAAATGACATATGACTGCAGTTCAACTTAAAATTGAACAACACTGCCTTGCTTCTTCCTCATTTCTACAGTGTTAAAAGCCTATTCAAACTACAAATGATGAAAATATTTGACTATTATATTATTTTATTTGACTCTTTTCACTATTATTTAAAAAAAACACCTTTATTGATGAAATAGAGCAGCTGACTGTTCAACATGTTGTATTTGGCCCATATAAATTAGCTATTAGATTATTAGCTTGTGAGATATTTATTTATGTATTTTTTTTCACAAACACTACACTGACATTTTGTCAACTGAAAATGTGTTATTTGTTTGTATTACATGAGGTGCTCTCACCTGAAGTCATGTGACAAAAAATGAATTTGAATAATGACTGTCCATTTAGCTCTGTTTTGGTTTCCACCTACTTCAGTAAATGGCTCTTTGCCAACGCTGCTAACTTCGCCTTGTGGTTTGGTTTGGGCATGTGGCTGACCTCTTTTTATTTTTTTTGCTTGAAACAGTGGCATTGCAACACCAATGATCTACAATATAATGGGGACTGCGTTTAGTTCATAATTTTTGTAATCTGGCCCTTTTAAATTATACATGTACTAATTTTGATTATTGCAGCTTTAACCATGAGACATCTACAATATTCCTGACAATAGGAGAATTAAGAGAGAGATAGGTAAATATACTGTGCCGGTCTTAACATGCTGGTTCTGAATATCTATTTTTATCTCTGGCTTCCTTTTTTTATCTGTATTTTCATGTAGCCTACCATTTGATTGAGTTGTGTCCAGCTAAAAACACATCATTTTATAACCTGTTCTCATCTAATACGGCCGTTTTTGTCAAAGCTTACTGGCATCTCATATATATGCAAAAGGTGCCTTTAGTGTAGGCACCAAAAACCACATGTTACCGGTAGATTCTGGAAAAGAGGATGGTTGGTTTAGATGTGACACAGGTGCTATTTGGGTTAGCACCAAAAATACTTGATAAGGATTAGGAAAAGATGAGGGTTTGGTAAAACAGAAGTCCTTTTATGTACGTAATGTTACATAATGACACTTAAAAGAAATCCATATTGAACACCAATGAGATGACAGATGAGGGTGGTGAACTAAACCTGTTGAAGAAACAGTTTAGCTCATTGGCCCTCACCAGGGAGCCCCCTGGTTGTCTCTCTCTCCCCTTGAACCCAGTAATCTCCTTCATACCAGTCCACACCTCCCTCACGTTGTTCTGCTGGAGTTTGGCCTCCAGCTTCCTCCTGTAGGAGTCCTTGCACTCTCTCAGCTTCTCCTTCAGTTCGTGCTGCACTCTCCTGAGCTCCTCCCTGTCCCCAGATCTGAAGGTTGCTTTCTTCTGATTAAGAAGCACCTTCAGGTCACTGGTGATCCACGGCTTGTTGTTGGGGAAGCAGTGTACAGTCCGGGATGGTAGAAGTGGGTGATGTGACGGTATGGTCCATCCCCAACACAGGATTCAGAGAAATGTTGCATAAGCGATTATGTCACTATAGTCTAAACTCACTCTGAATATGTACTTTTTCTTTGAATACATATTTTGGCCCTATAGTCATTCTATACACACATATAGTTACAGCTAAATAGTTTTCAAAGCAGATACTGAAAATGGTTGTACAACCATGCCCATGATTGCATGTATTATGTGTGAATTTTTGCCTCGGAGTGAAGCTGTTGGGATGAGAGCATACATGCATACCTTGTTAAGATTTATCTTTAGATTGACATATACCTTTCTCTTGGAGTGAAAAATGAACTCGGATAGAGTTGAAAGCCTTGAATAGTAATTATACAGTCTCGTTAGTTTAAAACACATTAAATTGCCTTCCTTTATTCATAAATGGGGAAATAATTAAACATTTAGAAATAAAAAAGCGCACAATTCTGCCTTTAAATACAATTATGTTATCCATTGGCATTTCTGGCCCGTTGACACAAGTAATATAAAACAGGCCCCTCATTTGATTTGCATGCCATGCATGTAGACAATGACCACACACACACTCCTTTTGTAGGTTTATCCTATTCCACAGCTGTGATGTAGCAACGCCCCAACAAAGGTTTGCAAAAGGAAGCAAAAGCCAGTTTTGCAAATGTTTTATAAGGAGGGAAACTTTCAATAAGTTCCATAAATCTTTGAATCAGAGTTAAGGCCACAGATTAAACTGCAAGCTCCCTTTAGAAGAAAAGTCTGTAAAATCTGTTGTTGACAAATTCCAAGTAAAATTTCAACATGAACAATTAAATGATCCTACTTGCAAGTATTGTGTATAAAAGCATCCTATTGATTTGTTTCTGCAATAGACAATGACAAAAAATACATCATTGGTAAGTGACATCCTAAATGGCAACAACTGGCAGAACATGTCCTCTATCTTTGGAGAAAAGTAAACTAAAATAAAGGTATTTTGATAAAAAAAACAAAACAAAAAAACAATCAAATCTAAATGTTAACATCATGTTTCTTGGGAGGAATTTGGGATTTTAGTTGCACAAACTCAACTGAAAAAGTAGTCAGGCCTGTCAGCTGGCCCTCATGCCTGCAGCAAATCTCATAACTACTGTCTTAGTGTTGTGTTTCCCACCTTGACAGTTAGTCAAAGTCCAGTTAAACCTGTTTTGGAAAATGGCCTGATGGTCACAACAAGGAGATTTTTGAAACCTTGACAGTTTAAAGAACAGAAGCAATGCTACCAATAATAGATCAATGTATCTGATCACTGTGTCAATTTCCACCTCATTATCCTTATCCTTAAAAAAAAAGTTAAAAAAAAAAAAAGTTAAAAAAAATAAATTCCCCTCGGGGATTAATAAAGTATATACCTACCTACCTACCTACCTTATCCTATAATCTGACATATCAATTGTTCTGTCTTGTCAAAATCCAAGTACAAATGCTTCTTTTACAGTGAAAATGTAATTTTCAGAAAAATGATTTTACATTTTCCTGATCATAACCCCATGTATCTTCATGTAATGATTCACTTATAGAACAGTTAAGTAATGCCAGAGGTGCAAAAACAGTAAAACAGGCTTCCTTACACAAAAATTTTATAAGCATAATACACATGTAATGACATGTGAAGTATGTTGAAAGGAAATGCTCCTCCCTTGTCTGACGGGGATACTTGAAACACCACAAGTATTTAAATACTCAGGCAGGATTCTGGTTAAAACCATCTCTGGCTCTGTTCACACCTTTGACTCACACTCATCACTGCAAGAATGGGGAAATTTTGTCAGAACGATGAAGATAGCAAAGAAAATAAAACTGAGTTTAGTTTAGTACGGGTCAAAGGTACATGGAAGTGTAAACTGGGAAAGACAATCACTAAAGACACAGCTGACTGTGTCTCAGCAGCAAAAATGTGAGTATAACATTATGCTTTCCTCAAGGTAATCTAAATGAATGAAATTACAGCGAAAAAGTGTGATGCCCAAAGTCTTGTATGATATTGTGTTTACTTCTTTGTTTGCATATTTTTTTTTTGTTTACTTATGTCCTCTTCTTTTCTGTTAGTCTGGTATTTTTTAGCAAAAGTAAATTTTCCTCTCTCTAACACCCAGCATTTAGAATATATGCCTTTGTATTTGGTATTTGCACAGGAAATAATAATACCTATTATGGACAGCCACGTTTTTCTAAATGCAAAAAAAATTACAAAGTAAGTAGACAGAAAATGTCAAATTTTAAATTAATTAAATATCTTCAATGCATTTCATTATGTGATTAAAAGGAGGTCAACAAGAGATGTTTCTCAGGGAAGAGAAGTTACATGTGAACACCTGAGGATAGCTCAGGTATTTTTAAGGGGTTAGAATTTTACCTGAACTTATTCATGTTTAGGCAGCTGTTTTGAAAATGGCCTTCAGGGGGAAATGCACTAACAACAGCAAAGCAATGTTCAGTGTGTCTTTCCTCACTCCCACTGTTGAAACGTATTAGTTTGCTCACTTCAATAAAACTTTCTAATTTTCTAGTTTGTGATTGAAGCTATTTTTATTTAAATATTATATAAACTGGCAACAGGACATACATTGAATCAACGTCCAATATTTTGTACAATCAATTACTACAGTTTTCCTCACTGATCCAATGTTTTTTTTAGGTCAGACAACATACAGGAATTCTTAAACTTGTAAATCCATATTAACATATGGTTGAACGTCTGTTACATTCAAGCCCTTACTACGTGAGCTCACACAATACCGATTAGGCGTAACCGAGCTGGCAACATATGTTTCTCAGCCCTATGCTAACTTGAATTAATCGTGCAGCTCTCCTAGACTTTCCAAATGTTATTGTCTCACAGAAAGGCAATAATGGCTTGGTACTTCAAAGTTAAAATTAGCAACCCTTACCCTAACACACCCAAATACCCAACAAAAACAACAATTCAATAAATTAGAAACTAAGCATTCAGTTCACCTTATGCATCATTTTTAAAATATATTATTAGATAGCATCCACAAGATAATGATCATTTGTTTTTATGTGTCTTGTGGGGCAGCTATGAGAGTATTACAGACAAGGGTACCTCTTGGACAGTCGTCAGCCCCATCATCCTTACTTACAAGGTAACCGAGACTTGGGGCTTGCTGGACCCAGGCAACGACACCCTCTTGCTGGGCCACATCACCAACGTGCAGCAGCTGGAGGACATAAAAAAATCAAAAAAGCCAATCAAACGCTTTATCGTCGTTGACCAGGAAGTCTACAAAATTTATGGTCCCAAGCTAACGGAGTACTTAGAGGCCAACAATGTCTTACACAAGATCTTGGCTCTACCAACAACCGAGGAGAACAAATCTATGGAAATGGCCTTGAAGATCCTATATGAGGTCAACAACTTCTCCCTTGACCGCCGCACAGAGCCCATCATTGCCATTGGTGGAGGAGTGTGCCTCGACATTGTGGGCCTGGCTGCTTCACTGTACAGGAGGCGCACCCCCTACATCAGGGTCCCAACCACACTGCTCTCTTACATTGATGCCAGCATAGGTGCAAAGACAGGGGTTAACTTTGCAAACTGCAAGAACAAGCTAGGTGCCTACATTCCACCTGCTGCTGCCTTTCTTGACCTGTCCTTCATACAAACTGTTCCACGACGACACATCTCAAATGGTCTGGCAGAGATGTTGAAGGTATGATAAAGTTCCTGTATGTCAATGTCTGTAAAATAACTTTTGTTATTATTAGATAACTTGGTGGAACAGGTAAGGCAATGCTGTTAAACACATGCAATATATAGCAATGAAATTAGTCAATGTATCACAAAAGGGAAGTTATAATTTCCACGGACAGTCTTTGAACTTCTTCAATGTTCCTTAAAGTAACTCGATGTGCTTGGTAACTCTAAGAGATGAAACAGAGTTGTTGTTTTTTAATGTGTTCTTGTTACCTGTTCTCACAGTACATTGATGTTTTTTTCTATGAATCTTTTGCTGGTCCCTTGCAGATGGCCTTGATGAAACACAGAGGCCTTTTTGAGCTTCTGGAGGAACACGGCTATATGTTGTTGGACACTAAATTCCAGGCTGACACCAGTGTGTATGCGCACAGCAACTTAAAGCCTGCATCACAAGCAACTCGCATAGCCATAATGACCATGCTGGAGGAGCTTGCCCCAAACCTTTGGGAGGATGACCTGAACAGACTTGTGGACTTTGGCCACCTTATCAGCCCAGCATTAGAGATGGTAATTGAATCCTCATGGCAGATAGCTAAACACTTGAAATCCTTTGCTGATACAAGTTGTACATAAAGCATATTGAATATATATATATAGCAGGTCTTTAATTGTATGTGACTGAGATTGTATTGAGTATAACATTTTCTCACAAATCATGATTGACCACAACCACTTTTCTTTTCCCACAAAGCAAGTTCTCCCATCTCTGCTGCATGGTGAGGCAGTGAACATCGATATGTCTTACATGGTTTATGTGTCCCAAGAGAGCGGCCTGCTGACAGAAGACGAGAAGCAAAGGATCATTAGCTGCATGTTGGGCCTGGAGCTGCCTGTCTGGCATGAGGCGTGTACTATAGAGCTCATTGAGAAATCTCTGCAGGACAGGCTGAAACATTCTGGCGGCCTGGTCAGAATGCCTCTGCCTGAAGGACTCGGGCAAGCAGGTAAGAATTAAAAGATTGCACCTGAACTCATCAAACTGTATTACTTTCTGGTTCAGACCAAAAAG